>NW_026931531.1:97500-488964 GCF_032062105.1 Saccostrea cuccullata
AATGCTGGAATGCCTCCTCAAACGTCCTGACTGGGTTAGGAATTCTCTTGTTTCCCTCTTTACTGAGGTCCTTCACAATAATGTTGTTATTTGTCTTCCTGAAACAAACAGAACATTTATTTTAGAAATTAGCTTTTACTGAAAGGTTCTTTCAGTTTTACTCACTGTCAAAAAAAAAATGTATTCAATTATGTTAAAAACTTTGAAAAATAATGGATACTTGCAAAAACTACTTTTAACTGTCAAAAACCCTTTCTAAATAAAGAGAAAAATATATGAAAAGAACAGTAAGGTGTTTTATCGCTAATAAAAATAAATATCTGCTTAGACGACTGCTGATGATTGCCCACTGCATAAATGGACAGTCACCTGATAATTTTTCAGAAGTAATACCTCTTGTCTGCTTTGGATAGATAGTCACCTGATGTGTTTGTATATCAGAAGTAATGCCTTCTGTCTGCTCTTAGCACTCACCTTTACTTTGGAGTATATCATAGGGTCTCCTCCAAGAGGTTGGGAGTTTAGTATACATAACAAATTACCTTATGTGGGCCACTTCCTCTGGATGCATGTTAGCCACAGCTGGATCTTCTATGTAGAAATTCTTCCTTATTTCTGGGAGACCTACATTTTCGTATAATGAAAGAAACATCTACATTATAATGAGACATCTATATTATAATTTTAAAATATATCATTATCAGTCTTGATTTTGTTACATCAAATGTAAAAGTAAGTTGTGAATGTAACATAAATGTATGATAAGTGACAAGGAATAAGGTATTAAAAACAAGGACATAAAATCCTAGACTTCCTGAAGAACTGTGACAGAACCTTCAAATTTAATTTTTTCGTTGGCCTCCTTGTTGGCTCGTATCATTGCCCAGTTTATCATCGGTGCTGGGTTACTGCCAGTGGTTGAATCTGTTGGATTAGTGTTCATACCTACAAAAGTTTGTTACCTTAATCAAGTCTAAACATATTATTTGCAAGTTTTATCTTAATATGTCTGTCTCAACTCAATAACTGTATTAAATTGGTCACAAAGAAAATTACATCTAAAATATGAAATAAAATATAAAATAAATGAGCTATATAGAGCTAGGATTTTCTTTGATTTCCCTTTGAATATCACTTTGGTATTGTCAAACGTACTGTGACAGAATATCACTTTTAGTCAACAAATAAATTACAGTATTACACTGTCATACATGCCAACTTTCCCGATTTAGGCGGGATCCTCCCGATTTTACCCTCTCATCCCGCCTTCCCGATCGGGAAAGCAAAATTGCCCTTATTTCCCGATTTGAAAAAAAAATCACCAAAATTTCCGATTTTAAAAGTTTCCCTACCGCTGAATTTTGACAATCAGGATAACAATGTCAGACTTGTTTATTCAATGTACACAGATAAGTTTCATTGTGTATTTAACCAGATGTTAATTAGGCCTAGCCACAGGAAATCACTTCATGCTTGAACGCACGAAGTTGTCCACTGGTGCAAGAAGCTTATAGCTTGGGGCAATTAGGGGATTATCTTGTTAGTTTTAAAGGGTATGCAAGGTGAAACACACAGATTAACAAGATAATTGTTTGTCATTTTATTAAAAATATAAATTAAAGACAATAAAATGCAAATCAAACAATAAAAATGGAATCCAAATTAAGAGATCGTTTTTTGAAAACGAAAGTAGAAAACTATAAAGCATAGCTGCTGATTTTATCTACCTATAATGAAAAATATTTTAAAGTTTGCCAGTTAAAATATTATTAAAAAATTAAAATGAAACAATCAAGTGTATATCAATTAGAATTTCTTTCCCCTCCCTTCTCCCAAAAGTAATATGTTAGGTAGATCTATGTGCATGACTTAAGGAAATACCCACATGGCACCATCAAGCCTGACAAATTTCATGACTGTAAAAAAAATAATTCTGTTTTGGATAGGTGGAATAAATTTCTGTAAATTTAATATCTTATTAAAATTTCTAATAAATTGAAATATAAATAAAAAAATCTCAAAAATGTTTCTAGAAACAGGACTTTACAGTATCAATACCTCATTTATTTTTAGCCTTTGAAAAAAAATGATTTTAAAGTTGTACAATTTTCAATTTTTCACTAAAGTCTGTCCTGGTAGAAAAAAAGTTGTTTATATAAGTAACTATAAATACCCCTTCTTTAGTGAGAGAGGCACCTCATTTTATAGCAAAAATATTTCAATTTTTTGAAAGAAAAACATTTTTTGTGTTAAATTAATCCTTGAGTTTTATTGATAAGTGATATCAATATTATAAATTAAAAAAAAAATCATTTCATAATCATTTAATTTCATGGCAAAATGTCGCGAATTTAAAACTTTGAAAATTGTCGTCACGCGCTAAATCCCCCATGGGAATTTTCAAAAGTTGGCATGTATGCACTGTTGAAAATGTAATATTATTGTAATACATCACCTATCCATGTATCAACAAGTTGCCCAAATAAAAGAACAAATTTTGTTCAACATACAGTAGTTGTGATAGAAGGTTGTGTGAATCAATTTAATGTTAACAGCATTTGATGCTACAGGATGCATTATAGATACCCAGTCACTTACTTCCAAAAGATCTGGTCACCCTGCTGACTGGATTAATGGTCTCCTCTATCAGCTCTTTAGCTTTAGCCACAGCCTCCGGAGATCCTGAGAGCTCCACTCTAATCTCTCCATTATCATTCTCTTCTCTCGTCACCTAAAATACCCTCAACAATATAATGGTTTACATACATGTAGAAGGCATTTGCAGTCAATGAAAATGAAATGCAAAAGAGTGAAAAGGAAATAGACTTGTGGTGTACATTTGACATAAAACTTTCTCTCATAATAAGAATTAAGCATTGAGTAAAAGTATGGAAAAAGGGACTAAAATGTAGCAGAAAAGTTTGATTTGCATATCAAAAATGATATTACAGCGGCAATATAGAACTGTCCATAGATGACTAATTATTATTATAGCATGTACGGATCAATCTCACCTGAATTCTTGCATTACTGTTGTCCTGTAATTCCCTGATTTTAGAACCACCTTTACCTGTAGTGTTAGTAAAAACAAGCAATTAAATTCTAGCTTATTGGAGCATCAGATTATATTATAGAACACATAAAATATATTAGTTTTTTACTCTTTCCCATAGGTACTCAACCACATCTCCAGTGATTTAACTATATACTGTAAACCAACAACTATTTGTGTCATCTTTTATTCAAGATTTGTCAGTTTGAAATCAATCTGTGACAATTAATTTTCGTGACCGAATGTAAATAAAAATAAGTCGCGGAACTTGCAAATACATTTCTTGCATGCTAATAAAAGTTGGTTGACAGTAATTAAACGTCAGGTTTGCTGTTGATATGATGGTAATACTTATGTTAAATGCGATATTGAAGAAAGTGGGTACTGACAACATTCAAGAAGGATAAGAAAAAAATTTTGGTAGTGAATCGTTGTTTGAAATGAATGCTGACAAGTTGTTTTGAATAAATGATCTGTAATGGCTAAATGCTAAACTTCTTCAAAAGTGCATTGCATTCCTGTTTGTACGCTAATACATAGCTCAAGTTTTGGTCAATTGAGTGATTTCTATTGACTTTTTTCTTTAGGCTATAATAAAGTTTATTGAAAAAGTTGTAAACTCCATCCGGTGGGGAAATTGTTTATAAACACTGTTTCAACACAAGTCCTTAAAAATTACCTATGATTCTTCCTACTAGGGAGGATTCAACATACATCGCTGAACTATTTCCATCCGACCTCTCACTGCTGTCATTTCTCTGTGGACGTCCACCACCAAATGATCCTCCCCGTCTTGAGCGTTGCCCAGTTTCCCTACCCCGCCCTCTATCCCCTCGACCAAACCCCCTGTTTTCAAATGCATCTTCCTCTTCACGATTTCGCCAATCACTTCTGTCAGATCTTGATGACGACCAATTTCCTCGGCCCCGTGACCGTAGGCCTTCAAATCCGTTTGATCTTTCAGGTTGCATCTTCGGTGACTGACGTTGACTGACAGAGGGAGACTGGGTGTAGGTATTATCCCAGGCGCAATATTGAGGCTTTACTGTTACAGATGATGTTGTTCCGCCCTCTAATTCGGCGTCCCAATCCTCCTCTTCATACATCATTCACGAGAAAACTTGCACACAAATTGAAATTTCGAGGGAAATCTGCCGCATGGAGGCAAGTAAAGCTAGATATTATTTAGTTGCGCACAAAATCTGAAAACCCGTTGTTTTCAAAAAAATATTGATTTTAAATACTGTTAAAATTAAGACTAAAAAATTTAAATGCAATTCAACTCTTGCAAATTTTATAATTTATTTTTTAAATTAAAAATGTTTATACGAAAGTAAGAGAAAACCCAGTGAAAGTAAAATGGTGGAACTTGAGAAAGGAAGTTGGCCTGTGGATGCAGAAGTAAGCTTGTTTCATGCTATGAGGGGTCACAAGCCAGTTGGTATGTAAAACTCATTCAAATCTTGCGATTTAAATTTGTTTTGAACGTGAAAATTACTTAGAATTGATGCTGTTTAGACGCTTGACAGTTTTGATTGTTTGTAAGGGTTGCAAAAGATGAAGGAAAATTATTGTAAAATGTAAGAAAGAACAAAACACGGGTAAACTTCGATAACTCGACATTGGATACATCAACAACATGGGTAATCTCAGCGAGATGTTGTAGGGACTAAACTTTTGGCCTGGTGTTCATGTCGTAGGGACACTAGTTAGAATAATCAAACTGTGTCTTGGGACAAGCCCTCACCACAGTTAGAATACCACCTATATACTTGCAATGTAGCAAAAAATTGCAGAATCGCTCCGAAACGATTTTGAAGGATACAAACTGATTTACACTGAAAATAACATAAATTAATCATAACAAACCTTTTTGGGGCTGCGTAAGTATTTAAATGTTTTTTCTCGCTTCAAATTTACACGCCATGTTTATGTTCAGAACTCATTTGATTGTTCACAGTAAATGCACTAGTACGAATTATCGCCCGTGTTTACTTTGCTACATTGTGAATACATGGAATGCATTCTATTGTTAAACCGAGTCTGTAGGACATTTATCATTTTAACGATAGAACATTCTATCTATAGGGACACCAGACCAAAATTTTAGTCCCTATGACATCTCGCTGAGGTTACAACATGGGATATGTCGACGTCCGTCCGCGGTCCCTACAGTATTTAAATGATTTGCAAAAACTCTGATTTGTCAACATTGCCACCCATTGGTAATGTAAATGTCGACAACCCCGCTTATCTCAAAGTACGAGGGTTGATCAAAAAGTTTGTGGAATTTCTTAATATTTCATTCATTTATAAGTGAAATTGGTTGAAAATTACAAATGAGAATAAAGACACTTGTTGAATATTTTAGATTAAAAAGTATTTTAAATATTTGTGATAGTAACTCTATGGCAGTTGCCATAGAAACGGATGTTTGGAAATGCGGGGGGAGACATCAATGCGTTTATTATCATTTTAATTCTTAATACTTGAAATGAGAATTAAACCGATCTTCGTGTTATAGAAAACGAAAATTATGTCATTATTACGATTGCTTGATCTTTTATAAACTTTTGTGTGTGTATTTTACTGATTTTACTGGATATTTCGTTTATTAATAATTTATTGTTCATCTTAAGGTTGTTAGACGACGTCAAATTTCGGTCAAGTCATAACTTTTGTGAAAATCCTGGGATCACTCTATCTCAGATGCGTATATTATTGACATAGACTGAGGAAAAATGCATTTAGCCACTGGTTTTCCAGTGGCGTAAGAAAATGAAGAAAAATAGAACCTTCATGGACGTTGATTAAAGGTGTGGCCGCCTTTTTGAGGCTCTGTTTTAAGTGTTGTCCCCCTTGATAAATTAAAAGCGTTGATAGACGTTGTCGGCTGACGTACTGTTCTTGACATTGCTACTGAAATCGGGTTATATGGAAAGATGGGGAGTATTTTGACATATGAGTAAAAAATGAAGATGAATTGGTGCGAGAGCATACCCAGGCTTTTCTTGAGAAAAAAAAAATGGAGAAAAGGGCAGCATTTTGAAGAATTACGTGTTCGAATTTGACATAAGGGTGAGATGATCTCTATAACGTGACGTGACATACCTAACTTGACGTTATGCCGAAGTCTCCCCCGGGTTTCACAACCATCCATTTTCAGAAAGCCCTTGTGACCTTATTGGTAATTGGAACGTGGTGAAATTTTCCAGTATTGTTGCATTATGACTGTATTTCATAAATATGCCTATTGTTTGCTTTTGTCAAATCATGATAAAATTTTAAAAAGAAATTCCACGAACTTTTGGATCAACCCTCGTATATTGTTTGTCAGATGGTCATGTACAGATGACTCTGTGTATCTCAACGTTGTTAGAAATTTACACCTTTTACACCTATGTTTGACTGCATGCTTAATAATTCTATAGAATTGTGTTTGTAGAGAAATCTCTGAGACGTTAACAGGTCCAGTCCAAAGTCTATTTCTACCTACGTAGCTATTTTTACCTACGTAGCTATTTTTACCTACGAGGTATTTAAACCTACCCAAAGTAGCTATTTTTACCTACTTTCTGCTTTACATGCATTTTTTGGCCAAATGCAGGAATGACGCAACATGGTGAGCACAAAACTTCTTAATACAGTCACCCCGATGATGGATATGACAAAAAATTGCCCAAAAAATGATTACTTCGTATATTATCAATTTTGCATACAAACTAATGTGAATTTGCCAATTCAAGAAGTAATCATTTTTTGGACAAAATTTTGTTGAATTCATCTTTAGTGTGACTGTATCAAATTAAAATTGTATTTACCATGTTGCGTCGTTCTGTCTGTTGGACACAAAATGCAGATAATACAGAAAGTAGATAAAAATAGTTACAGTTACTTTGGGTAGGTTTAAATACTTACGTAGCTATTAATAGCTACATAGGTAGAAATAGTCTTTGGACCGGACCTGGTTAATTGTTTAATATTAAGCTTGGGTAATATCATTGATAAATCTACGTGATTCTGCATAAATATACAAGCATTTATTTATATTGAAATCTAACATAACTCTAAAAATTTTGGAAAAAGTAGCTCAATGAATAAAAAAACACAATGAATTTAATTTAAATTGATGAATAAAATGATTTTATTTCCTATGTAGCTGTAACACAAGCTTTGATTGGTTACATAATTGGGTACAAGATTGGTTACATAATTGGGTACAAGTTTCCGTACACCCGACTTGAGCCGTGGGTAAAAAAAAAAAGTGACATCACAATGCATTAATAGTTTTTTTATGATAAAAAGCAATTAACGTGACATCACAATGCATCGTAGGGTGAAGAAAATCTTATTGATAGCTTGAAACACAGTTGATTAGACTTTGTTTAATATAAAGAATTTATTTGGGTGCATAGGAAATAATTTTTTTTATCTAGGTCCATTCAAGGGTGTACAGGGATTATCCCCGGGTTGTATTCCACACACCCTTCGGCGTCAGGGTAACTAATAGTATTCCATGATATTTTGTGGTAAAACTGCATTCAAAAGGAAACAATCCAATCCATGACATGCACAATAACTGTCAGTTGTAATTCATGCATGTGTAACTTCTGATCAGTACATTTGTTTCAATATGAACTTTAAAATCTTTTTATATTTTGATTTGAAAATGAAAATATAATGATGAATGTTGATGAAATAATAATGAAATGAACTAAATAATAAAAATGTGCATTAATTTTTATGCCCCCTTCGAAAAAGGGAGGGCATATTGCTTTGCTGCTGTCTGTTAGTTGGTCTGTGTGTCTGTAGGTCCACCATCACTTTCCATTCATTTTCTTTGCAAAGGTTCACATATTGAAATGAAATTTGGTACACATATTTATCATAAGAATATCTATATCAAGTTCTATTTTGGGTATGATCGGGCCATTTTGGACAGAGTTATGCCCCTAAAACTTAGAAAAATTCCAATTATTTGCATTTTCTGTTAATTCTCATTGCAGAGATTGCTTCAAAATATTGAAATGAAATTTGGTGAACAGAATTATCTAGGTCAATTAAGTTCTGTTTTGGGTATGATCGAGTCATTTGGACAGAGTTATGCCCCTTGGAAAAAAAATTCCAATTATTATTGGGAGGGGGGGGGAGTGTTTTATAAACATCTTTTGTTTATATCATAGATGCCAACTTTATACCCAATGCCATTGCAGTTCAAAGTTTATAGACTGTGTATTTTTGATTGTGTTGTGACAAAAAAAAAGCAAGTAACTCGTTGAAGGGTGGATGGAAAATTTTGAAAATTGAGAAAGATTTAGATAAAGAACAAAAAAAACTTTTGAATTTCATGAATAAGGCTAAAAAAATTAGATTTTGTAATAAATATAGAGGGATAGCTGAAATAGATGAGCTTAAAGTCTATTGTTATACTTTTAAAATGTTTTTATAATACTGACACAAAAGCAAAAATGAGAGGATAACAGATAAACATGAAATAGCTTTCAAAAGAGGGATTAGTTCATTTGACTAACACACCAGATTAGTCCATTCACAGCAGTGTCTACTAATCTAGGAAATTATTCACATTTAATGAATATCTATATATGCAGATATATCAGTAGCGGTATAAAAAAAATTTTGTTGACTCTCTCTCTCTACATAGAGGCTATAAATAGGGATTTTTTTGATTGAATGTAACAATATAATTTACTCATTGTGTTACATTATTTACAGGTGTTAACAAACATTTTCAAATGTTGTTCATTCATGAAAAGCTGAACAGCTCTTCCAGTAGAAAAATTTCATCAAAAGACATCTGGGATCACCTTAGTTCTATGTACGACTTACAGGCACTGGTAAGACATTACTTCTATGCATGACTTACATGTATAGGCACTGGTAAGACACTACAACTATGTATGACTTATAGGCACTGGTAAGACATTACTTCTATGCATGACTTACATGTATAGGCAATGGTAAGACACTACAACTATGTATGACTTATAGGCACTGGTAAGACATTACATTTACAACAGTTACTATGTACCTATGACTTACAGGCACTTGTAAGACATTACTTCTATGCATGACTTACATGTATAGGCAATGGTAAGACACTACAACTATGTAGGACTTACAGGCACTTGTAAGACATTACTTCTATGCATGACTTATATGTACAGGCACTGGTAAGAAAATACATATACAAGTAAATATGAGTTACAGGCAATGGTAAAAATGTTCTTGGGTTCACAGTTTAAGATTTCTATTAAGATCAAGGATTGTGAATTTGATTGTTTGAATTTTGGAATGATAAGTCATATGTTCTCCCTTGATATTTGTCTTATTGTGCGATGTTTAATTTTGTTAGCTCTTCTGAGCCAAAGGCTCAAAGAGCTAATGCTATGGCCATTTGTGCGGTGTGCGTCGTGCGGTGTGCGTTAACTTTTTAGAAAATGGGCCATAACTCAAGAACGCCTTGGCCAATCAGTGTCAAATTTGTCACAGGGTATTCTTGGTCCAAGGGCTACCATTTATACTAAAATAAGGGTTGGGACCCTTAATGACGTTCGATCCTGATATTTAAAGTCTTAAACTTTTTTTGCCAAGTATATTTTAAGTTTCTACATACATAGCTTAATTAAAATTCAAATCAAAAAATGGGGGTCAATATGCTTCTTTTGGCGCTACAGTACATTTGATATGACCTTCTTGCACTGAAATTTGTGTCTAAGTTAAAAATTACACCTTCGACGTTTTCCCTGCAATATTTTTATCCAATTAAAGCAATAAACAAAATGAACTCTAAGTCTGTTTATAAAAAGACATTTTAAAATTGTAACTAAGAAAAAGTTTCAACTTACTTCGCATAATCAATTATTTGACCTTTCTGCACTAATAAATTGTAGTTTTTCTGGCATTGAAAATTTAATAAGCAAGAAAATTATTTTAAAGTCTTAAACTTTTTCTGATTTTAAGCAAATAGGTCAAAGTTACCTTGAATATTTAGAAAAGAACATCAAAAGTGGGGGTATATGATGTTAATTTTCAGTTATTACTAAAAAAGTGTAAATTTTACGTTAAAATTGACTAAATTTTTTCCCCGGTTTTCAGAATATATTTACTATATTTGTCAAACTCTGTTGAAAGAATTCATACGAAATGATTTAATAGATATTTCGGAACCAGCATGACACATTTTGTTGCAAAAAACAGCTTTGTGTGCAACCAGCATGGAAAAATAGGAATCCAAAATATAGGGTACTGTTTTAGTTCAAAAGGGAAAAACTGATGATTTTCGTCTAAAAAACCTTCCGCCACAAAATATAGTCCCTAGTTTAATTCAACTTGAACGAATTTAATCGCGGTTTTTTCATTAAATATACTTCAATATGCATTGTAGAATTCAGATTTTATGTTAGAATTTAAAAATGATGCAGAATTTTATAAATAAAGGACATGACCAAAATCCACTAAAAAACTCAGGATCGAACGTCCTTAAATAAGGGGAGATAATCAGGAAAACAAAACCAAAAGTACTGGTTGCTAAAAAATCTTCTTCTCCAGAACCACCTGGCAGATTTTCACCAAACTTACACACAAGGATTAGAATATGTTGAAGATTAAAAATTGTTCAAGGCATGACCCTGGGGCAAAGGGCGTGGTCTCAAGGTCACTTCAAAGTTGACCTAAATTTACAATTGATAAAAACGTTTATATTTTGCTTACTATAAGGACTAGGATCATCAAATCTTGTAAGTTGATGCATCTTAAGACTTCACATCATATTAAATCAAAAGTAGATCACAGTGACCTACTTTTCTAATTTTGCGGGCATTTGTTTTCAAATTGATTTGAAGGCATATTTTGGACACTTTAAGGCCTATGATCATCAAACTTTGTTAGTTGATGCATCTTGGGTCCTTGAACAACGTCAACTTAAAAGTAGGTCACCTTGACCTACTTTTTGAACTTGATGACTTATCCTTTTTAAAACATTTAATCCCATTATTGCAGACACTGAGAGGGTTAGATTCATCAAATCTTGTAAATTGCTGCATCTTGGGACCTTAAAACATATTTATGAAAAAGAAGGTCACTGTGACCTACTTTTTGAATTTTGCAGGCATATGTTTTCATATTGTTTAAAAGGCATATTTTGATTACCTTCAGACCTATGATCATCAAACTTGGTCAGCAGATGCATCTTGGGACTTTGAAAAATGTTGACTAAAATGTAGGTCACGGTGACCTACTTTTGACATTTTATGGCATTATTTAAATATCTTCGGTATTTATTGGCTAAGAATCATCAAACTTTGTGAGTTGATGCTTGGGCTTTCGGAGAGTGACGACCAAAAAGTAGGTCACGATGACCTACTTTTGACATTTTATAGCTTTATTTAAGTATCTTAGGTATTTATAAGGTTAGAAGCATCAAACTTTGTGAGTTGATGCATCTTGGGTTTTCGGAGAGTGACAACCAAAAAGTAGGTCATGGTGACCTACTTTTGACATTTTGTACTTAGAATCATCAAACTTTGTGGGTTGATGCATCTTGGGTTTTCGGAGAGTGATGACCAAAAAGTAGGTCACGGTGACCTACTTTTGAATATCTCAGATACATATTGGCTGAGAATCATCAAACTTTGTCAGTTGATGTATTTTGGGCTTTCGAAAATCGCCTACTAAAAATTAAGTCACAGTGACCTACTTTTAACATTTTATGGCTATAATTAAGTATCTACAGTACTTATTGGCTTGAAATAATCAAACTTTGTCAGTTGATGCATTTTGGTTTTTCCAAGAATGTGGATGAAAAAGTAGGTCAAGGTGACTTACTTTTGAATATCTCACATACTTATTGGCTTAGAATCTTCAATCTTTGTCTATAGCTTTATTAAAATATCTTCAGTCATAATTGGCTAAGAATCATCAAACTTTGTCAGTTGATGCAACTTGGCTCTTAGAATACTTAGGGTTAGAGGCTTCAAATAGAAATGATAGGTTGTACAATTTATCAGAAGAGCGATTCAAGGCCCTTGGGCCTCTTGTTTGAAACAAAACCTTTTTATATAAGGTCCTCAAAGTGAAAATCTCCACTAAAATGATAGGAGTCCTGGAACATCATCAGTGTCAATGACCATTTAGAGCTTGTGTATTTAATCCTATGAAAGAATATACATGTATATGAAGGGTGAAAAAAAATCTAAGAGTACACAAAATGGTTGGGTGAAATTTTGATTTTGACAGACATATTTTATGTGTAGCAATGTTATTGATCAATAAATATAAATTTAGGATTCATTTGAATTTGGAACTGTACCCAGATTTTATTTATTTTCAGAATGAATCAGAAATAATACCATTTCCAAACAAAGAGTCTGATTTTGACCTGCCTGGAGATGATTTCAAGGTTAAAGACAGTTCCAGAGTCACCACAGAATCCTCGCAAGAAGAGAAATCCGATTCAAAGTCTGAGTCAGGTAAATGTTTACTTCTGAATCAAAGTTTAACTCAAGTAAATGTTAAATCTGAATAAGTTTAACTCAGGTAAATGTTAAATCTGAATCAAAGTTTGACTCAGGTAAATGTTAAATCTGAATCAAAGTTTGACTCAGGTAAATGTTAAATCTGAATCAAAGTTTAACTCAGGTAAATGTGAAATCTGAATCAAAGTTTGACTCAGGTAATATTAAATCTGAATCAAAGTTTAACTCATGTAAATGTTAAATCTGAATCAAAGTTTAACTCAGGTAAATGTTAAATCTGAATCAAAGTTTGACTCAGGTAAATGTTAAATCTGAATCAAAGTTTGACTCAGGTAAATGTTTACTTCTGAATCAAAGTTTAACTCAGGTAAATCAAAGTGTAATTTAGATAAATGTTTGAATCTGAATGTCTGAAATGGCTTGGTTCAAGCTCCTGATGATAGCAGATAACCTGGCAGCTAGGTGATAAATATCAATTTCTATTGAACAAACAGCTAGCCTAACCTTTAAGACTGCTAAGTCTAACATTTGGGATAAAAATATATCGCTAAAAACTTATTTTGAAGCCAGAAAAGTTTATTTCAAGCAAAAATATATACATGTATATAAATTTACATTTCATTTACTTATAATTCACATAGAAATAATTCCCTTTTTGCTTTAAATCAACGGTGCTGTGAAGTTGTAACTTAGGAGGCAATCTTCCATTGGGTATTTAGCACTAAATATTTATGCTAGCTCTCCCTATGTAGCGGCTAGGCTAGCCAGCATAGTTTCAAAAAAGCAACCACTCTTTTGAATGCACTCCTGGTAAATGTTTAAATCAGCATCAAAGTCTGGCTCATGGAAATGTTTGAATCAGAATTCTCACTCAGAATTTATGTCTTTTTCCCTCAAATTTAATGTATTGAAATTGAATATTATCATTGAATTATTAATTGTGTTACCAACTTATTGCATTATTTATTACTTTAATAGGAACAAAACATGGAAAATCGGACAAAAATGAATCCAAGCAAATTGAAAACAAACACACGAGCAATGTACTTCATGCCAACACACCAGAAAACTCCCCAAAGAGGAAACGAACGAGAAATACTCCATCAGCCAATGCCAGTCCTGCTACTCCCGATGTCCCGCCTCCAAAGCGAAGACGATAACAAATAACTGTGTTCTGACAAACGTGAAAGTGGCAGCTGAAAAGATAGACTTAATTTCATTAGTTAGGGGTTATAATCTCTTAGCATGAAGTTACATGAAGTATATAATTGTAGAGCTAACAGAGTTTCAATGCAATTTTCATCTCCCATTCCAGTTCACTAGATGTCAATTTAGGCTTTTTTATCATGATTTTCTGTTTCTCTTTTTACTGATAATGAAATTTTGCTTATTTTCTGACTTGGGGTTGTTTCTGGTAGATAACACACCAAAAGATACGTTATATGTGTACAAGAAAGAATGATGCAGTCTGTATGTACAACCCTTAATATACTGGGCAGAAAAATATCAAGATTTTTAGGAAGTCATACTTCTTGGGAATTTGATACCCCCTGTATGTAAAAGGAAAATAGTACATGTGTATTAAATGTATATTGTTGTTACATATTTCACAGGTACTGGTTATACCTTGAATTATGTTAATGTTCCAACTACAGTAAAATAAATTTATAAAAAAAAAAATTTGTGTCTCACATTTTTTAGAACCCATTTCCTAATGAAAAAGAGAACCAAACAAATGACAAGAAAAAAACAGAGCAGATAATTTACTAATGTACAGCACTTTTTCCTAAAGCGGCTCTTAGTGTTAAAGGAACATAAACACAGTTTCAAATGAAAGTAAAGCAAAATTTATGAATTTCACCATCTTTTCTTGTATGGACATGAGTCAAAATTATCAAAATTTGTGTAATGTCCAAATGTTTTTAGAGAGAGGGACTTTAAACAATAATGAATTACAACATTATTATAAACACCTCATTTTAGATGTCAGTGCATGCGCGGATCTAGAGGGGGGGTTGGGGGGAGGGTCAGGACCCCCCCTGGAATTTACCAGGTTAAAAAATGTATATACTAAAACAAGAAAAAAGTTACCATGGACCCCCCCCCCCCTGGAAAAAGCTGACCCTGCCTGGTAAATGCGAATATGTGTGAAATGGGTATGAAAAGTGAGATCTGAGGTAATAGAAGTCACCACTACCCCACTACAAAATTCCAAACTATTACTTCATTTGGCCATATCTTTTCAACAGTTGATACCGGAACTTTTGTACTTCGTATATGTATTCTTTGTGGAAAGACCTTTCATTAGATACCAACAATTTTGACCTTGACCCTGGATATTTACATACTAATGAAAAAACTTTAACCATAGCCATAACTTTTGAATGTTAAAGGCTAGTGCTTTCATACTTCACATATGTAATCCTTGTAAAAAGACCCTTCATAAAATATTAGAACTTTGACCCTTTAACTTTGGAGTTTGACCTAATTTTATAAAACAAGCCTTGGCGATAACTTTTAAAGGGACAGAGCTAGTGCTTTCATACTTTACATATTTAATCCTTGTGACATGACCTTGCATTTGATATCAAGAACACTGACCCTTTGACCATGACCTTGGAGTCTGACTTACATTTAAAAAACAAACCTCAACCATAGTTTGGAGTTTGACCTACTTTTTAAAATTTTCAACCTTGGTCATAACTGTTGAATGGTTAGGGCTAGGGCTTCCATACTTCACATAACTTTTAAACGCTAAGGGCTAGTGCTCTCATACTTCACATATGTAATCCTTGTGAGAAGGCCCTTCATTGGATAATAAGAACTTTAATCCTTTGACCTTGTAGGTTGACCTACTTTTATTTTTTTAACCTTGGCTATAACTTTTGAAGGGCTAGGACTTCACAAATGTATTCTTTGTGGCAAGTGACTTTTCATTGGATACCAAATTAAATTGACCTTTTGACCTTGGAGATTTCCATACTTATGAAAAAACTTTAACCTTGGCCATAACTTGAACGCTAAGGGTTAGTGCTCTCTGATGCCTCACACATGTAATCCTTGTGAGAAGGCCCTTCATTGGATACCAAGAACTTTGACCCTAAAATTGACAATGACCTTGGAGTCTGACTTACATTTAAAAAACAAACCTCAACCATAACTTTGAAGGGTTAGAGCTAGTGCTTTCATACTTTTCATATTTAATCCTTGTGACAGGATCTTTCATTTGATATCAAGAACTTTGACCTTGGATTTTGACCTACTTTTAAAAACTTTTAACCTTGACCATAACTATTGAAGGGTTAGGGCTGGGGCTTCCATACTTCACATATGTTTACGTGTGTGGCAAGACCTTCATTGGATACCAATTAAATTGACCTTTTGACCTTGGAGTTTTCTGCACTTATGAAAAAACTTTAACTTTGACCTACTTTCATATTTCACAATGGCATGCATTTCAAGAGAATACCCTTCTTTGGATACAAATATATCAAATTGACATATAGGGGCATCAGTGTTTCACAAACACATCTTGTATTTAATAACATTTTGCTTAAAATTCCAGGAAAGTTTCTTGATTTCTCTTTTGTCATCTTTATTCACTTTGCAACAGTGGCAATTATATTGCATTTCTGAGCAAGAATAAAAAGAACAAACTGGAAAAGGTAGGTATTTATTTTGAATATAACTCTCAACCCCCAAAAATATGTTAGTTATATTACAGAATCGACATATTTTTTCAACATGTTAAAAATTTGATGTTGATATTCAAGTATATATAATTTATAGCATGGGGTCAAATAATAGGAACATATCATTCCACCCACACTGAAATATTTACAACCCGATTTGCTGGAAGTACTAGCATCTGGCAAAACATACCAAAGAAAATAGGAGAAAAAATGTGAAACCCAGCAAATATTTGATGCTACAACATTATTGCAATTAAATTAAATGTATATGCATGATATAGAAAATGATTTGCTACAATCTGACAGTGGTTGTACATTATATGTGCATTATTTTTAGAGAAAAATTTATAAATTGTAAATTATACATCTTGATTATTGATAGAAAATTTCTCAATGATAATCACAGCTTAAATTGCATTGGTTTTAATGATGTATTATGAACAAATCACCAACATGACCACAATGGTTGGCATAAGCAAAGAACTGGCAATGAAAAAATGGTACAAAAATGACAACCCTTCACACATCAGATGCGATCAAAACCATAGCAATGGGAGATGTCAAATGCATGAGATGTGCAGTGATAACTTTGAAAAAAAAAATCAGGTATCCTTTATGGCAAGTGGCTTTTTCATGATATTACAAGCAGGAAGCAGTCATAAAGTCTTCAAAAAAAGTTACAGGAAGAAAAAATATGTTGCATACATTTCTGTAGCAGCTTTATGCCATAACTGATAAAATTTTAGAAACTTTATCATGCATTGAATAAAGATGTTTTCAACATCTGTAAAACTAAACAAAATTCAGCATAAGATAAATGTATAGTTTCTCCAGTTTTGAAATGCTGGAACATCTCTTCATATCCCCACACTTGTACACTCTGTATCCCCACACTCCTCCTCTGGACACCCCCAGAAGATGCAGTTCCCCACACAGTTATAACAGATAAGGAACACAGCAGCAATGAAGACGATGCTGCATATCGTGCAGGGTTTTCTCTCCAAGAAGAACCCTGTCAGATATAGAACCAAGAACATGGCATGATTATGAAGCAGTGCTGGATTCAGGGGTTTGGGAATAAGTAACACGGGAATCAACCACTGAAGACAATACATTTTTGTGCTTCTTTAAGTGATGATATTTGATTTCATGATGATCTTCTTTGCAATCATGGAATTTCCCTCATATTACGCATTACGCCATATTATTTACACAGCTGTGGTACAATGTCGTTTGGAATATCAATATTTCTCAAAGTAATATTTCTTAAAAAGTTATTCTTTCTACACAGTACTGTTTTTTCCGTTGTTAAATGTACGAAACAGCAATATTTTCTGTCATTTCCCAAGATAAATAAAGAATTTTCACAAAGCTGTCAAACAAGAAATCTACTTTCGGTTTATGACGCATCACTCATATTTTCGTATTTTGACGAAATTAAAATAATATCATTTATCAAAGTTTATCAAAGTTAAAAATTATTAAATTAAAAGATGTGTATTTTATTACAGCATTTAGGTGTTGAAAAGATTAATGTAACTATTAAAAATTAAAAATACGAAATCATGAGTATAGCTTTATTTGAAGAATAGGGAAGGTGAAGGACATGGGACATGATAACACGATGATGAATGAAACGTGAAATATATTTGTGAAGAGGATAAAATAAGAGAAAACATGGGGAAGAATAAACCCAAAAGTAAGTAATAGAACGTTGTAATTATTTAAAGTTTATTTAATTATGCAACCTAAATTATTTTTGATCATGTTGATTAAATCTTTTTAAAAACAAACAGACTGACAGAGCTAGACCTTACCTGCTCAATAAAATTAAATAAACCATGTGTTTCAGCAATTATCCCCGGATCTACGCGTGAAGAGTTGCTTGTAATGACAGTTACAGAAATTGTCAACCAATTAATCCAAGCTCACAAACAAGGAAAAGATGTTAACCTTAACAGGTAAATTTAGGTATTTTAAATCATGATCAAGGCAAAGGTAAAGATTCTGAATGGTAATCAACATAGTAAAACAACAAACTAATCAAAGTAAACTAACATCAACAAATACAGTGCTAACCTCAGTGAGAGATCGATTGAGACTAAAAATATTCAAATTGGACCAGCGTCCTCTTCCCGAATCTCAAACAAGTGCCTCTGAAAGTGATTCTGGAAATCTTGTCCAGGCTTTGACTGTTTCAGTGTTTGTTTCAATCAATACAAGCTGAAATGAATTCTCTGCCTGCTTTAATTTTTCACTTTACTCCCACATGACCTACTACTATGAAACTCATTTCCTACCTTTATGAGGTTTTAAATTCAACCAAAATCAAAGTTGTTGAAATGCACTGACATAAACATTAATACCTCTGAAACAGAAGTCTTTTTCAAATACTTCACAACATGGTTCATTTCTGTAGGAAATAAAAGTAGAATGAAGTTTTTGATACTCTGCCCATCCAAAATTTTTAGCCTTGAAAAAAAGCCAACACCATCAAGTGAAAATTGTCAAAAGCCAAAAGGGGGGAAATATGTATCAACTTAAATTAATATATCTGATCAACTCAATCAAGAAAAAGATGTCAACCTCAACATTAATGTCCAAAGAACAGATGAAAAATGGAATCTGCATTTATTTTCTACAATTTTGGACATCTGCTTTTGCCTTTGGTCATTGTATGAAATGCAAGTCTTGTTTCAAAGAAGTACAAACTAGTATTAGAACTGAATAATATCATGATCATCTTCTGCAATTATAGTGCTTCCTGGCTGTGACAATAAAGATTATATTGTTTAAAGGGATAAGCAACTATTGAAAGCTTTATTTATGAACATTAAAATATTCTTTGTATAATTCATGTTTCTGTCTACTTCATTGCAGTTTATATCGGTTTTGACTAGTCTATTGGTCATTAGATGGCATACCGTATAATCCCTATTAACGGCCCCTACCCCTATTAGCACCCCCTTAGGTCTTTTTCAATTGTCAGGAAATAAGGGCCCACTGTACAGTGATGAAAATCAACTAGAATCATATCAACAAATTGAAGAAAGTGAAAATGAAACTTGTCTATTATCCAATTTCTCAGTGGAAAATGAATAATTTAGTACATATGGGTGGATTATCTTCACTTTAAGTTAGACATTATTTTAGTGGTTCCTTGTATTTTTTTTTTCAAAATATTTTTTGAAGTTAAAATATGACATTAAATATCAAAAAGAGAATACAAAAATAACCGCCCCCTTTTTGCTATTATCTAGGCGCCTGGGGCGGTTACTAGGGATTATACGGTATATGGTATTTACATTACAAAATCAAATTGTAAACTAACTGCAAAGCTCAGTTTACCATTTTTGATGTCTTAGTCTTCCTCTTCTTTTTGTCACAGTAGGTTACCTTCATAAAACTTAATGTTTAAAGTAAAATGAACAAAAGTAATTCACATTGTCCTCAAAATTTATTTTTGTCAGCATGACCATTATTAACATATTGTGATTTTAAAAAATATGCCAAATCTTAAAATAGTACATACCATTTACATTATGCAAATGCTCCTTTAAAATTAAGTTTGTAAAATCTATTTCTTTAAATTAAATTCTTTACAGAATCAAAAGCAAAGTTTCCAGTAAATATGGACTATCTAGTCAGCCTCGATTGGTGGATATTATAGCAGCTGTCCCACAGGAGTACAAAAAGGTCAGCAGGACAATAAGACTTGTATATTGGTCACCTCATGATTATGGGTTTTTGCAGAATACAGAAAATTAAATTATTCCTTTATTATTTAAGATATTTTTCACTGATTGACATGATTAATCTTTTGAATCTAATGACAGAAAACATTTAATAAATGTACCTTCAACTTTAAACAATTACTTGTTCTTACCTCATGTAAACAAACATCATGGCTGCTAGATCTATGTATCAATTATTACCTCCCCTCGCTTCAAGTCACTTCTGTTACTACGGTTGTATTACTGCGCGGTAAATTTAAACTTATAAAAAGCAACACAATTTTACATCAAAAGTTATTTAATTATTTTAAAATCAAATTATTATATTGAGGGTGGTGGGTTTACGCCTTTTTTTCCGTCGGTGATTATGTGAATTTGTTATTATAAATACATGTCATTCCTTAAATCATTTGAGATATTTTTCACTGATTGACATGATTAATCTTTTGAATCTAATGACAGACATTTATTTATTCTAGATTCTTCTGCCAAAGCTGAAAGCTAAGCCTGTTCGCACAGCCAGTGGGGTAATTATCTATATAAACTTAGCTTATATTGAGGGTGGTGGGTAGGTTTTTGTTTTTGTCTATTTGTCATTATAAATACATGTGTACATGTGTACATGTGTACAAAATACAGAAGTTGGAGAATATTTGGCAGAGGTTTAGATATACTTGCATATCAGAGCACTCACCATTATTATTTTTTTTTTATCAAATTTTCAAATCATATAATTTTCTGAGGGGAAAAATGTAAATCAAAATTAAATGAATCGTGATGGGTATTCTTGAATTCTATTAAAATTATACACAATGATAGGAAAGGTACGGATGTGTTAGTTCAGTGGCATAGTAGATTAGTACAAATGAGTTGAAATTACAAACAATCATGTTCTTGATTTCAATCATTCACCTCACCACTGAGTGCCTGTTACTATGAGCATGTAAGTGGTATACCAGTATAAATAACATTTTTGAAGAAGTTTTCCCATAATATCACAAATATAATATTTTTATCAATATGCCCTGAAAAACTGCTTAATCACGCCGGATATAGTTATATTTCACCGGAAACAGTTATATTGCCCTCCTGAACACAGTTATGTTCCCTCACGTACAATCATTCTGCATATTAAATACGTCAGGTTCGAAATTCACAGAGGCAGTTGCTAAGCAAATGTAAACAGTTCCACAAAAATTAAAAAGTTGGGACAACGTCTGTGATTTGTTTGTTTGAATTCAGAGGAAATAAATGATTAAATTGTGGAGAAAAAATCCTTAAATACAACAAAGGTTATCAACACAAGTGTCAGTATACTGAATGCCATGAAACAGGATGGGATATTTCGGAATTATACTCAGCGTACATGTGTACAGCTGTGAGCATAGTGTTCAATAAATATGTTCAATGATCGATTAGGGTTCAATGTTAAAAAATATACCATATATTACATGACTTAATTCTCGGGCAGCAATACCAGAATATTTGCCCCTCGGTAACAGGAAAGCCTTCGGCATCGGGCGACATAACACTCCAGGGCTTTCCTGTTACCTTGGGGCAAATATTCTGTATGCTGCCCATGAAGCCATATAATATATGTATAATACTGTACACAAAGAAGTTTTTGCCCAATTAATTTTCACCCCTTTTGTATATGTCTCATAAGGCAAATTAAAAACAAGTGAATTCAAGGAAGACATCGTGATCTTTTTAATACAACTGTGCCTGCATGGGCAAATTTAAAGTGGGGACACGGGCAAAATCATTTCCCAGAATAACAAGACAAAAATAAGGTGGGGAAAAAATAACCATGTATATACTATACAGTAATGTTTGTTCTGTGGAATTTGTACATTGAAGAAACCTAATGAGACTGCTATGAACATGTTGCTGGTATACTGGTATATAATGTATATTCTGTTGTTTATTGTAGATAGCTGTTGTGGCTGTGATGTGTAAACCACATAGATGTCCACACATTGCCATGACAGGAAACATCTGTGTGTAAGTATTTAGCTGTAAATTTTTTATAAAAGCATATGTCTTTTTAATATATCAAGACGATTTGTAAAGCAAAGATCGGAAAAGGAAAAACCAAAAGTTTCTTAAACAGTACTTGCAAGCATTTTTCTGTAGGTATATATTGTGTGAACTGCTATTTCCCGTGTCTATAGTATATTAAGAAAGTCTGTAATCATGTATATCGCGCATATCAGACAGAATAGTAGTCTATATATTGTGTCGATTATTTGAATAATAACAAAATCCTGTCTGTCAAAATAATGGTTTATTTCCGGGTCCAAATAGAAAATATATACCGTAGTAAAAATGTTGAATTTTTTCATATAATTGGAATTAATTAATTGTTTACCCTGTTTAGCTAAGTAAATGCCTTGATTAAAGGTAATGACTCACTGAATTGAATATTGCTGAAATTAAAAAATGTTTTATTGTATTACATTATAGATGGCAAAATTAGTTTAGCTATCGAAATGAATTAAACAATTAATAAGCTTTAAAAACAGCAACAACTGTTTTGTAATTGATCCATGCACTCGCATAATTACAAAGACAGTCTACATCTAATCACAGAAAATAATAAAATTTCAATTTATCTTTATAAAACTTTTTAAAAGAATTATTCACTGTATGTTCTTAATTATATAATTAACTGATTTCCTGCTGTACAGTATGTCATTTTAATATATCAAGACAGTAAAGAAGATCAGCCAATTTATCCAGCCTGTCTATATTTGTTAATACTGTAAATGTTTTATATATTCAGGAGTATAATACGAACATTATTTGAATTTCCTGTTTGTGTAAGGTTTAGTAGATTACCGTATAAGCAGAATTTTTAGTGAGGATTTAATTTTGGCATTATCAGCGAGGGTCATGAGATTGCACAAATTGAATATTGCTAAACATTTATTGTGTTTTATTTGTACATGTAATAACTTCTTTTGTGAGCATTTTGAAATTGCTAAAATTACATCTTGTTAAATCGCTAAACTTGTGTCTCATTAAAAATTCCAAAGATATGGTATTAGTTATATATTAATGAGATACAAAATTCAGGTGGTCCAGAGATTTTGTTCCACACAGCTTATACAGGATATAGGTAATTTTTTTAGACAAATGTTCAAATATATCATCTGTTAAACATAAAAATCAGTGAATTAAGACCCTTGGCTAGTAAAGATGCACACCAGACAAACTGGACTAAAATCTTCACTGATATTGAAAAAAATTATGCAAATTACGGAGAAAAATTAAAAGCAATTACTTCTTGCTAATTATTTTCCTGATAATGGTTTTAATGATATTTACATAAACAAGAGATCCATGTGTTTACTGTAAAACTGTGTCCTAGAATACAAGCTGATTGTATGTACTGGACACTATTATACCACTAATTAAGTGAACAAATGAATAAATTACTTTAATAGATACACTTTTCACACCTATAAGGTAATCCAAGAGGACTGTCTTTTAATTTTGTACAAACTTGATTCAATTTCTAATAAAACTTGCCAGGTTTTTCTCTCTTTTAAATGCTTGTACACTTAAAAACGAAATTTTTATTTATCTAAAGGACATGCTTCTATTAGACTGTAAGATGACATCAGTGAATTAAGACCCTTGGCTAGTAAAGATGCACACCAGACAAACTGAACATTCCTTATTTTATGCAATTACTTAGTATGTAAATTAAATAAGGTGAACAGGATTAACATATTTCAGGAATATAAAATATATATCTAAAGTAATGCTTCTTGTTCAATTTTCTGATAATAAATTCCTCACTTATATGTAGGAATTTACATTAAATATATCTTCTTCTAATATCCACATGAATATTTGGCTTACCATTTACACAAGATAGATTTTCAACAAGTCAAAAGAAAATTAGGTATATTTTAGTATTGACATTGATTAATTTATACTTACTTGATCTATTGAATTGTAGCCTACTTCTATGCGAGCAATCAGAGCCAGGTACAATCCCTATTTACAGACAAGACACAGAGTGGAACAGGTACTTATTGGTTTACAATTAATTATAAAAGCAACATAAAAACTAATCTTTAAATTTCTGTCTTCAGATTTTTACATACACGTGTATGTAGATTGCAAAATCTGAAGGTGGATGCTGTTAAATCAAAAACTTCTTTATTCACATTACAATGAAGATATTTCATATTAACTGTTGTCCGTTTGCTGATATACAAGTAAATGTGTGTGCTAAATGCTTAAATTGATTTGTTCAGTAATATGAGTTGTTTCATTTTGTGTAAAATTCTTGAAGCTTCAAGCTGGTAAATTTTTTTAACAGTTAAAACAACTGGGACACAGTGTGGACAAAGTGGAGTTTATAGTGATGGGTGGCACATTCATGAGTTTGGCGGATGAATACAGGGACTACTTTATTAGGAACTTACATGACGCATTATCTGGCCATACAAGCAGCTGTGTAGATGAGGCAGTCAAGTAGGATGATGATTATGATTATGATTACATTTGTATTACATAACATTTAATCTATTTGTTTCAGGAATGGATAATGAACATTAAGAATGAAAGTTTGCATTTACAATTAGCTTGATTCTAATTTCAGATATTCAGAGAAAAGTATGACAAAATGCATTGGTATAACCATAGAAACTCGTCCAGACTATTGTCTTCGTAAACACATCAGGTAGTATCATAATGCATCATTTTTATAAACAGTGTTTGAGTTTCACATGTAGAAATATACATACATGTATATATTTCTTCACTTTGATGATTTATCTTTTTCCTTTACGGTTCTTATTAACTTTGTACGACATAATTTTTTTTGGTTTTAGTGACATGCTTCGTTATGGTTGTACGAGATTAGAGATAGGAGTTCAGAGTGTGTATGAAGATGTAGCCAGAGACACAAACAGGTAAACAAAACTTGGCTATAAAAAAAAGGAATTAGTCTATAAGTGGCAGAAAACAGAATATCTATAGATAAAGTTGATGATATGAAATATTTCAAACATTACTCCATTTGGGCATTTCATACAAGAGATTTCAATTGCAAATAGAACCACATAGTCATTTAGTAGTTAACAGTATATTGGCTCTTGTATCTGAAATATTAATGCATGCATTACAGAAAAGATCCTAAGTGTTGTGTTTTATCTTATAGAGGCCACACAGTAAAAGCAGTAACAGAGTCTTTCCAGATGGCTAAAGATGCTGGATTTAAAGTGGTAGCTCATATGATGCCTGACCTTCCTAATGTGGGCTGGGAGAGGGATGTGGAACAGTTCATTGTAAGTCAACTGAGAAAAAAAATATAGGAGGTTATAATGAGTTTTGGAAAGCAGAGTTAATGAGAGTATTGCTATTGCTTTCTGAAAAGATTTGTAGAGTTATTCTGATATTCGTGATTAACATACATGTACCATGTATCATTACTGAGAAAGTAAAATGAGTTGTAAATAATTGAATAATTCACTAATGATCACAAGTTTGCTTGATTTTAGCTGTGTAAAATTTTATCTATGACTTCTAAAGAAAGTTGTTGTCACAAGCTAAATGTTATATAGAATGGTGTAAATTTAAGTAAAAAATCACATGAATTTAATTTCCTCCAGGAGTTCTTTGAAAATCCTGCATTCCGAGCAGATGGTCTCAAAATTTACCCTACCCTAGTCATCAGAGGGACTGGTATGCTCATTGTAATGATAGCATCCTATTTGTTGATCAAATTGAATTTTTGTTTTTCCAAGTTCTAAAACGTTTGTCAAGCAAACCTTTTGGTTTTATATACTTCAGGTTTATATGAATTATGGAAAACTGGTCGCTACAAGAGTTATCCCCCTAGTGGTTTGATAGATTTGATTGCCAGAATTCTAGCTCTGGTTCCACCATGGACCCGGGTTTATAGAGTTCAGAGGTAAGTCATTCTCAATGATTAATGCCAAAAAAAAAGAAACAATGGAAGGAAAAATGAAACTAAATCTAATTTAATTTAGAAATTAAAAAAAAGTAAAACTAATAAGTACAAGTTAATACATTTTTGTGTGTGTTCTTATGATATGAAATACTTTGTAAATAGTGGAGGTTTTGCTGATTTCAGAGATATTCCTATGCCATTAGTAAGTTCTGGGGTAGAACATGGAAATTTACGAGAGCTTGCTTTGGCTCGCATGAAAGATCTGGGGACAAGTAGTCGTGACGTCAGAACACGAGAAGTGGGGATTCAGGAAATTCACAACAAAGTCAGGCCATATGAGGTGAGATTGTCAGTTTCTTTCTTTTTGGCTAGCAATCATAAACTTAATGTCTGTAATACACTTTTCCTGATTGTGGTTATAAATTCAAAAAGACTGAGTTTGGAGTCTTGCACAATTATGACCAACCAACATTAGATATGATAAGTGACTTGTAAAAATGTATGATCTTTTGAAATGTTGTTAATAGTAACATGAGTTATAAGGTTTCTTGTTGAAGTTCCTCTACCAGTTCAGAAATTGTACTGAAATATTAACAAAAATGTAAATCGTAGGCGGAGTTAATCAGAAGAGATTATTGTGCTAACGGCGGCTGGGAGACATTTTTATCGTACGAGGATCCAGAGCAGGACATTTTGATTGGGTTACTGAGATTACGCAAGTGTTCCCCTGACACGTTTAGACCAGAACTCCGATCTGGCTGCTCCATCGTTAGAGAGCTCCACGTCTACGGCAGTGTGGTACCAGTCCATGCCAGGGATCCCACCAAATTCCAGCATCAGGTAAAGTTACAGTAAAACTCGTTTCAAGCGATATCCAATATTGCGAATTCACAGATATAGCGAAGTTATCTTGGATCCCCAGCTATATAAATATAACAAATTCCTTATACGGATATAACAAATTACGGATATAGCGAAGCAATTTCATAGGTGACTTCGTTATAAACAAGTTTTACTGTAAACAAGTGGAATGCAATAAAATTGAGAAAACTTGATAAACAGTTGTAAACTTCTCTTTAAAAAAATATTTCACCAGTTGATAAAGGGTAGGGATTAGTTATTGCAGAAAAATAGGGTTCATTTTCATGAGAATTTCCACTTCCATTTCGACCTTTCAACATAAAGATGAATTATTTCTTTTCTAAAAATTTCAGTTTTGTTATGAAATTCCAGAGCTTTGAATCCATCATACTAAAACTTGTTTGCAGGGTTTTGGTATGTTACTTATGGAAGAAGCAGAAAGAATAGCCAGAGAGGAACATGGTTCCTCCAAAATAGCTGTAATATCTGGTAGGTTAATGATCTCTAACGGTGAATAGAGAATTTCAGTATTGGTGTATTAATAAACAAAAGTTTGATGAACTGAATGATTTTTATATAAAAAAAAAAACAAAAAACTAAACCTGAAAAATTTAATAGAAAAATATATTAGATTTAGTAGATCTCTTAGGTTAATTACTTTCAACAAAAACCTTGCAAAAGAGGTTGTTTATGCAAGAATACACAAATGGTTTGAGATTCATTAATGTGCATGTGCATGTGCATATATTATAAATACTCTGTATTAAAAATAGTTCTGTATCTACCACAACTGGTGTAAGTTACATGTAAATTGTATGTACAGCTAAGTGTACAATCTCTGCTATAGTTCTGTATCTATCACAACTTCACAAGTGAATTTATTTACATGCTCTTTAGTGTACATAATAAAATCATCTCCTCTCTCTCTATTGTAGGGGTTGGAACAAGGAATTACTACAGAAAGATTGGATATGAACTGGATGGGCCATACATGTCTAAATCACTTGTCTAAATAAACCATGAAATTATTTGTAATTTTTCAGTTTGTACAAAGAAATACCTGTATCTCTGAAAATACTGAATATAAACAGATACATTCAGAAAAAAAGTAATTTTAAATTCTCCTTACACCCTCAAGGAAAAAAAAAATTAAATTAAGATTCATATAGAGTTCAGGTATGTCAATGAGGGAGTCAGCAAGAATCCAGTTCCCCTTGAGGAAGTGCGGGGACCAATTTGGTCATATATGGTTGAATTTGCTGTCTCAAATACATGTACAATATTGAGAATCTCATGGATATTTTTAAGCGATTGTGAGGTCCAAATCCCATATTCTCAAAGTATTTTTGAGATGCTACGGACACGTGTATCTTAAATTCTCAAGTATCTGAAGTTCTTTCCTCAGTCCGACTGTATTCAAGAAAACCTTAGATTTGACTTTTTTGTCTGTTAATGTTCTTAATGTGTCGCCTGTTGTTCATTTGAAACTATAAATGTTATTACAATGAGTAAACCAACATCCTTTCTCAGTAAATTATGCTACATTATGAAATTAATAATTTGCCATTCTTTGGATCCTTTATAGGGTTTTTACAGTATCTTTAGTTGAGCATAAAGACCATTAAATCTAGAGTTTATCCCACCCAGTACAAACATTTGCTGCAACAAGAGATGTTTGTAAAACACTTATGCCCCCCTCCCCCAAGAATTTTTCTAAGTCCAAGGGACATAACTGTCAAAAATGGCTGGTACCCATAGCAGAACTTGACTGATATTCAATGGATAAATCTGTGTATAAAATTTCATTTCAATATATGCAACCTCTGCAAAGAGAATGAATGGAAACTGCAAATAATTGGAAATTTTTGGAAGTCCAATGGACATTCATTGTCTCAAGCCACCGTTCGGAGTCCGCATATAGCTCTCTCCTACCCGTGGCTGCTCACAAAAAGTGTCATAATCTTGAATATTTACGCCTCTCTGTTGTGACATCATATTCACTCAGTGGCAAGTTTTGTTTCCATCGCAATTGAAATCAACAACTGACGTCAACAGTATACAATAAATATTTCCTATACTGTGATTGGACATTGAAAGGTTGCGATAAAGTTCATTATCCGACTATGCTTTACTCGCATTGGTCAATTTTTTGATGAACTACGAAGAAATCTCCCCTCGTTCAACCACGGCCAGCGTGGGAGAGGATCGTACATTTTGGCCGTGGTTTGCACCGAGGAGGGACATTACTCTGTTAAAAATGGTCTGATAATACTCAAAACAGAACTTGAGCTAGATATTCTTAAGATTAATCTGTATACCAAATTTCACTCCAATATGTGCAACCTTTGCAAAAAAAATAAAAAATAAACCAAAACTGCAAATAATTGGTATTTTTCCGAGTCAAAGGGGCATAACTCTGTCCAAAATGGTAAGATCATACCCAAAATAGAACTTGACCTAGATATTCTCTTGATAAACCGACCTGTATACCAAATTTTATTTCAGTACCAGGGTATGTGCAACCTCTGTGAAGAAAATGAATGGATGGTGGACTGACAGACAGCAGCAAATTAAAGGAATATATCCTTTCTTCAAAGATGGCATAAATATCTCCCATTTTATAATTATCTACACGTTCTTCAAAGTCATTCAACTATATACAACTGGTTGCCCATGGTGGTCAGGCAGTTTAAAGATTTTCAGTTCATATTACAGTGTATTACTCATTCAGAAAATTGTCTGATCAATATCTTGGAAACCCTTTGCTGTACTTCATCTGTAGACCGACTTATCATAAGTACAGTAGATAACTTATATCAGATAATACATTGCTTTTGATTGATCAAATAATCTTGCTAGTGATAAAAATGATCCAACTCACACCACCTTATTAATATGGATTTGTAAATTTGCAACATAATTTTATAGCCCAATGAGAGATTTTGGAAATTTTTAAGTTCTTTAAACTTAAGATTAAATTTCAGCATTAACTGAGTCGGACAGTATTTTTTTTTTATTCCAAAAAATTTGAAATTCTATCTCAATATAACAACAAATGCATCTTCTGCAACGGTCTTTATTAACATTAATTTAATACAATAAATAATCTTATGGGCTTATGAGAGAGTGAGGGGGTCATTTTGCTGCAAAACATTTTCAAACTTCTATTTCAAACTTAGAAGTTAGAATATATTGAATATTGTAATTTGTAAAATCTAAAATTATAATATATATAGTTCACATCAAACAAATGCATAAAAAAAATTCTCAGCAGAAATGAAAAAATGGATTAACTGGCTGACTTTACAAATGACTCATTGAAAATTGCATTTTCCATGACATCTACAATGTATTTAATGTAGGATCTACAATTTACAATGCAGGATCTACAATGTATTTCGGTAATCCTAAATAGGACAATGCAACCTATCAAATGATCTACCTGAGCCAATAACTTTGTATAACTTCTCAACATACAAGGAACACATACATTAAATTTAAACATGATTAAAAACAATCATTAATGAGTTTTTCTTTTTCAAAATGAATGAACAGACTTTTCTTTAGTGACACTTGGAAAATATCAGCTTTACATTTTGACTGTGTACCAGTATACCAATAACAAAGGACCATAGTATATGGTCTTACTCATGTAATCAAGGACATGTTTAAGAAAAGCTTTAAACAGCTTAAAACAATCTCAACCACTTAAACACGAAATTAACTTTTATCAAGAAATATTCATTGAAAGACTGCACAAATGCAACTAAAATGCATATTGTTGAAAATGCAGCACTAAAATGACTGTGAAAGGTTCCCATAAAATAATGAACACACATTTGTCAAGCTTGCCCTTGTGTATCTAACAACCTTTCACACATTAGTTAAAAAACACCAGATTAGATCTGGAGTTATAAAATATGTAGATTAGATATGAAACTCAGTCTTTGCTTGAGTAGACCAGGAGATCCTTTAAAACAGTAATCCTGTATTTGTCCAGTGCTAGGATCCGTCCTGTCCATCTGTGTGGTCGCCCTCCGTCTGTTGTATATACACTTGCTGTCCATTTGGTAACTGTTGTATCTGATAAACACCCTGTCAACAATAAAAATACAATGCCTTCTAATAACTGTAGATTTAGATATTTTTTTATACGTAAAGTCACTACAGTGTATTTCTTTCAAAATTGTGGAACCCCTTTGCATCCAATCTGTCAAAAATGAGAGGTTCACGGGCCACAAGGCTCACATAAGTAACTTTGGCCTTGCTGTTCTCCACCAGATTTTTTTTCTTTTTACTCTTGTAGAACCTAATGTTGCCACGTCCTAAACATCCCCCCCCCCCCCCCCCCGAACATGATTTGAACAATTTAAATCCACACTACTGCAAGATGCTTTCACATAAGTTTCAGCTTTTCTGGCCCAGTGGTTTGTGGGAAGATTTTTTTTATATACTAGTACATGTATTTCAGTGTACAATTTTGATTCCCTGTTATGACTCCACCCTACTCCAAGGGGTCAAAAATTGAACAATTAATAATCTACATTATTCCAGGATGCTTCATATAACACATATGTTTCAGCTTTTCTTTTTAAAGAGTTTTACCTATACATTGTCTATTTCTCTATTTTTGTGGACACTTGGTACTTTCATTTTCTATAATAAAATTTGAGAATCCACATATTGGAAAACAGGTTTGAGAAATTGCAATGTTCTTGAAATTTGCTGAAAACATGCGTATTTGACTACCTTCAGCAAAGAATTAAAATATGAGCACAGCCCACGATCCAAAAAATAAAACATGTTTTTCCCTGACTTTCAAAAGAATTTAAAGGATGTGGCCCCATCCTACCCCCAGGGAACATGTTTTGGACAATTTAGAATCTACACTACCAAAGGATGCTTCCACATAAGTTTCAGCTTTTCTGGTGCAGTAGTTTTTGAGAAGAAGATTTTTAAAGATTTTTTCAATGTAAAACTTGGATTTCCTATTGTTGCCCCGCCCTACCCCAGGGGACATGATTTGAAGAATCTTTAACAACACCATCCTTTCTTTTTCTTTTATTAATCATCTCCCTTGTAAGGGGGCTTGGCCCTTCATTTTAAAAATTTAAACTCTTCTTCACAAAAGGATGCTTTGTACCAGCTTTGGTTAAAACTGACAAGTTGGTTCTTGAGAACAAGTTGAAAATCAAAAATTTACCACGGGACGGATGAAAGACAACAAGTGATCAGAAAAGCTCACTTCAGCTTTCAGCTCAGGTGAGCTAACAAGAGACCCATGGATCACAATATTCCTTGAATAGCATTAGCCCTGCTGTTCTTAAGCTTTTTACAAGAGAAATCTTTCATGTAAATTTGTGACCCAATATTAAACAAATCCACGTTACAAGGGGATTCTTCATTATCAATATGAGTAACATTGCTTCATGAAATATTTAGTCTATCCTTAAGATAACTTGGACTATTTCTGTGGTTTTTGTACCTGTCCAAACTGGGACTGGTCTGCCTGTGTGACTGTCTGTATCGTCTGGACAGCTGGCTGCTCTGAGGACTGGATGATGATGGGCTGATTTCCCTGCTTTCCTTGTAGCTGCATCTGAATGGCTTGTAACTGGGCTGGTGTCAGCTGAATCTACAACACACAGTTATCATCAGATTGCATGTGTCTTAGTGACCAACTAGGAGATCCTCATCTACTATATGTAGTACAAATTATTATACTACATTCAAATCATTTACATGTAAATAAAAATAGCTATGTTCTAAACAATTTGCATCTTAATATTTATACTGTGTTCAAACTTTTTCAAGAAAATAATTACTATTCCAAACATTAAAATGTAAATATTATTCCAATCATTTCCATATAATTTTTGTATGCTATAATAATGATGTAAATAATCATACCATTACATGTGAACAGGGTACCAAGTATTAATGAAGAAATAAATGACAAATTTCAAAAACTTCACTGAACTAGAATATGTACTGTTTCACTTCATTTCCTAGTAAAGTTGTTCAACTTATTTATGTCACAAGTGGTGAAAAGTCAAAACCGATACTCAAACTCAGGGCCTCTGGCATACCGTGCTAGCGCTCTAACCAATTGAGCTATTGAGACCCGGTATATTGACTGACTTTCATGCACCTGTGAACCTGGTGACATATCCCCCCTCTTTGTAGAAATTTGTCTTCGAATTTTATGAGTTAAGGAAATGTGTGAAGCATATTCCAAGGGAACAGTGGGTTTTCTACATTGGGTACCAAATGTCAAAGGTGGGGAAAAGTCAAGTCTCAATCGGGACTCGAACCCAGGGCCTCTGGCGTACCGTGCCAGCGCTCTATCCAGTTGAGCTATTGAGACCTGTTATATTGACTGACTTCACGCAGAGAATCCTGTGAACCCGATGACATTAATCTTATTTAATATACAGTGAAATCAATAATTTTGTTGGGGTTTAATATCCGTCAATTTCGTAGTACGGAGAGAACAACAAATTTAAACCACCCTTGAAATGTTTAACATTTGGTACTACAGTACTGTGGTTCTCCTTTAACCATGAATTTAAATCCCATAGAATCGGTAATTTTTCCTTAAACTACAAAAATCTGACCCCTCAAAAATAAGTGATTTTACAGTATACATTTGAGAAAGACAATTGTCTATGAATATTGCACTAATTGCTCATCATAGATTTGGACCAAAATGTGCCAGGTAATTAGGTAAGAGGTAACACATATTTATCAGCTATGTTTAAATTTGATATTTAGAACATGATTTAATGCAACTCATTTTGAAATTCACACTTCAGTTTCTTTTACAAATTAAGATTTGGCTCAAAATGTTTAAAAATCATGTCAATACAAAAATAATTTCTCATCTTGGAATGTATTCTGTTGACAACTGATAAGCAAAATATCAATGTTACTTATAACAGCAACATTATGTTTCCTACTGTAAGAGTGCTGTCCATAAAGTTAAAGGACTATGGCGTTAGGAATCAGGCTGCGAGTCTTGTACATGTAAATATACAAAGTATTTATGCCAAAATCACTTGTAAAATAGTGCATTGCTCTGACTTTTTTACATTTACTTATCAGGGTCTATATATAATGAATTTAATCAAATGGTAGTGTAATTACACAAAATTCCAGCAAACCGATATTTTTTCCTCCATTGAAACACAACTAAAATATTAAAGGTAGGTGTTTTTTCACAGCATTATGAATTTTGGCTTTATGTCAGACTGGGTCATGCATCTTGTAAATCTACTTAATGTTTATGCTGATAATATTAATTTCTAATCTACATTCATCTAATTTTTATGCATTTAAGTGATATATTTTTTATCATAATTGCACATATTAGGCAAGGTCTTGAATGCAAACAAAAAAATAGCATGTACATGTATCTACTTTTTTTGACAACCCTTGCATATGCCGTAGTATGGAGCTTAACTGACATTTCAAACTTAATCAATATTTCTAATTTGGATATGCTTCCAAATTTTCTGCTCCTATAGAATTATACAGGGGTAAGATGCACTATGCCATACACCCCTTTACATCTCAAGTCTCAACTAGTATAATGCTTCTGGTCCCTAAAGCTACATAATCTTCTTGCACTGTGTATTTTTAATTGTGTTGTCTTTATTATTCAGTGCAACTGACATGAAACTATCAACAAACAACAGTGTACAGGAAAAGAAATAAACTAAATTATAAGTCAAAAAACTTTTATTTGAATTTTTATTTCAAGTCTGGTTCTTAATGTCACATTGCAACTTTAATGCAAGAACACATAGACAGAATGTTACTCGGTTTCCTTGGAGTCTTGCATTGTTGGAATAGTTATTAACTTGATATTATACATTTAATACATGTATATATGGGCAATGACCTTTATTTATTTATGTATGTTCAGTGAAATGCTTTTTGTGAAAACTGATCCATTTTCAATATTTCACGTTTTTGTACTTTCATTCTTTACTTAAACTAATTTTCTTTATTTCAGATATTCTTCAGACATGTTTCTGCATAGATAACACATATACCTGGTCTAGACTTGTGTTTCCACAGAACACTGGTTATTATGTTATCTTTATTGTCAATCATGTTTGGCCAACACAAGAAGTACTGTCCTTAACATATACAGACACATAAGATTCAAATAACATAAATTCCGTCTCTTAAGGTCAGAAAAGACGTTCCTCTGTATCTGTTTTGTATATCTTCGTGATGTGTGAAAAATATTCAAAATTTTAATTACATTCTGATTTCTAAACCAGTTTCTTAATGTCTTTAAAAAAATCCAAGCACTAAAAAATTTGAAATAGAAAAATTATTTTTCTTCCCAAAAGGATTATATAAGAAAAGCTACCCCCTGGTATCTTGCACAAATGCCTGGTAAGGTACCTCAATTTTTTGTGAGTAAACATGTATAAATAGCAAAACTTCAATTACAGAATCTTGGAAAAATTTATATAATGTATTATCAAGGAATGTATCGTCTGTCCTTAAAGCTTCTTGTATATGTTTTATGTTGGCTTTAATTTTCATTTTATTTTATTTATATGTAAATTTAGAAACATTTCAAAAACCAATTTTTGTGTTTTGATACCCCCATGAAATATGATCAATCAGGAGGAATTGTCTGAAATATCTCTTATTCACGATCATATATTAACGTTCTTTAAAATGGTTGAAGTTGCGAAGCACACAAAATCTGCTTAAATATACTTTGTCTAAGATAAAATAAAATTTATTCAAAGTCGGTTAGGCCAAAAAAAAAATAAAAAATAGTTTCTCAGGCACCGCCGCATCAGTTCAAAAACGGCCACATTGATCAATTTTATTGACATAATGAAAAGGGAAATAACTCTATTTTCTATTTTTGCAAGTTGAAAAAGAAAATCGAGTTATTCCCCTTTTCATAAATGCTAAGAAAAACGTTTTTATTAGAAAAACAGTACATTTCTTCTAAATCTAAAGTATTTTATCAGTTAACTTTTAAATAAATGTTTGGAATAACATTATTTAACCTTGAATACATATCATAACTAATTTCAGAGAACAAACTTAAGAATTAGTAGATACATGTATTATCATTTTACTGCACAAACGACTTGCAAAAAAAATGTGTAAAATCACATTGAATCTGTAATTATTTTCAACAAAAAACATTTGTTTATTTTAGGAGGGTGGAAGACATCAAGTGATTTGGCCCTGAATATACTCTTTATATTGAATAATAATAAAATAATATTTACATTTTATTTCAAAGTACCAAAGATCAAGCAATTTTAAAAATAGTTAGTGGGAAGCTATTTTAATTCATGTGTCAGTATACCCATGAAACTCTGCAGGTTTTAAAATACAGTGCATCATATACATGTAAAAGATCAAAATTTCTACTGGCTCAAGGATAACCATTTGATACACTTTAAATCCTTGTGTCAATTCACCCATGGAAATTTGTAGCTGTCTGATTGCCACCTAAACTCATGGTTTACACAGCTAGATCAGTATTTCTTAGGACAGCGGCATCACAGTGATCTATGATCTACCTGACTTGATTTGGACTTGGTCAGATTTATTTTGCTGAGGGAGCTACCTGACCCAATCAATATTTCCTTGGGTAGAGTAAACTTACAGGGACGTTTTGGACTCCGTTGGGTGTGATGACCTGTTGATACACTTGTGTCTGTTGTTGGGGTTGCTGAATTTGAACTTGTTGCACTTGAGCTTGGCTTGTCTGTATTTGTTGATGAGGAGCTTGGATTTGTATCACCTGAGGCTGTGCTACCTGAAATTGTGAATACTTTTCCTTTTAATCTGGTTAAGGTATGTTTACAGGTGATTACTCTAGACAAATTTAATATTTACATCATAATATTTATAAATCTTGTAATTTATATCAGGATGAGGTACCATAGAAAAACTTCAGAATTACAAAAATGCATTGAAATGTTAAAACCTACCACTGGATTTGGAGCAGACACAGGCTGATGGATCTGGAAGGGCTGCTGAATAATCTGACCTCCTGGAACATTGAAAATAAACATTTAATGCCTCAAATGACCAAGACTATCCAGATAGTGACCTTATAAATTAATTTTCAATTCTTTACAAAATACAAGTGAATCTGATCCTCAAAAAAACAGAATTGAATTTGTTAAAAAATGTACCAGGCAGTTGAATCTGTGTTGCTTGGGGTTGCTGTTGTGTGATTTGTGTCTGGACAGGTTGTGTCTGTTGCACTGTTTGTTGCGGTGTGGCTGTCTGCTGGACTGGTTGCTGCTGCTGTTGCTGTTGTTGTTGCTGCTGCTGCTGTTGCTGAGCCTGTTGACTGGCAAGTTGAAGATAATACTGTATCTGATCTGGCAGCATTGAGGTACTTCTTGTACTGTCATCCTGTTCATATAGAGAGAAGATATGACAGTAAATCAGGGCATATGCATTAAACCTGCATGTCGTAACATTTGTAATGACTTTACATAGCATACTGATTTTAAAACAGTAGTTTACCTGTCTCTTTGCAGGTTTGAGTTCATCTCTTGGTACTATGTCAATGAGGAAATCAAACTGGTCGAATTTGGTAATGGCCATGGCAATATCATTTCTCTGCAAAATGCAGTCATATATGCACAAATGGACATTCAGTGTTAAAAATAGGTAAGAGTCATTTCAATTTCTAACATATTTTTTTTTTCTATTTTATTTTTAGTATATGTTGTGGTAAACAAACAAATTATTATAACAAGCTACTTAATGTGTGAACAAAAATTAAATGTATGCAGAACAAAAAGTTTATTTCTTTAAGACACTTCCAAATTCTATTTTAAGAATACCTGTAGCGTTCTCCTCTTGTTGTCCTCTGTGTGGATCCAGGCTCTGAGAGACAGCTCACTTATAAAGATTTCAGCAGCCTTGGCAAATAACACTGGTGCTTCTGCACTGATCATCTACAGAAACAAAAGCCATAAGTATGATAGGGAATCAATGAAAATGTGCATACTGCTAGTTAAGTTCATACAAATTGATAAAATAAAGAAATATAGTGCAACTTTACCTTGAACACATTTAAATGAAATTAAAATGTCTTGTACAAGGTTATAAAAATGTAAACTTTTTTAATCTATTACTATCTTCACTAGCCAAGGGTTTACGACCCACTCCACTCTAGACGTCAACCCTACTCTAGCAAAGAGTATATACCCACCTTCACATCCTCATCAAGTTTCATTATTTTCTTAATTCTGGCCAAGGGTAACTCTTGTTGCTTAAAATCATCCTGAAATATTTAAAATCATTACTGCAGAGAACATGTATCATCATCAGCGTAATCAAATACTGTAATTTGTACTGCGTGTGATTTATAATGAGTATGTATAAAAGGAAAAATATGAAGTGGTCCAATCATTAGATATAAAACACATCAAAAAATAGTTGAAAATTGTCATTCTACAATCAGTTAGCTTTTTAATAGGCTTTATCATCCTTAAATTAAATGATTTTATCTAAAATGCCACCGATGAACTGACAAGTCACAACCACATTATTTTTACATCACATGGCCTAAATACAATATGTACAGTGAATAGCTACCTGCTTAAGACCTCTAATGTTGCTGATTGTCTTGGGCCAGAATTGCTGGAGCATCATGTTTGCCTCCCCACTGATAGTAACTCCCCCTGAGGGAGAGGATCCACCTGGGGTGTAGTTAGGATCAGACATTCCTCAAAACCTAAAAATATACAATAAACTTTTTTTCACTCTGATTGTTTATTTAAATTAATATACAACAGAGTTATTACATTCCAACAACTAAAATAAAATGATACTAACCATACTTATTAAGTGTATAATGTCTAAAGACACACTTTTCAACAGTGCTTAAATCTTTTAAAACAAATTATTTTTATACTATCATTTTTCAATTAAACTATTGTGTGACATTTTATAGTTTTGTAAATTGCAACAGAGTAAAACTACTGGCTGGCCATCTACAATACGATTGATTGTGGCATTTGGACCAATAATTTGGTCAGAATTTACATACCCAATCAACACATGAACCAATGACCTACCCACCAATGAGAGTGAAGAACTATCTAGTCCAAATACAGGTGCGCGAACACTGGAAATGGGATTAAAAAGATGACTTTTGAGAATAACTGGCACTTATTAACAAAAGTTTTATATTATTTTTCAGAGGATTAGAATAGAAAACATAAATATTGTTTTGTTTCCTTCTTTATGGGAAGAGAAAAATGGCGGATTCTGATTGGAGAAGTAGTGCGCATGCGTCACATACATAAACGGAGCACACAGTTTCCGGTAGTTCTGTAAGATGAAAAAATGCAGGTAGGCCCCTAAATGTGAAATGAGATCGATGAATTTACAAAGTTGAATTTGTTAAGTGTAAATGCATTTATTCATATGAATTCGAAAATATATTTTCTGTCAAACTATTCAAGACGGGTCTTCAAGACAATCAATGACGCGACATAATGGAAGATCCGAGTCTGACTCTGACAGGTCTAGCACAATACCCTGATAAAGGTACCTTGATCAAGGTATTTTATGTAATGAAAATTCAAAAAAAAATCTTTAAAAATTAGATACTGAAAGTCGAGTTCTGAGTTGTTGTCAGTACATTCACTCATGCATGTAAAGTACTCAAACACAAAGAAATCAGTATAAAAGCATGTCCTGTGAGGAGACGTTCTTTTGTGCTTTCTTTTCCATACCAGGTGCTTTTCATGCACGAGTGGACACACTGACAACAACTCAGAATTCGACTTTCAGTATCTAATTTTTAAAGAATTTTTAAAAAAATTTTCATTACATAAAATACCTTGATCAAGGTATTTGTAATACCTTGATAAAGCTATATAGTTTTATCAAGCTATATACCTTTATCAGGGTGTTGTGCTGGACCTGTCTGAATCAACATGAATACTTCAATAGCTTGATATATTGAAAATATTAATATAGAATGATTTGGGATGGATATTATATGGTTGTCCGTCCAATTTTTTACCAGTCAACTTAAGATTCGTAACTGGATGCCAAGTCGACTGTTTATTAAAATAAATATAAAATAAAAATGTTTAAAAAGCACACTATTCAGATTTCAATAACATTTTATGCATTCTAAATTTCAGAAAGAAGAAAAACAACTGGAACAAACTGTGGAATCTCTTATCCAGAGGGTCCAAGATATAAAGAATTCCATTGCAAATTTTCTATTGAAACTGGAAAATGAATACAACACTTTACATTGGTATGAAACATGTTTTAAAAGAGATTGATACATTTCATTTGTAATGGTTTGGATATTGGCCCGGGTAGCCTAGTGTTAGAGCACCTGACTAGTGATGCAAGGGTCCCGGGTTGAATGGTCTAGCCATACATTTTCTCCTTTCCTGTTACAGACTTGTTATTGCTGACCACCCCTGAAATTTCAGGTGAAAGTCCTGCCAGGGTACTTTAATAATGTGGAGGTCAGTCGGGCTTGATCGCCGTTGGCCAGATAGTTCAGTCTGTAGAGCACTGGTGATTCAGGGGGCCTGGGTTTGAATCCCAGTGTGCTTTGCTTGATTTTTCTCCTCTCCCATTACAATAAGCACTAAGGCCAATAAAGGCTAATAAGAACTTGGGTTGTGTCTTAGAGGGTAAAGACAATTCAAGTAGGGAGGAATGCAATGGTTTGGGTCATAGATACTTGCCTGGATAGCTCAGTCAGTAGAGAACCTGACTAGTGATGAAGGGACCCTGGATGGATTTTTGGTCCAGATATTCATTTTCTCCTTTCCTGTTACACATTATACTCATATATTTATAAGCTTAACTTATGAAATTGAATGTACTTGTATTATTGCAACTTTGGAATTAAATGCTAATCTTTTTATATTGCTTTTTAAATAGGCCCACAATGCTTGATAACTTTGCTCTTCTGTCGGGGCAGCTGAATACTCTTGGGAAACTTCTCAGAAATGAAAAAGTTCCACCTTTGAGAAATTCTGTGCTTCTCCCAATAGCTTTATCTGGTGACAGAGACCAAGAGCTAGAGGTGAGTGGAGTTAGTTATTTTATGTAATAAATGTATTCATTGTGATCATCTTTGAAAAAAAAATGTTTGCTTCTCTCTCCTGACAGACTGGCCAAAATGACACAACTGCTTTCACAAAACATGTCTGGTTTTGTTCATCTCACAACACCCTGAAAATTAAAAGTTCTTTACCAAGATAAGATAGCTAGATGAAAAGTTAATTAAATTAGTATAAAACATGCAGAACAGCAATAAACATTGCTGAAATACTGTATCTGATAGTGACACTTAAGATTGTCTCCTCAGAAAATATAAGTCAAAAGAACTGCAGCAGCTGATAATACAGATCATGACAGATATCTAGATCTATACTGTAGATTCCCTTTTTTTCGCGAGTACTTGTTATTGCGAATGAGCTCTTCAACGTCAAATTGTGAGATTAATAATTCGCGTATGGAAGGTTGGTTAAGAGATTTTACATAGATTTCAGCACCATAAAAATAAAGGCGAGTAATTTTATTTCGCTTGTGGTGCTTCTGGCGAAATTGCGCGATAATTAATTCCATGCGTACATTTAGGATTCTACAGTAATCATAGACAATATTCCATCTTTAGGATAAAAACATTAATTCATACAGAGCGTTCTGTAAACCTATGATATCTAAACTAACAGATAAGCTGATAGCTACACACAACCCAGATCATTTTGAATTGAGTAGCATAGACAGTTTACTTTGTTCAGCAACATATAATGTCTAAGGTAGAATGAAACTTGGATTCCAAAAAAATATTCTGTGTAATTGACAATAGTAATTCAACAGAAATTTTGAACTTGTTTTTATTTTTAGAAAGTAACAGAGAGAAGAGTAATTGCTTTCAATGCCGATGTTGTGCCCCATTATCTGAGAACCAAACCAGAGCCTGACGTAGAGGAACGGTTACAACCGGTGTTAAGCCGGGCCTCCACCATGTCACCTGAAATGGCTCAGGTATAGAGTTACTATCATTATCACCTGAAATGGCCCAGGTATAGAGCTACTTAGAGTTTTAATTAGATGTCATTCAGAGCAATTCTGCTTGTTTGTAACATTTCATGAACAGAAAAGAATTTATTTCAATGAATTGTAAACTTTTTTATTAAAAAAATGTACACACTTAAAGCTGCATTTTGGCCTATTAATATTAGCTGCAGTAATGTAGCCCTCTCCAATTTTTTTTTATCTGAAAATTCCTTGAGGTGTGGCTTGAACTGAAAAATGTGACTATATACATTATACAGAAACAGATCAATAATATGAATAAGATGACTAGTAACATTGTGGACATCATCAAGTCTCACCAGGAAACCATGGAAAAAGAAGCCAGTGAGTCACAGATCCTCAAGCTTTCATTTCTGAATCAGTGCTAACATTGTATCCATTATAAATTAGATTATCATTTGACTGAATGTGTGCACATAGATGTACATGTATATAACATAGAAAAATAATTCTATGCACATAACGCACTAAAATAAGATAGAAAATTCTTTCATTTATGTTTTTCTTTTGAAAAATTTACTTACTTTGCCATATTTATTATAGATTTAATGTGCAGTGTCCTGCTTTAACATACATGCCAACTTTTGAAAATTCTCATGGGGGATTTTGCGCGTGACGACAATTTTCAAAGCTTTAAATTCGCGACATTTTGTCGTGAAAATAAATGATTATGAAATACTTTTTTTTTTAAATTATAATATTGATAGCACTTATTAATACAGCACAAATAAAACAATACAAATTAAAGTTTTATTTTTCCAAATTTAAATATCTTTGCTTAATAGTTGTCACTCTGTTCTATCAATTTACATTTTGTTTCTGGTATGTACCCTTAAAATCAAGTGTCACTTTATTCCCTAAAAGTAAGTATATAGACAGTGCATGATTAATTTTATCTCACACACAAAACAATTTGGAGAAATAGGCCTAATTAAATCATGATTTTTTTAACACAAGCTCCACCCCCCACCCATCCCAAAGAAAATTAAAATTGTAAAAGACTACATCATGAACATGATGAACCTTTTGCAGTCTTGGTAATGCCATATGGGTCTCTGGTATTTCCTTGACATATATGTAACAAAGAAATACAATGTACAATATGAGTATGATCTATGGGAGAATGGGGGGGGGGGGGGGAGAAATTCAGTGTACCTAACATGAGAGTATTATTTAATCTAAATTATTTTCAATATTTTTTTAAATTGACAAATTATACAGTATTTTTATTATTAGCAGTTAAAATCAGCAGCTATATATGCTTTGAAATTTTCTACTTTCGTTTTCAAAAAAACGATCTTTTTGGATTCCAATTTTATTGTTTGATTATCATTTTATTGACTTTAATTTTTTTTTTTAATAAAATGACTACTAATTAAGCCCTTAATCTATGTGTTTCACTTCGCATACCCCTTCAAACTAGTCCCCTAACTGCTCCAGGCTATAAGCTAACCTGGACAGCAGCCTGTGCGTTCAAGCGAGAAGTGATTTCCTGTGGCTAATTAACTCTGCATGCTATGTAAACAATGAGACTTGTCTGTGTGCATTGAATAAACAACTCTGATATTCTTAACTGACAAAATTGCAGGGAAACTGAAAATCTGAATTTTTTCAAATCGGGAAATTGGGGCAATTTTTCTCTCCCGATCGGGAAGGCGGGATGAAAGGGTAAAATCGGGAGAATCCCGCCTAAATCGGGAAAGTTGGCATGTATGCTTTAAGAGTTTTTGATACATACAAACTCATCATTATCTGTTGAAGTTGCCCCATGTCAAAATTTTCTTCCACAGATCAAAAATCTTCACTCTCACAAACCTCATCACAGGCAGATACAAATACTCTTCTGTCAGCTGTTCTAACGGGGAAGGGGTTCAAGTCGGCCAGTATGCGACGAGCAGAGATGTCACAGCAACAGAGCATGCAACCTCAGCAACAGGCAGCACAGCAGAAACCACAAGGTGCTTGTACATTTCTACATATTACAAATACTGTAAATCACTTTTTATTCACGAGAACTTTATTTTCACGTAATTACGCGAGACGGTATGCTCGCGAAAATTTCATTCTCGCGTATTATCTAATTCCTTAAGATTATATAGAGCAATGACCACAATTCGTGAAAATTTTGTCTCGCTAATAAGGTGTCAATGACTATTTCGTGAAAATAAGGTGTTTAAGGAAAATTAAGTGATCTACAGTAGTCTGAGCCTATTTAGATCAATATCAGCAGGTGTTTTTCCCCTTTGAATGTTTTGTAATGTTTTTTTTTTTGGCGGATTTATTGAATACTTTATATTTTCATTTCATTGATTAATTCTGAAATTTTGTCTATATACTTAAATATGTTTTAATTTTAGGGAACAACTTAGGAAAAGTTCACAGTTCAATAAAGACTAACATTAAACAGGGCTCAAGTTCTCATCCTTACCAGAGAAACTAAGAACTGTGAATCTGATGAGTGGTGACACTATTGTAATTTCTGCTGGTGTTGCTTGCTTGTTAAATCGATGAACACTAAGAAAGCAAACAAAGGAAAATTCTAAGTGAAAGTAGGACACATGGAAATGGAAGATATTGATGTATGGTTGATCAAAAAGTTAAACAAAAGGATGGAAAAAAGGAAAACATAACCTAAATGTATTTCTAGTGGATACTAAAATAAAAGCCTGAGAAAATACGAGTAATATGAAGTACTTCTAAAATACTTCAAAAAATAGAAATTTAGATGCTGTCATTCAGCAGTAATACATGTGACTCATGTTATCTCTAAATGCAATCTCCATCGGGTATCTGCAAATTGGTATTACCTCATAAGTACTAGGATTCCACAAGGCAAAGGTTTGTTTATAATTTGCTAAAGAAAATATTTTATTAATTTATTATGTGGTTAACTACTGGTGCAGATAAGAGTTGATACACCTGTAAAATATGTTTAAAATTAAATGAGGAACAGCACTCTGAAGATATCAAATGAAACTAGAGGTACTGTGAGCACTGAGCTTATAAAATGATACCCATGCCTCCCTTATGATTACTATGAAAATAGGAGTAGAATAATTGCTTTAGGTATAAAAAATTTGTAAAAGTATCAATTTTTATAGTCCCTGCTCGAAAAGCAGGAGAGTATACAGTGATGGAGAATCCCTCTGTCTGTACGTCAGTCCGTTATGCTTTGGGGTACCCATCTCTTTTATTGAACTCCTCTTATAATGAGACTTTCACAGTATCTTTTTTACATAGTGCCATTGTGCACCTCCTATTTTACTTTTTGATCAGACACGTATTTTGGGTTTCCCATAGCAAAACATTAAGACTGTCATTCTTTTGATAATAATGAGGGGTACCCATCTCTTATTTGCAACTCTTCCTATACCACTGAATAAAATTTAATGATACTTTTACAGATTCTTTATTACAGAATGCCATTATCATGCACCTTCTATTTTACTTTCTGATATTTGACATTTTTCAAGTCTTCCAGAACGAAACATGGAATTTGACATTATAATCATATGGGAGGCGGGGGTATCATTTAGTGGGCTCAGTGCTCACAGTACCTCTAGTTTTTCAGTGGTCTAGGAGGAGTTGCAAATAAGAGATGGATACCCCTCAATAATGTAGAAAAATGGCAATGCCCATTATTTGCTATTATATATCTATTCAAAAAGTAAAGTAGGAGTGCACAATGACACTATGCAACAAAGATTCTTTGAAAGTCTCATTAAATTTCATTCAGTGGTGAGGACCTACGGATAAGAGATGGGTACCCCAAAGCGTAACAGACAAATCTACGGATACCCCAATCACTATTTACCCTCCCAAATTTCAAGCAGGGGGTATACTTGGGTCACAATGGCATTGTGTTATAAAAAATCTCTGAAAGTTATAATTTTTTATTCAGTGTTTGCATGGGAGTAGTTGCGGATAAGTGATGGGTACCCTTCAGTATTATAGAATGAAAGACAGTGTCCATGTTTTGGTCTGGGAATTTCCAAAATATGTGTCGGATTAACAAGTAAATAGGAGAAGCACAATGGCACAATGTAATACAAATTCTGTGAAAGTCTCATTAAATTTAAATCAGTGGTGTAAGAGGAGTTGTGGATAAGAGATGGATGCCTTAAAGCATTATAATATATGGACGGACGGATGTACATGTACTCTTATACCAATGAATGAAATTTATTGAGGCTTTTAAGGAATCTTTTGCCATTATGCACATCCTATTTTACTTTTGGATTGGACACATTTCGTATTTCCTATAACAAAACATGGACACTGCTATTCTTTCTGTAATATTGAAGGGTACCCATCTCTTATTTGCAACTTCTCTCATACCACTGAATCATATTTAATGATACTTTCACAGATTCTTTATTACATAATGCCAGGTCTCCCAGAGCAAAACATGGACTTTGCCATTATAATCATATAGGAGGCGGGGTGTCATTAAGTGTGTCCAGTGCTCACAGTACGTCTCGTAACATAATGCCATTGTGCATCTCCTATTTTACTTTTTGATCTGACACTTTTTCGGGTCTCCCAGAGCAAAACATGGACTTTACCATTATAATCATATGAGAGCGGGGGAGGGGTATGTTTCGGGTCAAAAAGTAAAATAGAAGGTATGTAACAACGATTCTTCAAAATTCTCATTAAAATTTTATTCAGTGGTATAAGAGGAGTTCAATAAAAGAGATAACGGGTACCCCAAAGCGTAACGGACACGTACAGACAGACGGACGGATTCTCGATCACTATATACCCTCCCACTTTTCAAGAGGTTGTATAAGAAGTAAATAAAGTGAGAGAACCTTTTGCCTCGAAGGAGACCTTTCAATTAAATACAGTAGTGTTATATTTGCAACGTACCACAATGTACAGATTATCAAGAATTCCGATTACAGTGAAGATGTGATAACCGTATTTGTTTTGTTAGTCAACGTTCAAAATAGCATCATGCATAACTGTACATGCATATCAATGTTTAACAAATGTAAAACCAGTTCATTAGAGGCAGAAAATTAAAAAGCCAACGATATTTCAGGTAAGATACGAAGAGAAAAAATAGAACATTATCTCTTATATAGGCTCAGAAAAAAGTTAACGTAGCCTATATGCATGTTCTGTTCATATTTTGATAGAGAAATGTGTATATATTGACGATAATTGACGATGCATCCTTGACAGAAGGAAATTTAACTCCGGGGAGACCTGGGAAACGGCGGGAGGATTATACTCAGGGAGTATATGATTTGACCCCCTCCCCTCCTCTCATTCCTCCACTAAAAATGCATCAAGTTAATCTTCTATACGGAATGTCACAGCTGGCTTTACGATAGCTATGTTTTGTTCTGCTGCAAAATGGTGGTTATACTATAATTATAACACTGATACCCTCGTATGACGTACAAACAAGCCGAGGGACAAGGTTAAAGTTTTTAATAAAGGGTCGATCAACAAGGTCAATAAATCAAAATCTTTGTTACGAAAATAAAAGCCTTGACACAAGGACTACCTGTACATGTCGAAAGTCCTTGCTACAGTCATTCAGATTATATAGTAAAGGTTTTTTTGTTTTCAAAAGAAGTTATACTTCAATGTTAAAGTGAGGAAAAAAATACCAAAAGCAAAGATCTAGTCACAAAGAATGTATAAGAATGCATAAAAAAAAAAGCAAATCACACAAAAGTTATATGCAAGATTAAAATATAGGTCAAACATAACGTGAAAAGCGAGGAAGACAGAAATGTTAGTACTCAAAGAGAACTTGTATAACCGGTATAAAAGAGCACTAACTCCGACCGTTCAAAAGTTATGGTCAAATTTAAAGTTGTACAAAAGTAGATCAAACTCCAAGATATGCAAAGAAGCAAAGGTTTGGTCACAAGGAATACACTTGGTAAAAAAAAATCAACTGATATGAATAAGATTAGTATTTTTTGAAGAAGTAGTTCAAACTCCAAAGTCAATATGAAATATAATGGTACCCAAATAAAGATGACCGTCTTATTACAAAGAATACTGACTGAAATATGAAAGTCCTATCACCAACCATTCCAAAGTTATAGGCAAGATTAAAAGACGGATGGACATACCAAAAATAAATGTAAATGTTTCTCAAATGCAAGTCAAGAGATCAAAACTAATACAGGTAGGTTCCAAAGAAAGTTCTTGTCACAAAAAAGCAATATGTGAACTGAAAAACCCTACATCCAACTGTTTAATTGCAATGTCCAAGTTTTTCAAAAGTAGGCCAACCACAGAGTTAAACAAAATGTGTGTGTGAAACACTATGCGCCCGGCGGCAACAAAATTCGAAAAAAGCTATTTTTAGAACATAGGTCAAGGTCACAAGGTCATTGACTCTTGTGTCATTTGAAAAAAAAACTTAATTAGTGGAGTATGCATACCAAATATGAAGTCTCTATCTCCTATGGTTCAAAAGTTATGGCAAAAGTTCGAAAAAGTTATTTTTAACATATAGGTCATAGTCAAGGTCAAAAGGTCATTAACCTTGGTGTCATTTGAAAGAACTTAATTAGTGGAGTATGCATACCAAATATGAAGTCTGTATTTCTTATGGTTCAAAAGTTATGGCAAAGGTTATAGTTGACAACATACAGACAGGACAAAAACAATATACGCCTCGGATCTATCGATCTGGGCGCATAATAAAATGAAGCCGAACGAAAGATCTTATCACAAGAAAATAATAAATGTGAAATTTGAAAGCCTTAGTACGAACTGTTCAAAAGATATTGCCAGGTTTAAAAATTTTTAGAAGTAGGTCAAAGTACAAGGTCAATGTCAAAGGTTAAAAATTGTTGAAACCTAAGGGATGAAACTGTCACGAGAAATAAACATGTGAAGCACAAATGCTCGAGAACTAAACATTAAAGATAAAAGCTTTTAAAATGTGGGTAAAACTCTAAGGTCTGGTTCAAAAGAACCAAAATTTGAATCTCAAGGAAAAATCTTGTCACAATGAATTTACATGTATACTTGTAAAATATGAAAGCTCTAGAACTAACCATTCAGAAGTTATGGCCAAGGTTAAAGTTTTAAAAATGTCGTTCACACTCAAAGAACAAGTCAAAGGGTCTTGTCACAAGAAAAACATACATTTAAAGTAGAAACTATAGCTCCAGCTATTCAGAAGTAATGGCAAAGATTAAATTTTTCCAAAAGTAGGTCAAACTTCAAGGCCAAAAAGTAAAAAAAAATTACATGTACCCAAATAATGGTTTGTACATGTGAAGAATAAAATGCCTGGCACCTACAGTTTAAAACTTTTGGACAACGTTAAAAATTGGTAAAATTTTGCAAAAATTGGTAATACTGAAATGTTAAATATGTTGGTTACCAAAGAGATTTCCTTTCGAAGGAATTGTAGTATACCTTTGAAATATTAAAGCCATACTCCAACCAGATAATGTTACAGGCAAGGTTAATGTTTTGTGGACAAAAAGACAGGCAGATGGACAAATAGGGCAAAACACTACATGCACTGAATTTTTTTTGTTACAGATCATTATAAAATGGCCACGCCAAATAATGCAAAACACTATTGTAAGTAGTCCTCAAAGATTATGATATCATGGTGATTACGATACGGTGATTATAATGCACTGATGAGGATTCTTATTATTGACAGGAATTAAAACATAAAAACTTAACTTGAACCTAATCTCGTCTGTGCTTTTCTTACTTGATTTGCTTGTACATATGATCCATTATTTACAAACAGAACTATGATTTTATAAATTAATTTATATTTCCGATGAATGACCTTAAAGTTTACTTATTTTACATGACCCAAACAGCAATGGAAATACTTTAAATTGATTTATTAACCATAAAATCATGATTATGTTTTATTTCAGTGTTTTACATGTACAGTCTTAGATTTGCTACCGTTGAACAAAGAAAATGGATTCCGCTTTAGAGGAAAGACTGGCGAGAATAGAAATGAAACTGGATAACCTTCTGTCACAAAGAAAGAGTATTTCCAAGCCAAAAAGGGTACATGGTAGGCAAATTGTATTACTATTTACTGTGTAAAATGTTTTTTTTAAAAAAAGGTGAGCTAATATATAAACCTGTCCTGTGGAATTTGTAACAAGAAACAAGTCATATATATTTTTTTCTTTTCCAAAGCTCAATTTTCGTCACAACACAAACACGCCCTCAGAAAAGTCCACAAGAGACTGATGGAAGATTTTCACCTTGAATCAGAAATAGACAATCTTGTTCAACACGATGTGATTGGATTGGAAACATGGCACGAAATAAAATGCTTAGGAAGCAGAGCCAACCAGTTGAGAATGTTCTTACTTAAACTGGGGTCCTACGATACAACGAAATTTGAAGCCTTTCTTGACGTTCTAAAAGAATCGCACATTCACATAGCAGAGGAGCTGATGAGTTATATGACCGAAACAAAAGAAAATGATGATATATTGTATGAGGAGGACCGAGTGGACATATTCTGTATAAGATGTGAAATTTCAAGACGAGTTCAACCTGAAGAGGTCATCGATGAGTTGTTTTCAAGTGGAATTATTGGTGCCACAGCACTTCGAAAATACATCGAACCGAAATCGGAGTTCAAAGGCAGTAAGGTGTGGAAGTACGTCTTTGATAATTTGAAAAAATTACAGAAAAACGATATCAATGTTTCCAAAATGATGCAAGAAGTTCTCGCAAAGAAATATTCTAATATCGCAAGAAGTCTTCAGTTTCGTATGAAGTGTTCTTGGGATTGCACTTGCGAGGCAGTGGATCCGCCTACGCAAGGGCGTCTCCACTCTATAAGTGATGCTAGCTCTGTCATCGCTCGAAAATGCGATACCCGTTCGAATACCCCCGAGATTTTGTTTGAGACTCCATTTTCTAACCAGAAATCGGAAGGACAATCAACACAACCAGAAGTTAAGATAGTGTCACCTCTCCAAATCCAAAATCCAGAAATTGTAGTCACTGCAGAAGAAAGTGTGCCGGATAATTGGAGCAGGACGGAGTCAGGGTATTTCGATGTAGACAATGAGGATCCCTCATTAACCATTGCACCAAAAACAATTACATGTACAAAAAAGAACACGGAACAACTACTAAGACCTCCCCAACCTGAATGCAACACAGAAAGCATCGTTCATATTTCAAATACTGGTCAACGAAAAGAAGACAGACACGATGGAATCATTTACAAAAACCCATGCTTTGATGATTTTATAGATTCAATTGCTGGCCATGCTGAAATACACACAAAAATTGACCCTGAAAACGGAAAAATTTTGAAGAAGTTCTTCTCTAAAAGACAGATGGATGGTGAATCGAGCGAGTCTATGGTTTGATTGTACGTTTAAGTTACCTCTGCTGACTCATTAAATGAAACTTCTAAAAGAAAGAATCATGGCAATCGGGCAAAATCGGATATAAAAGTCATCATAAAGGAATGATTGATGTCATTTATGTTTAACTTATTGAATTATTTCTCTTATTTTATCCATTCTGTGGAAATATTGTCTACGCATTTTGAAAATGGACATGTTACTAGAAATATTGCTTTATGGTAATAACAATTATTTAAACTTTTTTTTTTCGCATGGAAGTGTTGTTTGTTTAACATATAAGAATTTGAATGCTTTGAACAAATTACCTTTGTATTTGATATGAGGAAATTCCACCCCAATTCTATTCACTTTATTGGTATCGGCGAAATATTGACGTCCTTTTCAAGCGAATAGCGCAGGGTAGCAGCAGGTTATCTGTACTTGCATGTGAAGAACACTGTGCTATCTGGATAGTGGTCTGCTTGAACGTTGATTTTAAAAGCATATATGTAATTAACATGGTTATATTAGTATATCCAACCTCTATCGTATGTCAAGTTGCATTAAAAATTATAATTCACTGAATATTTTATAAAAACTATATGTTTGTTTTCAATATGAATTTGAAACAAAGAAAGTTTCTATATGATTTTTAAAGAATATTTTACAAATGGAATGAAAGAAAATCAGATGTGGCTGATTGTGTATTGGGAACCAAAATGAAAATTTTCTTTGTGAAGTCCAAAAAGAAAATGCTCTGTGAAGTCTAACTTCCTTTGATATATCAATCATAGTAATCGTCCCGGAGCGATTTCTCGTATAACCACCATGCACACTTGTGTATCATCAAAAATGTTTTGCACGACAGAATTCCTTGAAAAATTGTGACCAATATCTGCTGATTAACATAATAAATTATAATAAAAGTAAAAGTAAAGTCATAAAACCCAAAGTACACGTAGTTTAAGTTGTCTGTTAGTTAAAACCTTCTCTCTCCTCTTTTTATATATACTGGGGAGTATGAAACATACATAATTACATATTGGCCTTGAGAGTAATAGTTGGATATCAGTAATTTCCGTTGGCAGAACATGAATTTGAAAAAATGTCACTTCCCCATAGTTGATGCAGTTATACCTTCCGGATCTTGGTTCGTTGGTGTGTATAAAGTATGTCATTGCATATAAATACTGTAAAGAGGAAGCCTATTAAAACAGTCGTGTTTTTATGAAGGCAGAGTGCATTGCTTTTTTCCGCGTTAAACATGGCTATCGCGGTACATCTCCAAGTAAGTGCTCTTTCACATATTTAAACACAAGGAAAGATTGCAGTTTGATGCTTGAATTATTAGATATATATTTTTTTGGTTGTTGTGTTGTCATGTATTTCTGGTTGAATTGAAACAAATATCTTAAAATTTGAAAATTAACGATATAACTTTATTATTAAAACAATCTTTTTATGCGATGATATGACGCGCAAATCGTTTGCTAGAGTATCATGGGCAGGAATCCTAACCTCGGGAGTTTGTTGGAGATTTCTTCACAAATTATATATCGTATTATGCTTATTTGTCTTGTTTACCATAGTAAAAGTCGAGGAAAACTAATTAAGAAATTGTTTCTACACACACAAACGCGCACACAAAATTACCCCAGTATATACCTTATAGTATTAAAGTACATCATACATGCAATATTGAACCACAAAATATATATCTTTTCCTATATTCTATCTTTTACAGAAAATTTATGAAAAGCTTGAATGCATGGAAGAAAAGTTGATAAGAATACTTTCCTTCGAGGAGAAATTGGAAAAGATTTTGAACATCACGGAATTCCTTCGTGGATACCGGCCTTGTAAGGATGGAACTGAAGACAGCTGTCAGAAAAAGAGACACAACTTCAAAGCAAATGGAAAACTGGATTACAACCAACAAAATTTTGAGAAGAAGAAAAGATATATGCCCGGTACTACTTTTTTCACGTTTTAATGTAAAACAATATTGATAATTCTTTCCAATATTACATTTAATAATAAACAAAATATTTCATTTCACCCTCAGATTTCCATGTCAAAGTTTTACAGAAGAACCACAAAGTGCTTGTCAATGAACTGTGTATTCGAGGGCACGTTATTGACGATCTTATTGAAAACGAGGCCATATATCAATCAGATCAGGAAGCCATAATGTCATGCAGCTCTCAGAAGGATCAAATCAGGAATCTTCTGATGTGTCTTTCTCATTACGGCGAGGATAACTTTCTGAAGTTCGTAACCGCGCTAGATTCAGAACGGCCAGATCTCGCCCAAAATCTCCAGAGCGACTACCAAAGACAAAAGTCTGAACATTCAGAGGAGAACGTACCGTGTCTAAGATGCTGCATTTACCATCAAGTGGATATCAAAGACGCGGTTGATGACCTCTATACCGAGGGTCTTGTAGATGAATCATTCTTGCAACGAGCGGTTGGGACCTTTTGTCGTCATGATAGAAAACATCTTTGGAATGAGGTCTTCTCAAAAATGCAATATGCTTCAGCTGAAGATCAAGATAAGTATTGCGAGGCATTGCAAAATGTTATTCAAAGGAAATACATGAGTATTTTTTCTAACTTTTCTGATTTTGACTGTAACGAACACACAGTGAAATGCATTTGTAAAGAAAAACAGAATGCTGAACACATTTCTTCTGACCAAGACAGTTCGGAGCAAACAGCGACTTCGTCAATAGACGCTCGAGAAGCTTCTATGGGAATGGAACAAAGCCAGTTAAAAAAATCCCAACCTTCTAACTCAATCCCCGAAGTTCGCCGTAGACCAAAGCTAAGAAAGAGGCGAAATGGGGATGTCAAAACTAAGAGCAAAACGGCCAATCTTCTTATCGCAAATGTGTTACACCACTGGTACAAAACCTTCCAGCACCAACAAAATAAAGACCAGTCAAGTACAGATTCAAGCTTTGGGCTCAGTGAGGACGCACGGTACCGTTGTTTTATTCGGGGGCATGATGGGAATTTTCAGAAAGCGTGTTTTTGTAAGTACCGAACTGATAGCTGCTTTGCGTCCAGTGAAATGAATTCAACCGATTTTTCCCAGGAATCGAAAGATGAAGATTTAACAACATCTAAATAGAATACATTTCAATGCTCACACATGTACAAGTTCACTTTACTTGCTTTAGACATACATTCTTACAACATGCATAGAAAAATCAGAATTATGTGGTAGTGCGCTTATAATATATACATGAAAAAACAGCACCATAAGTGCCTGCTTTGGTTCTATACATCTATGCATCTGTATACATCGATGCTCGTTAAAAATATCTGCCAGTGTTAGCAAATATATACGAGGGATGATCAAAAAGTTCGCGAACTATCTCTAAATCAACGAAACCACTTCAGATCAGAAAAAAATTGTTGAACGAGGAGAATATTCTTCGTAGCTCATTAAAATTTTGACCAATGCGAGTAAAGCATAGTCGGAAGATGAACTTTATCGCGACCTTTCAATATCCAATCGCAGTAAAGGAAATATTTCTTGTATACTGTTGACATCAGTTGTTGATTTCAATTGCGATGGAAACAAAACTTGCCACTGACTGAATATGACGTCACAATAGAGAGGCGTAAATATTCAAGATCACGACACTTTTTGTGATCAAGCAGCCACGGGTAGGAGAGAGCTATATGCGGACTCCGGACCGTGGCTTGAGACGATGGGTTGTCCAAGTCGTACTCCTTTAACGAACGACTGTTAACTTCATGAAATTTCTAGGAAACGCCTCCGCAGTAGCGTATAATAGGCCTAATTTGTACACAGTTTATTACGACAAAAGACTTCCTAAAAATTCAATCAATGATTAGATTGATCGTTTTCAAGAAGGAAGGCAGATGGTTAAAAATGATATTTTGTAATGTTGCCCAGTGAAAGCAGGTTTGAAAATAGATGCATTTTTAGGTCACCTGAGTAAATTGCTAGGGAGGGGCTAAATAAGTATATGGTGAAAATGCATTATTTCTTTAAAAATTTTCTTCTCTGCTCCTGAGTATTAAATACTAAGTACATAGTTATGATGAGCAAGAGTGCCTCTACCAAAATTGTGAATTTTATGGCCCCAGGGTCAGGGGTTCTGGTGTTAGGGTGGGATTCTATTGATTATATACCCAGCAGGCATTTCAACGTTGATTCAACGTTGAATCAACGTTGCACTTCAACGTTGAATCAACGTTGAATTTTGGTTGCATATGAAAGTTGAGGCAACGTTGAGACATAACGTTGTTTCAACGTCAATTTTCAACGTTGAATAAACGTTGAAAATGGGTTGAACTTTTGGTTGATTTATGGTTGATATTTGGTTGCAAATGAAAGTTGAGGCAACGTTGAAGCTTCAACGTTGTTTCAACGTCAAATATCAACATTGAACAAAAGTGAACATTTGTTGAAATTAGGTTGAGATTTGGTTGAAATTTTCCGGATGTACAAACGTTGATATTTGGTTGAAATCACGTTGCATTCATATTACATTTTGCTTTATTAACAAATACATTTCAAATTCTAATAAAAAATTTTATTCAAGTTGTGTAATATGTATATCAGTTGTAATCAAGTATTATGATTGTGAGAGAATTAATTTTACATGTATTTTTATTCAATCACTGAATCTCAAAAATCACTGCTTGACAAAATTTATATTCCTTGGGAAAAGTGGGTCACAATAATCACATCCAGGTCCTTCAAATTACACGTATGCCTTACACAAAGTGGCAGATCCATTGATTTTAATCACGCATAGAGTTAAGTCCCACGAATGAAAGAAATGAACAGGGGAATCCACCCTCTAAAGCAAAAGCCTATTGATAAAAGAAATAAAGATGTTAAAGCCATTTGTTCGATAAAATGTACGTACACATGTAACACGTTATATCAAATGATAAAAATAAATATACATGAATGATTTAAAAAGTCAGACAAAGGAATATATTCCGGTACTTGGATTTAATTAACATGATTAAAAGAATTAATGTTGCCTTTATGTTAAAATTCGTATGAGTATGCTTTTAAATAATTATTACTAAAGAAAAATGTTATAGACATACATCATGTACATATACATAGTGTACTTACAAAATGTTGCATTCCTTTGTATATATAATTTTCACGGGAGAAGAATCTGATGCAATCAAGGCTGACTATACATTCAATATTCCCTGCATAACTGGTTGATTGAACCATACGGCGAACTACAATCAGTTTAATTGTATAATTTATTAGTATACTAGCTTATATTTCATAACCAAATGAATATCAATAAAACACATAACACAACCAAGGATGTGCATTTCACGCAGATTTCAAATATACTTATAAAACAAGAATTAAATGAGGGACAGATACTAAAAAACTGAATTTCTTAAATTCATGAAAAGGACATAATACTTACTGAGCAGAAGTTGATATTCCAGCCTTAATCCTTGTGTATATAGCTTGAAAAACACATGAAATATGAACAGCAAAGAAACGCACACTTCTTGTCCATCAGTTGAATTCAAATTTTGACCTAGATAAGCTGCAAACAGCTATACTCTGACCAGCAAGAAAATTGCATAACAAGGTTATCCTGACACTGAAACTGACCAACTAAGCGAGAGGCACTCCTTATCTGATACATGTATCTCGAAGGTTTTTGAGGAGTGGATCTTAAGTAATGCAACTTGACTGGGGTTAATTGTCAGTGTGAAAATTCTTATGTTTTTATTTGATTTTTTTTTTATATTTTGTGAAAAGAATGATTATAGAATTAATACACAGAAAACACAATCTAATAAAATAAGCTTTAACACTTCTTAGATTCGCTCTGTATACGTATAATCTGTGCAAGAGTATACGGCACGGATCCATATGAGTCTTAATTTAACAACATTAATTCTGAATAATTATTATTATTACTTTTATAGTAACATGGAATTACAGTGAGATGTTGGATAAAGATGTTAAATTATTTATTAAAAGCTTATATTTGACATATTTTTTAAATATATGTCAAAAAATAGCATTCACAATTTATTGAAACATAATTATAATGAAGTGTTAAATGTATATGCCATGCTTCATTTAAACTCATATTTAAAATTTTATAATGGTAATAGCTATTGGCACAACTCTTTTGAGTAAATCAATTTATAATGCATGCGTTTCATTTATTAAGTATCATTATTATTATATATATAAAATTTTCTAACAATGCATACAGCTTTGTGTATATTGCGAAAAATCGCATGGATTAGAGTTAAATTAGGCACCTTTATATTTTGAACTTAAAAACTAAAGTGCTCAATATTCGTTACCCCTTATTTTTTTCAACGCTAAATTTTCCTAACTTTCCTAAAGTTGAAAATATGTTGCATCTTGCACGTTGTTTCAACGTTGAAATCAAGTCAGTCAACTTTGCATCTTTAAACCTTGTTTTAACTTTACAATATCAGAAAATACTCAACGTTGAAAACATGTTGAATCTTCAACGTTGTTTCAACGTTGAAATATCGACGAACATTCAACGTTGAAAATATGTTGCAGCCTTAACGTTGTTTCAACGTTGAAATATCGACGAACATTCAACGTTGAAAATATGTTACAGCTTCAACGTTGTTTCAACGTTGAAATACCGACGAACATTCAACGTTGAAAATATGTTGCAGCCTCAACGTTGTTTCAACGTTGAAATATCGACGAACATTCAACGTTGAAAATATGTTGCAGCTTCAACGTTGTTTCAACGTTGAAAAAAGGTTGAGGATTCAACGTTGAAACCTCAACGTTGAAACAACGTTGAAATATAGTTGATCAACGTTGCAACCTATATTCCACCTCCTTTCAACGTTGAAACAACGTTGCGTGCCTGCTGGGTATAGTGAAAATACATGATTTCTTTAAAGATCTTCTTCTCTGCCCCTGGATATTAAATTAACTAACTAAGTGCATAGTTATGATGAGCAAGAGTGCCTCTACCAAAATTGTGAATTTTTATGGCCCCAGGGTCAAGGGTTCTGGTGTTTAGGGGGGGGGACTCTATTGATTATAATAGTGAAAATACATGAATTCTTTGAAAATCTTCTTCTCTGCTCCTAGGTATTAAATAAATTAAGTAAGTGCATAGTTATGATGAGCAAGAGTGCCTCAACGTAAATTGTGAATTTTATGGCCGCAGGGTTAATGGTTCTGGTGTTAGGGGGGCTCTATTGATTATAAAGTGAAATACATGAATTGTTTGAAAATCCTCTTCTCTGTTCCTAGGTATTAAATAAACTAACTGAGTGCATAGTTATGATGTGCAAGAGTGTCTCAACCAACATTGTGAATTTTATGGCCCCAGGGTCAAGGGTTCTGGTGGGGGGGGGGGGCTCTATTGATTATATAGTGAAAATACATGAATTGTTTGAAAATCTTCTTCTCTGTCCTTAGGTATTAAATAACTAACTGAGTACATAGTTATGATGAGCAAGAGTGCCTCAACCAAAATTGTGAATTTTATGGCCCTAGGATCAAAATCTATTGATTATATAGTGAAAATACATGAACTGTTTGAAAATCTCTTTCTCTGCTCGTAGGTATTAAATAAACTAACTGAGTGCATAGTTATGATGAGCAAGAGTGCCTCAACCAATATTGTGAATTGAATGGTCCCAGGGTCAGGGGTTTTGGTGTTAGGGCGGGGCTCTATAGAATATATAGTAAAAGTACATGAATTCTTTGAAAATCTTCTTCTCTGCTCCTAGGTATTAAATAAACTAACTGAGTGCATAGTTATGATGACCAAGAGTGCCTCTACCAAAATTGTGAATTTTATGGTCCCAGGGTCAAGGGTTCTGTTGTTAGGGCAGGGCTCGTTTGATTTTATTGAAAATACATGAATTCTTTGAAAATCTTCTTCTCTGGTCCTAGGAATTAAATAAACTAACTAAGTACATAGTTATGATGAGCAAGAATTCCTTTTCTAAAATAATGAATTTTATGGCCCCAGGGTCAGGGGTTCTGGTGTTAGGGCGGGGCTCTATTGATTATATAGTGAAAATACATTAAATTTTTGAATTTTTTTTGTCTGTCTCTGGGTATGAAGCAGACTAAGTACCTATATAGGTATGATGAACAAGGGCCCTAATCTTGCAGAATTGTGAATTTCAAGGGTTCTACTTATATACTGAAAATGAATTAATTTTTGAAATCTGCTCCTTTGTATTTATAAAACATTTATTTATTTTTTTGATAGGCAATTTTAAGGGTGTCTTTTTAAAATTTGTGCAATGTGTGGACCTAGGGTCAGGGGTTTATGTCACAGTGTTAGGGGCACTACTGATTATTGCTGAACATTACTGATTAGTTGGAATGCATTTTTGTTCCCCTACACTGCATATGGGTATTCAGTAACCAAGCTAAGCAACTGCTAAGTGTATTGTTATGATGATCAATGGTGCCTCTTTCAAATTTGTGAATGCCATATAGCATCTGGCTTAAACATGAATCAAATTCAATAACTGGAAAGTTGTTGCATAATGCTCAGGTGACCTATAAGGCCCGTGGGCCTCTTGTTAATTAAGCAATTTGTTTTCAAAGACCTCCAAATTTTACTGTTTGAACTTGAGATTGAATACTGTTCGTTATCTCCATATCCTTCTTCCGACAAAAGTATTGTTCTTGTAATAAAAATTAACGTACATGTAAAGAAATATAAAACTCGGAAAAAAATTTCAGTTTTTGTGACAGAACGCTTCGGAAGGGGTCACGTGATCGCATATAGAAGAACAGAACAAAGGCAGATGTCATTAAATCTAAAATATAATCAATATTGAAACCAAATTGTTTCTTTTTGGAAGTTATTCAATCAGTTCGCGAACTTTTTGATCACCCCTCGTACCCTATCATTGGACCCTATTTTGGCTTACTTGTTTTATACTTATGTTAGGCAAGAAATGTAACCATTGAGTATATTTTGGTGCCATTAGACATGCAAAATGTAAATAGGTCCTATAAGGAAAGTTTTTAAGTTTATTGTGAGTTATTGATGTGTAAATCACACAAGGACTTGCACGTAGGCATTTTTTTCGTAAAGCGCTTGACTATGCAATACATCATGGTCAATTTATATATAGGGCTCACGTTGGGCGTGACTGGTCAACAGGGGATGCTTTCCTCTCCTACGCACCTGATCCCTCCTCTGGAATTCCCAGGGATTCGTGTTTTATGCTGTCTTCATGGATATTTATTTTTAAGAGAATTTTTAAAGATAGATTACTGTTCATTAATTTTCTTAACCTTATACATACTGTAAATAAAAAGGCATAGAAATTCTAAAATAACCATACAAAGGCACTTAAGGCTGTTATAAATTTAAGATTAATTTTACCTGGAGAAGTTATTTGATAGTTTAAAAATAATTGAATAATTATTCAGAATGTCAGATGCAGAAAGATTATCACCGATACATGGTGGGAAATTTCTTGTTCTAATCGTTATGTATTTTTTCATGTTAAACATGGAGAGGACTATCTCCGCATTCTTTACATACATGTATGTGCTATGATTTGATAAATTCTTTAAAAATACATGAAGATTTTGTGAAGTAACAAGTAATGTTATTTTAATATGCATAGAATTGTAAAAATAAGAGCAATTCATTTAAACAGACGCAAATTAGTTTCTCAAAAGGTCTCAGTAATTGCTGTTGATATTTTGTTGCAAAAAAACTTTCACTATTATTCAAATTCATTGCTAATTCGTAATACTTTGCTTTTAAATTTAATTTAACTTAATTAAAAGATAAGTTAAACATTTTATTAAAGGAAAAATAGAAAAAAAGAAAGGATGTTACAATACGGATGTACATACTTATTAAACCTGTAAGATGTTGTATTAGATAGACGACAATGATTCTTTGTGATAAGAATAAGTCAAGTGTTTTTATAATCTTTCTGAAATTAATTCAAGGACAAACCAATATAAATTAGACATACGTGTACATGTATTTCGTTCTCGAATATGAATTTACACATTTGTCTGAAACGATTGGAAATATTGTAATAAACATTTTTTTTTTAAATCAACAGCACTCTTAATGCAATATGAGCTGCATTTTGGAAGAAAAAAATTTTGCTGTTAAAGTATGCTGTTATGATAAATCTGTATATGTAATTTTAACCAGTTTATTTAATTAGACTGAAAAAAAAAAGAATAATTTTGCCTTTCAGAAGAAAGGTTTCTACAAAGGAATGTAATGAATTATATAAGAAATCAATAGGAACATGGTGACAATTATGTAATGTTGCTTCAATCAAAGCATACGACAATGATGTAATTTTGATTCAATCAAAGCATAGTGAATGATAAAGAGATAACGAACAGTAACAGTATTCAAGATCAAAGTCCAAAAAAATCAATACAAAATAGGAGCAGAGCAAACAAGGACCTCCGAAACATCAGAGGTGGGATCAGGTGCCATGGAGGAATGAGCATCCCCTGCTGACCGGTCACACACGCCGTGTGCTCCTTGTCAAAATCGGGAAATGACGGAAAAATCGGTCGTCAATTCAGTGTTTAAATAATGAACTAACAATTAGTATGAAAAACGTCAGTCAGCATTTGACTCAATGAAAATTTGAATTTGCTGACACGTCATTGTATCGACCATGGAACTTACAAAATCATGACTCTAAACGAGACTGCAAATATTTTTCTCATCAACTTGTTTGTCAATAATTTATCTCGTTTAAGAAGTTGCCCATACGTAGAGCATGCTCTTGCATATGCGTCTTCATATGAGTGAAAAATTCTCAAGAGGGACGTAAAACAACAACAATCAATCAATCAAAGCATAATAACAGTTCTTTCGTCGGAAAAATAAAGAATAGAAGTTTATAAATGTTATTTTCTTTCATTTAAATCGTTGATTACAATATAGCAAAGATGCAGCTTATGTTACGTTAAGTAAAACATTTTATAAGTTTTGCTTCTTCGGAATCATACCATTCTCATTCTTCTTTGTATATTGTAAGATAATTGTGATAAAATACATGCATGTTTTAAGCAAATAAAGAAAAAAAACTATTGTGTGGGTTTTTTATTAATGGTTAAAGTATTTTGATGTTGTTTGATTGATTTCTGACAGAATGAAGGCAAGGTATAGACTACTGATTATAAAATAATATATACTAGTAAAACCTCAAAATGGAAGCACGAATGTAGCTGTACTTTCATTCATTATTGAATACAAAGAGATCAGTCTGTATATGTTCCTTCAGATAGCTATTATAAAACTGAACTCTGAATTAGCTTCCTGGTCATTTATTCCAAAGCAAGCAAAAATTGTGTGTGCAGATGACATATTTTACTAAGAAAAATTAAACATATAAGATAATAATAAATGCAAATAACTATTGTATATCAAGAAAAAGCTTGTATTTTCAAACCTTTTTATACCAGCATATCATAGAAAAAATAATGTTAAATCAGGTGTTTTATTTTACATTTTAACAGTCTTCATTGTTTGTCTATTGCAAACAAGAAGTAAAAATCTGAAGTGAGATCAGGTGCCGTGGAGGAGTGAACATCCCTTGCCGACCGGCCACGACCGCCGCGTGTCACCTGTTATGATCGTGAAAACCGGAAAATAGGCAGATAATTTAGCGTGTTAATAATGGCTCAACAATTTGTATGAAAAACATCAATCAGTTTTGATTTAACTAAATAGAGATTTTGCTGACGAGATTTTTTATCAACCATCAAGCATGCTAAATGACTTTAAACGAGACCATGGATATCCGTGTTTCATTAACTTCAAGAATTTTTATAGATTTTTTGTTGGAAAATAATTAGAAAAAAGTTTTATACAATAATATTATTTTATCTAATAATTAGATTTTAAAAACTGATTAAAAGATTATTCAATTTTAAGCACACGCTTTTAGTAAAGATGTGAATTCTTAATAAAGCTGTTTGATTTTGTATTAAGTACGGTGATTTTCATTATCTTATAAAAATCTTTTTAAAAGCCTAAAATTAATTGATGAACAAACACTTTAAATTAAACATGCAAATATGTTGTACTCAAATATAAATGTTTACACCTGTCTGGAATGGTTGGAAATATTGAAATAAACATTTTCAAAAGATCAAAAGCAATTTTAAAAAAAAAGTTTTCACTCAGTTTTGCTTTTTTTGAATCACCCTTATTTTAAGGTTATAGGCATTGAGTAAAGTTCGTACAATGTAAAAGCTATTGCAAAGTTGTAGGTAAGTCGACCTTTAAAGTTGGCTTTTTGTCTTTTTCGAGTTTAAAGATGTCAATTTCAACGTTGATTTTGGTTTTTATACATACGTTTATTTGAGCTTTTCTTACCTTTTCTATAGTTTTTCTTTCATTCAATGTTATCAACTTTATTGCAAACTTATTACACCGAAATAAATGTTTTAGCAATTTCCCTATACATGACAATTCTCATGTAAATTTTGAATTGACTGCCACATAGTAAATTTAAAACATAATGATACAAGGCAATATATTTCAACTTGATAATTTAAGGTCATTCTATATCCATGTAAGTATATTGAGATACACGAATAATGTAAATAATCATGATTGTGGGCTTGTGGCACTGTCGGATCGACTTTGCATGGTTTTTGGAATTGACTTTGTTTTGTAAGCAATGTTCATGTATTTTTTTATTTTGAAAACTTTGTCTTTTTTTGACAGTTGATTCTTTGATATTTTTTAAAATGTTAAATGGTGCACTTATTTCATTAGTTTTAATTATATCCCATTGTATAGGGATATTTCAGAGGGAATACTCTAGTACAGCTGTATGCATGCGGAATACATAACAATACGTTCATTAATTAAGTTTGGGTATCCCAGTTTATCTATGAGTATAAGCATCAAATTGTTGAAACATCGACAAAGAACATGTACATGCATTAATAAAAATTGTATGATTTGATGCATGATATTGTTCTGTTATCATATGCAGTGTACATGTACATTTGGTAGAATGCTGTACTTCAGTATACATAATCAAAATAATGTCGCCATGAAACTGCAAATAAATGCTTTATTTAGAATTAGGAAAGAAAATGATTTTTCACTTAATACTGATATTAATTAACTTTATAAAAATACGCCGAGAGGTCGATCTATGTTAAAAGAAGAGTTTGTTTATATATTTCTTTAATTGATTAGACATATAGTACTCTAACCCCCCGTTCACACATAGACACCGCTTCTACTACGATCAAAGCGTGGCCAAAAGCGTAGCCGATCGTGTCAAATCGCAGGAGAAACGTCGTGGAGTCGTCATAAGCGTAGTATGATCGCAGTAGGGTCTTCATCGGAGAGCTCTAGGCTCTCACCACGCTTATTTTGAACATGTTCAAAACAAGCGTAGCGGGATCGTGGCCAACAAGAATCGGGGTTAAGTCGTAAAAAGAGCGTAGTAGAAGCGCCGCAATCGTACAAGCAGCGCGGAAGCATAGTAGAGAGACCTTCGTGATCGTAGTAAAAGCTCCGTAAGAGCGTAGGAACTTACCAAGTACGCTCATACAACGCTCCTTCTACGTTCAAACTACGTTCTCACTACGATCTCTCTACGTTCCTGAAGATCCTACAAAGACCTACAATGACCTTACGCCGATCATATCACGACCTAGTAGAAATGAGTTTGTTCTTATAGCGCTGATATTTGACCAGTCATCATCTATAAACTACATGTAAAGGGTGACACTATACTTAATGATAATTTGCCACTGAGACTTTTCACATCTTGTTACAGTTACAATTGAAAATGCCCGTAAAACATGTCGTAAAGCCCGCAAAAAAAAAAAAAAAAAAAAAAAAAAAAACTGCGGTCGCAAGATATGTATCATCGCTAAAATAGTACTACAAAAATCTGCGGTTGCAAGATATATTTACATCATCGCCAAAATCGTACTAGAAGCGTAATGCAATCTTAATATGTTCGGCAACACCGTAGCGACATAGCGGTACGGTCATAAAGGTCTGTGTAGCGTCGTAGTATGGTCTTCAGTGTCGTAGTGGCAACGTAGCGTAAACGCAGTAAACACGGCTGCTTGTCGGCAACGGTCTGCGTAACATCGTAGTAGAAGCGTGTTAGCAGCGCGTTTGACGTAGGGACATCGTAGTGCGGTCGTAACGAAGACCATAATTTGCCAAATTGCTCTATTTAGACGCCGATCGGCTGCGATCTGCCCCGATCCAAAAAATTTTCAGATCGTGGCTTGATCGGGATGATCGTAGAGTCGCAGCTCTGTGTGAACGGGGGGTAAAGAAGATATTAAAGGGATACGAAAGTTTCCTATTTATCTATGTAGTATTTCAAGACCTGATCTCTTGAATATTAATTTTTATTCTGTATCAACCAACGGACTTTAATATATTTCTGAGGAAGAATTTATTCAAACCCTTCCGAATGAGGAGAAAAAAATGTAGCTTTAAATTAATCGACAACATTAATCAATTGAGAAAATCATTATAATTATATTATAAGATTGAGGGGCAATATGAAAACCATGTATCCTTCTGTATTAAATAATCCAGAGTTGAAAAAAGAATTAGATAGATAACATGATCAGTACGTACTGGTCCCTGCTGAAAAAGCAGGTAACAAAATACTAGTAGTCCTTGTTTGAAGGCTCATTTTATAAATTGTAGTTAAGAAGAACAAAAGTTTAATTCTACATGTGCTTATTCAACTTAGCTGCTTTTTTTCAAATGAAAGTGGAACTTGTAAATTTACTTACCTTGTCATTGGTCATTTGCCAAATTATATATATTATAAAATGTATTTATATTATAAAAACGACATTCTGATTGTACTCTGAAGTTGACATCGAAAAAATGCTTGGGTTTCTTATTGACAATATATGTTTAGTTTTTGGGGACCTGCAGGTCTTCCAACTACATATTGGAATTCTCGTGGGTACCAATTGTGCCCCATTATTAGCAGTTTTCTTTTTGTATTCATATGAAGCAGAATTTATCCAAAATCTTATACGTGAAAAGAAGAAATCACTTGTTGTAGCCTTCAACTCAAGATTTAGATTTATCGACGACGTATTGTGAATTAACAATGATTATTTCCATTTTTATGCCGATACGATATGTTCTGGTGAGCTTGAGAAAAAAAGATACTACAGAGTCTGATACAACTGTTTCATATTTAGATATTTTACTTGAAACCAAGCTCTATGATAAAAGTGAAGACAAACTTTTCAATCGTCAACATCCCTTGCTTTATGGATCTTTATCATTTGCATTTGGGGTTTATATCTCTCTGTTCATTCGATACGCAATAGCATGCTCTACGAATGAAGATTTCTATATGGAGGTACATTATTGACAAACAAGTTGATAAAACAAGAGTATCAGCAGTCTCGTTTAAAGTCATCATTTCTTAAGTTCTATGGTCGATGCAATGACATTGCAGCAAGTTCAATTTATTGTTGAGTCAAATGCTGACAGACGTTTTTCATACTTATTGTTAAACCATTATTTACACACTGAATTGACGATTGATTTTTCCGTTTTTTCTGACAAAAAGCACACGTCGGGTTTTGATCGGTCAGCAGGGTATGCTCACTCCTCCATGGCACCTGATCCAAACGTTGATGCTTTAGAGGTCCTAGTGTGCTGTGCTCCAAAATTTGTATCGTTTAATGGGCAGTGAGCTTGAACATTATTTCATAGAGGGTTAATTTAACAATCTAAATATAATGTGCCCTCTCGATGATAAATTGCATTGTATCGATCTTATAATTTACGACTTAAGATGAGACTACTGTTATTTTCTTGTATCATCTACTTACTTTCATCACTTACCTCGTTTTAAAAATTGTTCATACGTAGCTCATGCTCTTGCTTATCGAATAAGCTAAGAGATATAAAACCCGAATGCAGGTTATAAAGGTATATTGCTACATGTAAAGAATGTTGACGATTGAAAAATTTAAATCATCAGGTTTATCATTAAGGCTGGTTGTTAAATCATCATTAACTTATTTTTCTAGTAAAATATCCAAATATGAAACAGATGCGTCATGCTCTGTGATATCTTTTATTTTGAGCTCACTGGGATATACCGTGTCGACATAAGAATGGAAATAAATATCCTACTAATATTTTAGACAGATAATCCGTGCGTATTTGAAGAACGTACTATTCCATCCCATTAAAAACAAAATCACTGATAACAATAGAGAGTAAACAAAAGTGAAGAGCCGGGTGTGTTCAGTTCTAATATGTTACGCCCTTCTATTGATTTTTAGAGTTTCACATTTGTTTGTTTTTATAAGAAGCAACGGTGTTGTGTATTGGATTGTAACGTTTGTGTGTTTTCTGAGCCAAGTATGTTATTAGTACAACTAGTACACAAAATATAAATTATATCATTTGAAAAAAAAATGTTATAATAAGTTTTTGGTCCATTGTTAACAATTACAACCTTGTTGTTATATTGTTAATGAAATGGAGAAGATGCCCGTTGTCCTATCCAATCCGATTTTCTGAAATAAAGCAAGTTTACAATAAGTGACTTAGCTCCACAAAGAAGTGATAATTTTTGAATGAATCAAATGTAAGTATAGAACATCGAAATTAAAATTGGAAAATTTTACATTTTTCTTGAGAAGTTTAATAAAATGCCACGTGAAGCGTTGTTGTTGTTCTATTTTAAAACTGGAGGAAAATTTGAGGAATTCAATTCTAGCTTATTTTCAATTTATACTGTGATAATAATTTCTAAGAATAAAAAAGTTATTAGTATAAAGTTATTATTATTTTTTGTATTTTTTTTACAAAATATTTTTTTCACAGCAGATGAAGATATACAGAAGTTGTAAACAAAATATAAAATGCCATAAGAAATAAGCCTTAAAATATTCCCCAAAAATCAATATATTGTTGACGTTTTAATTTAATGGAAACTATACTTATGCATATGTATGTTGTTGACTTCACGTACATATTTTGTTTAAAATTGAAAAAAAATGTACGGAAAATCGTAAAAGGATATAGGATAATTGGAATTTCTTAACCCGAAAAGTGCTTATTTTCAATATATAAAATTTAGCCGGCTTTTGATATAATTTATGTGCATATATACACTATACGCATTGAAGAAATGTAAAACTATGGAAAAACTCAACAGCGCACAACTTGCTCCCAGCACTTTTCAAAATAGTAGGGACAATAAAGTTATTATTATTTACGTTTTTGTATAAAAGTGCTTGAATTATAAGAGACCTAATAGTTATCAATTAAATAAGACTGTGAACTATTGATAAATGCATTCAAAAATATTAATCAATTATAGTCATATCATGCTTACTTAGATTTAATTTTTATTTTTTCAGTTCAGCTAATAGCTTTATCTGCGTCTCAAGTACAGAGAAACTGCGTGTCAAACAAAAATATACAGCGAGATCAAGTTGGCTTTGATTTTACTAATAGTGTTGTAATGACAAATATACACATTGATTAATATTCACAATAATCATGAGAAATCAAAGTATGTAGGAGTATATGAAAAAGAAAATAATTATTAAGTCGCCGAGATTCATAATTGTACAATTTCACCGTGACGTCATAATCAAACAAAATATTTTGCCCTTAACCCAGTTGCGAAGTTTGTTTAGGTTTTAATTATGTCACACATAATGAGGAACTATTAGTCTGCAAGTGACACATCATTATCCAAACTGGAGATAACAAACTCTCGTCATAAGGCACGGTACCGGTGGTAGAAAGCGCCCGGCTTATCAGGTCCTCAGCACCTCTGCAACAGTAGTCCCAGAGATTAGGAAACCTAAACTCATTGTTTAAAAGAATTTAAGCGGGCTTGATTCATTATTTACATTTGTTTATGCCATAAAAGGGCTAGCTGGAATAAAGTTCGTGTCTGAATTACTAGGCGGGTACCGCCTCCCCCTGAAATTGGTCAGATCTTATGTTAAAATAACTTTACTATGGATTATAAATCTTAGAACTGATATCAATAGAGTTTTTTTGTTTTGAATGTGAAGAATATGGATCTCAGAAGAAATGCTTTAGGAATTGTTCTTCTTGTTTGTATTTTTGTTTCTCTATCACGGCAGGTAAGTTGATTTTTTTTAGATATTTTATTTTCAATAAGTAAATGCTCTATATTATTTTTTTTAATTGATTTTGGAAAAATAATGTATTTTGAGGAAAAACGTGGGATGCTTTCAATGAGTATATTATTTTTGTCATTTACTCCAAAGTGAAAAAATTAATCCGGAGACATAGCAAGTAAATTACAAAGAATACAAAAAAGAAAAAGAAAGAAAGGTACTGTTAATAAGAGTATTCTTGTCTGGTGATTGATGGAGTTTAGACATTATCCGAAACACAGGATGTATAGAACCAGAAGGGGCTAGGAATGGGACTTAATGTTATGTATCTAGGAGAAAATAAACTTCCACAGATACTTAGATGTCCGATGTCTGGTCAGATTTATAAAAGAAGTTAAAATAATGACATTTACTTAGAAACACGAGCATGTGTTCAGTGGAATAGGGAATTCTTTACATAAAGTGGCTAAACATCCTCACAAAGGACGATAAAAAGGATGCAAGAAAGTTTAAAACTGAATTTTTATGAACATAATATACTACCTAGTTAGATCTGTTAGAAAAAACGGTATAAATTTGTTAACTTGTTTTGTTAGACATCAAAAATTTTGTTAACTTTGTCACAAAAAACATCATTAAGTTTGTTAATTTGATTTGTTAAAAAAATATATAACTTTGTTTTAAAATCTTTATAAGTTTTGTTATCTGATGGACATACGATGCTGAAAACGTGTTGTTTTTTAAATTTACAAACAATTTGTAGAGACATTTTCCTTTAGAAACATTATTCTTCAATATACATGTATACTTGAGAATATTTCGAAAGATCGATTGAAGCATTAATATAACTGTTATTGTTTTGCATTGAATTGATTTCAGCATGATGTACAAATATCTAATCAGAAGGGGGAATGCAATATTTTTAGACAAATTTCGTGATAGATGTGTCTATGCAATAAATAGCCTGTCCATTTTTACGAATATACATGTATTATCCCATGTACCTAAACATTTGTGACTCATATTTTATTTCACAGACCATTATTGGAATTTGTTAAAAGTTTTAGGCAAAAAGAAAAATATTCATAACAATAATTTTCCATAATCCAGAAAACGGACCAATGCGCTAAAATGTGATTTAATTGGCTAGACTTTATTGATATGCGATTTTGTACATACTTTATATAGATACATTTTACACTAAAATGATCCAAAAAGAATTTGTTTTTAACTTGTGTTTACTTAAGTCTTTTATTATTTTCAACACCAATTACTCAATTTCAAGCATTAATGAAATAAAACTTTTTTTCATTCTTTTTTTCGTTTTTGAGGAGAGCACCAGGGCGACTTTGTTTATCACTCTAAGGGAATACAACAACACAAACAGCGAACTGTTTGATGGAAACTGTTGTGATGGACTCGCCGTGTCAAACAAGTGCAGCTCAGACAGGTGTGATTACGTCATCAAAATATGTGTATCTCCAGATGAAAATGGGTGAGTAAAATCTTTATCTATGTCAAGAGTAGTTAAAATTGAGTGATAAAGCAACCTCTGGTTAAGAGTTATAAATGCTAAAATGAAATGCCAAGTCCCTTTGCAAGGGGAGATTAAAAAAAAGACAAGAAAAGGTTGGATTATTAAAAACTCTTCTCAAGAACCACTGGGCCAGAAATTCTGAAAAGCTGATGCTTCCTGTGAAAGCATCCTACTGTAGTGTAGATTGTTAATTGTTAACATCATGACCCCGGGTGTAGGGCAGAGTCACAATATGGAATCCAAATTTTATATATTGGGATCTTTAAAAATCTTCTGCTTAAGCACCACTAGACCAGAAAAACTTAAACTTATGTGGAAGCATCTTGGGGTGTTTAGATTTTAAATTATCTAACAACCAAGCTATGATAAACGTGATGACTTTTACTTTTCAATCGCCAAGAATATCAGCAGTCTCGTTTAAAGTAATCATTTGATACGTTCTATGGTCGATACAATGACCTTGTCGGCAAATGCAATTTATCATTGAGTCAAATGCTGACTGACATTTTTCATACTAATTGTTTCGAGGACCGTGTTTGCTCTGCTCCTATTTTTTGTATTGTTTTATAGACTTCTGATCTTGAAAACTGTTCGTTATCTCCATATATTTCATCCAAAGCATGATCCCTGGTGGTAGGGTGGAGTTACAAAACTATTACAATAGGTATTACAAGGTAGGGAATCTGGTTAAGAACAGCATGGCCGAAGTTACACAGGCAGCGATTTGGCCAATACCTATCATAACTTTAGAAATTTACTCAATTTATAAATGAATATCTGTTTCAAAAAAGCAACCAAATGGAATTATATTATTATTATTTTCATGTTGACCTAAAAGTGTTCATCTATTTCTTTCAAAAATATTCCTTCAATTCAAGAAATAATGAAATTATTAGAAAGTCTTTCTATGCAATTTTACATAGTCTATGAACAAATATTATGAATACTTACACCAACATTATCAAAATATTGCAATGAAGAAAACAATTTGGAATTTTCTGTAAAATGCAAAACTTGTCACATTTGTTTGAGTTGCCTGAAAGTCATACAACACACTGTTTACAAAAACAGTAAAAGGAATTTGTTTCCTTGTTATGAATGCCTGCACTTTTATTCATTGTTTGGACAAACAGACAGAACAAGGAAGTGTATTTCTTTTATCGAATTTATTTCTCAAAATATATATGTTTGACAGCAAATCGCCATACGTTAGTCTTTTTTTCATTTTATCTCAATTAACTCCATTAAAAAAATATTGAAAATAAAAAAAATCCCCAAACATTAGCATTAGAAAGGAAAAAAGAACAAAATATGTTTTCGCTAAACTTTCCCGAATTTTTGAAACTTTCTTTTCCTTTGAAATGCTCAAATGCAAAATCTCCTGTTCCGACAATTTAAGACATCAACCTCAAAACTCAAAACATTTTAATAAATATGAACCATATAGGCCCTAAATTCATCTTCATTCTTAATGAATGAATCCACATCGACATGAAATGTACATATTAAGATATTTTCAATTTCTAAAAGGAAATTGCGAATAATCTTGCATTTTAGGATGTTATATCCATAAACATTGAGCTGCAAATAACGTTACAATATCTTTTTTCAAAAAGACATTTTTCAATGATAGTGAGAAAAATAACTTATGATTCACTTCCGACTAAATATTGTAGGTACAGTTGATTGAGAACATAGAAATGATATATATTACATACTTAATTTTGTCTAAACACTGGCATTGTCATTACACAGACATTCGTAGTATTAATCATCAGAATGATTGTACACGTATTCAAACTTCAAATATATAATACTAACAGTCTATTGTTTCCCTTTATTTATTCCCAGTGTTTGCTTTCTTTCTTTTTTTATCTTTATAAAAACATTTTCCCAACAGAAAGTGGTGTCAGTCTACAGAATTAAACGCAGATCAACCCCCGGATCTGGTGTTCCTGGATCAGACACCAAGAGAGCTGCCTATTGCAGAATGGAAGGTTGTTTATTTAAAAAATGGATGAAAAATTAAAAAAACAACAATTTTTTCCAAAACGTTTAAGAGAGTCTAATAGCAGTGCCTGATAAGACCACTGTTTAACACACATTGTTTTGTACTATTTTCAACTTACATATAAAATGCATTCAATTCAGAATGTTGGTAAACTCCAGGTTTATGAAAAGTAATTACGTTTCCTCCTCATTTCTAAAGCATCATTGTTGAAAAAAGGGTTGGTCGTTCTTCGAAAGTTTAATGATAGTCATCTCTTTCTGCTTTCAGATACACTTGAATAGATTTTTTTTATTTATAGGGGAGTGCACGTGTGGACATCAGTATAACAGACATTGATGGTCCTTCCACACAGCAACTGGTCGATAGGTTCTCCTTCAATTACACAGAAAAAGGAAGTAAGATTCCCAAACCCCGGGAACTTCTATTGAAAGGGAAACGCCCAAAGCCATCAAGGTATATCAAATACCAGTACTTCATACAATTTACAATTGACGTACAGATTTCTCTGTGTTAAGGTAATCATTTTAAGTTGATCCATAACTGTATTTAGACTGAGACTGTCAATGGCGATACAGTGCCAGACCTACTACTATGGTGACGAATGCTCCGTGTTCTGTATCCCCTCTGTGGATTGTAAAGGTCACTACAGGTGTGACGAGAATACCGGGGCCAAAATCTGTGACCAGGGCTGGGAGGGAAAGGACTGTACCAGACCAATAGGAGATGGCAGCTGTCCAGGTATAGCACTAAAATACGGTTACAGGAAGCTATGTTCCAATACAAATTATTAATAGTAACAGTCAGAGATTTCATTTTGATAATTAAGATATGCTCTTTTTATATGATTAAATTAAGGAGTTCTTGTTACTTTTCATTAAAACAAACAAAAATTGCAGGACAACATTGTGAAAATGGTGGGACTTGCTCTATGGATAAATTCAGCAACACAACTAACGATGTCTTTTTCTGCTGTTGTCCTCCTGGTTATACCGGTAACAGGTGTGAAATAGATCTAGACGAATGTAGACAAAACCCCTGCCAGTATGGTGGAACTTGTCGAAACACTCCAGGGAGCTACATCTGTAACTGTCACCCAAGGTATCAGCATCTCAAAAGATATAGTTGAAATATATTTTATCTGATTTAACTTATAAAGTCATTAACATTCCAGACCAAGGTTTCAGTTTCTTTTTCTTTAAAGTATTATTAATGCAACAACTGTACTTAATATAGAATCAGAGGAAATGTGTAAAAAATTTGCTTTCTCAAAATATAAGTATTTTGTTTTTTGACACACATTATTAGATATCGCGGAATGAATTGTGAAATTCCAACAACATGTAGAGACAACCCATGTGTTCATGGAAAATGCTCTGATGCAACAAACGGTACCTTTACCTGTCATTGTGGTTCAGAATTTTCTGGAATGTTCTGTGAAAATGTAATAACAACCACAACCAGAAGCACCTCTACCACATCAACAACAACAGAATCCACGACAACCACAAGCACAACGACAACACCAAGAACAACGACAACACCAAGCACAACAACTACAACGATACCAACGACAACAAAAGCAACACCAACGACAACACACACCACTGAAACTTTTACAAGCACCACAACTTCTGTTACAGCAAAAACATTGCTAACGACGAAACCCTCGAGCACCATAGATACTACAAAACACATGACATCAAATATAGTCACACCATCTTCCGGAAAGGTATCATATAACTGTTCAGAGAATGCATGCAGGAACAATGGTAAATGTATTAATAGTGCATGTCAGTGTTTATTAGGTTTTTCTGGACAGCTTTGCCAGAAGGAAGTAATCGAATGCCAAAATGACACGTGTTTGAATGGAGGGTATTGTAATGATGTTGTTGGGAATTATTCATGTGATTGTCTTCATGGCTTTGCGGGGTCTAGATGTGAAAAGCATGCTGGTAGTAGTACGGTTTCTCCAACAGTTAATGCATGTGGGTTTTGTGGAAATGGTTCTTGTTTAGTGCTGGGAAATGGGACTGCATTTTGTGTTTGTAAACAAGGGTTTAGCGGAAAGACATGTGCCCATTCCAATAATTTATGTCGTCCTTATTCAGATGCTTTATGTTTTAGTGGCAGTCAATGTATGTTAAAATCATTTAGAACAAACACAGACATTTGCCCGCATGGTTGGGCGGGTCCAATTTGTAGAAATGGATCAATTGCTTTGTCAAGAGATCTGGAGTGTCCACGAGTTGTATGTAAGAACGATGGTCATTGCTTCAATGGAAAGTGCTGTTGTAGACCTGGATATAAAGGGGAGTTCTGTGAGGAAGAAATACTGCATTGTGATAGCAGTCCATGTAAGAATAATGCAACATGTATAAATATATACAACGATTTTGAGTGTCACTGCCAAATGGGATTCACTGGACGATCTTGTGAAGTATCTTTATTTTATCCGCTATTCCCCACTACATCACAGTCATCTGAAGTGACGACACAGCCAAACAAACCGACCATATCTCAGCAAATAACGTCCACATCCTCCATAGATTCATCATCTAAAGAAACGTTATCTATTAACCCCACAACATACGTTTCCCATAATGTACCAACGGAATCATCAACATCTAAAACAACAACTTTAACAGAGACAACAGAAAAACAAACAACAGGTTTGATCCATAAACAAACATCGTTTCCTGTTTCCAAAAATGTACCAGTGACGACAGAAGCTTCGTCATCGTCAGTTACTCAAACCATAACACAAAAGTCCACCCAAGTTTCATCTACTGACTCTGCAACACTTTCTTCAAGGACCACGAAACATAATTTAAGTACAATTAAAACTCAAAGGTCTACCACAACTGACTCTGTGTTTGCTCGCTGTTATGGTGATCAATGCTTCTTGAATGGAACCTGCTTAAATACATCATTTGGTAGAACTGAATGTAATTGCATGAAAGTAGATATGGCAAAATTATTAATAGTAGATTGCAAGGTTGTAGATACTTCATTGACAACTGTAACGTATAGCATAGCTTCAAGTTCGTCATTTCAGACGACCACACCCTCGGGTGGCTCCCACACGACATCTCAGGTAACTTCCTCCTACACTAGTTCAACGCCAATATTATCAACAACGAACTCTAAATCCAGCCTCAAAATATCTCCATCTACCGTGATGACTGTGACGAAGGTACGCTCGACCCCTTCACAAAATAGAGGAAATATGTCTGTGACACTCAGCGGAAAAATTCCCGATAATGAAATCCCGGCGATCAAACAGGTGATAACAAATGCCGTCAAAAACACTTCCAAAGGTAAACAGTTACTTGTCATTTATACAAACATTCATGTTTAAATCTGCTTTTGTTCTTGTCAAAAAGGCATTTAACAATTAATTTTATTTGAATCCAGTTTGAATAACTACCTGAAATTATCCTTATATTTGACAACCTCTAAAATAATAAATTGCAAATAAATCCCAACCACTTTTTTCTTATATAGGAGAGAACTGTACGGACATCAACATTTTGGACAAAGAGTATCTGTACAGTATCTCCAGGTAAACCATTTTATTTCTAAGCTTTGGAAGCCACTGTCTACATCAAAATTATACACATCAAACTTAAAGATATGGTATTGAGTTTCATTTAGTATCATTTCGTATTCACAAAACGCAAAAAGTGGACTGCTATGAATGTGATGTCCCAAATTATTCATTTTGTTATATTTATTTTTATTTTAGAGACGTATACACAAAAGTCATCTACAACAGCTCAGATTGTCCAAACGCAGCAGATTTGCATAAAAATCCAAATCTCACGGATTCTATAAACAACCAACTTGCTAACTCTGGTCAGCTTAGTAATTATGGCGTGTTCAGTGGTAAAACAACAGGACTGGGACGAAGTTACCACGTCCCTCTCATTGGATACGTGTACAATATTTACAGGAGCGGCATCAAGACTGCCATTAAACAAGCATGGTCGAACGCAGGTAATGTACATGTATTAAATATTATTAATATTATAAATATATTTTTCTATTTATTTAAAATACATACATATATCTAGTTTGATAAAAGAGATTCATTACAAGGGGACTGCAAATTATACATAGCTTTCATTTCATAGGAAATAAGCTTGTTGATGTTCTCATTGTTGATGCTGCGTACAAAATTGGAGATTATGGGTAAGTTTCACCAGCATTTAGTCACTACAAAATTTCTAAAACTTTTCAGTTATTTGATATAGCTATTTAAGGGAAGAGCGAGGGAACATTTTTTTTAAAATTCTTCTTACAGAATATATGTAACGGATATATCATACCTAGTCACAAGTGGTCTAACATTCCTACAAGCTAAACCGGAGAACATTCCCAAAGATCAGGCGTTTTATAAGGAGTTCCAAACAGAATTTCCAGATATGCAAGTCATGATGTATACTGGAAACGAGAGTTACGGATATGAATCAGGACTTCGACTGTCTCTACAACAAAGAAAAAGAACCACATCTCTCACTGCTGCTGATATTTACAAGAAAACTCTTGCAGTTTATAAAAACGCCCTAAAAGGTACATTTATAAATTTAACTAGCATATAAACGTTTTTTTTTAACCAGAATAAGTAGATTGATACCGAATCTCATATTTGTTTGTAGATAATGGGCTCTGTCTGCAGCAAGCATGTAATGTTGGATTGAAGCTTTCTCCGTTAGAGGACACCCCTACAAAAGAAAGGTCATTCTTCAAATACTCATTTTAACAGACCTTAATATAAAAATATTCAATTCTAACAACATTTAATGCTAAAGTCACTCAATTTGAACACCCTTTCATGGTTAAGCAAAATGGTTAACAATTCGTTACCTTTACAGATCAGTTGATGTCATGCTGTACCCAACGTTAGACGGACATCTCAACACAGAGCCAACGGTGCTTAAAGCACTGATAACCAAACTATCGACACATTATCAGATTTGTAATGTCTGTAAAAACCCAAGGCTCCATTATGTGGACATAGCCGGGCGTGTGAAGCTCAAAGATGAAAATAATATTAGAAATGCAATAAATACAGTTTTTGGTGAGATTTCTTTTTATTTCACAATTTTATGCAATGCCCGATTCAAATCAAAGTTATATTTATTCATTAACCTTTTCCACCTGTTTACACTTTTCAAGGTCTATATTCTTGGTAGATTTCTTTTATTTATGCTGTTTGAGACATAAAATTAAGGTTCAGTTTCGAGATGAACGTTTTTTGATTCAGTTCTTGAATCCTGGAATAAAGTATATTTAAAAATGCATCTTGTTGGATAGAATTAGAGAAATCGCTCAGATTTTCAAATCTTATAGGGTGCTTTGTCTATAAGTCCTTAAGTCGATACTGAAGGAAAACATGACTTGATTTTGTAAAAAAAAAAAAGGGGGGGGGAATGGAATTTTCATGAACAGATCTAGAATATGTCTAATGCTTGTTTGATATTTTTCATTAGTAAGGCATTATTGGTATCTCTATCTTTGTTAATGATACATTTTTTGTTTACTAGAAACCATTGATACTTCCTGGAGGAAACAATCCTTTTTAAGCAGACAAAAGTAAGTTAGAAGAAATTGCTACATATCTGATATAATTTCTCGACTACTATTTCATAATAATATCCGAGTACTGATCATACTGTATTACTGATTTAGTTCAATTGCCACGAGACTGTACTATCTACCGAGTCAGCCCAATGACACAAGGACCGAGTGGCCAAGACCAAATATGGAGGGAAAGTTAGATCTCATTAACAATTCTCTGAGTAGTTTAAACCGGAGGTTGGCAGTAGATAGGATGAAACGGTTACATCAGCTGGTACTGAAAGAAGCTGTTCCAGAATCAGAACAAAAGCGAACTTCTCTTTCATTGAGCACTGCATGGGCCACAGCAAATAAACGTATGGTATATTAGAAAGTTGTAAAGAGTTTCTTCCCTTAAACGTGTTGTTCTCTTCAGATGTAATATTTGACGACTGATATTGAAACCTTTATCACTTTTCAGATGTTTCCCAGCGTGCTTTGACCACAGACATCCAATCATGGAACAATTTTTATGTTTCCTCAAAAGGGTAAAGGCATGCATTCTACAAATATAGATATTAATGTCTGTAAACCTTAACCAGAATGTGTTGTTCATGAATACTAACCCTCTCTCCTAGGGAGACCGTGACCCAGATAAAGTATACGGTGAATGTCATGAATGCCGATTCCAGTCTAGCAGCGGTGTCCTCTCCCAGCGTTAGCGTCATGGGTAACGTTCTGAAATCAGTGTGTGACTGCAGAGCCTATAGGGTCAGAATGTTGTGGACAAAGGACACGCAGGGATTCAATTCGACAGTTATACAGAAAGCTGTATCAAATGCATGGATCCTCGCCAATAATGGTAAAAAATTCTACATGGCACTTTTTGTTGCGTAGACGTACGTAATTCTTCGTAGTAATATAGATTCCAATAATGATTCTTTTGATATAATAAAGATTGGAAGAAGATATAAAGCAAAGCGAAAATTAATATTGAGGTGTCTGGATAATCAGATTTTCAAAGCAATCGTTTCGCATATTTAGGTCTTGGTCTAACAATTCCAGTTAAAGTACTCAACACAGAGTCTGGATACGTCGCTGGATCTGGGTATGCAAATAAAAGTAGCATTATAAAAGAGAATGCATAACATGTAAATATTCTTTCGTATCACATCTTAAAAATAAATGATGTACAATACTTTCCAGAGACAATGTACGTATGTACACATATTTCATACAGCCAAGGAAAGGGCTAATGGAAGTTGAGGAGGACGATTTGGACGAACCCTCCTCTGTACAGTTAGAGCAGGAGTTGTCTAACCTGGTTCCCGGGTCACGTGTGTTTTCTACAGCCTCTAAAAAGTCAGAACCAGAGGGAACAGTAAGTTTCGATTGAAGTACGATAAAATCTGGACAGCATAACTTATTCTTAAAGGAGGAGCCATTTAGTTAACGTTGATTAAATACTTGATATACCGTCATTCTCATTATGTTTTATCTTGTACAAACACAAGTATGATCAAGACACTGATTTTGTATTTACAAATTAGATGATAAAACTGGAACGAATATGAAAGCCTCAGTTGAATATATTTCAATTTGATTAATAAGCACTTACAATTAAATTGCTGTTTAGATTGTCATATTGAAAATTTGAATTTTAATCAGTGGCAGTTAATAAAAATTTACAATGTGATGATAAAATTATGAACAACAGTGTTTCAAGAGGGAAATTTTTAGAAACGATACATTTTATATATGGAGCGTTTTGAGGCTTACAAAAGTCATTTTTCAAAAGGATTAAGTCATTACAATAATTTTTTTTTTAAATACATGTAAGGAAAAACAATCTTTTGCATTTTTTAAAACAGGATAACATGCTGAAACCAAACAGTGAACAATGAAATTCATTTTCTAGTGTTGTTCATCGATGATTATGTTCGCTGCAAAAGTACAAATTAACTTGCAAAAAATATTACTGGTAAATTGGAAATATTTTTTTATATTTTAAAGGTTGAGCTGTGATATAAACAATATTTGACCTTTAAATTCACTTTGTATTAAAATAATTCTTCCCAGGAATGGTGGGTTTACGTCGTGATAGCTGTAGGATGCTTAGCACTGGTCATCATACTAGCCACGCTCATTATCTCAGCCGTGAGAGCTCGAAAGTATGTACACACATACCTACCTTATATCATTATATGACAAATGTATATGGTAAAAGTAATGTTTCACAATTTTTACAAAACTGATTTTACAAAACTCTTTTCTATTCTTATATAGTTACTAGTAAAATTAAAAATTCAAGAGCAATCAAAGCTATATCATGTCAAAAGTCCTATCCTGAAGTGCTTTAGATCGTGGATAAGTACTTAATCGTAACTGCTTATCTTTAAGTCATCGTCAGTCGAGAACGCTGAAACAGGACCCAAAGCAGATGAATGGTTACGATAAGGAACACTTTTCTAAGGAACCGGTGATGGAGAAGAATTCCAATGGACTATATGCAGTGGAGGACGAAGATACGGACTATTCCAAAACTACCTATATAGTGAATGACGCTTTTACCGACAGTTATCGAGAGTAGGCGACATAGCAAGGGCCAGCTTTTATTTGTAGAGGTGTTGCAATAAGTTCTTTAACATGTTCATTGAGAAGAAAAGTATGCAAAGACTATATTTATGCTTTTTAAGTGAAGGGACTGATATGTTTGCGGTATGATAACGTACTAATTGCCAGAAGACACGTGAATGTGTGTGCGTGTGTATATGTGTGTTGAATGAAATGATAAAGAAGAGATAATGATATTAGATTTATTTTAATCAGTTGTGTTCAAATATTCTTTTCAAATATCTAAGAAGAGATAAGACTGCATTAATTGTACATACTTTAAATACATTGTACATATTTCATCCATCTTTTTGTACTATATTGTTTAAAAAATACATTGAATATTGAACTTAATCATTTAGATTTACATTTATTAATAAAATAGGCAACAGTCTCACAAAAACTGCAACACGTGTATATTATATATGTAAGACTCTAAAGTGCGATGGTGACGCCAAAGTCCGATGGTCTCGCCAAACTCCGATGGCCTGCGCCAAACCCCGATGGCTGTGTGTTGACGGTCACGCCAAAGTCCGATGGCTTGTTTCCTATGAGACACGCGACGCTAAAATGCGATGGTCTGACACGCCAAAGTCCGATGGTGCGAAGGTACAATCAACGTTTATGATGATACGTCATGACGTTGTCCTGCAATCAAAATCCAATATTTACATTCGCTGTGTTTTTCTAGTAAGCTTACTGTGAAATTGATTTGAAAAACATTTTCGTGTATACTCACGCGTAGAAATATACACGGAGAAACATGCGTTAACGTGACGTCACAATGAGACTGCAGCGACTTTAGTAAAATGCAACAATATAAGGCAGCGAGAAATTCAAATATTAAGTATATTTTAGTTGCCTCCAAACAGATTAAATGTAAAGATAAGGAATGTTTTTTAGTTTCGTGTGAGTTAGCGCGCTACATGAAATATGCCTACGTGACAAGTGTGTGTGATTCACACACCAATAACTCACACAAAACTAAAAAACATTCCTTAAATGATTTTGTATTTGTCCCGCTTACAATTTTACTGATTTTGCTTATTGTTTTTGCCCACCAGAGCTATAAGGGTTAGTCCTTGTACACCATTCGACTGATTGGGTTAGTTCTTGAACACCAATGTGTTTCTTCGAACTCACCCAAGGGGTTTTATGGTCAGTCCTCGCACACTATTGGACTGACTTGGATTAGTCATGCACCCATCCAAGATACCTATGGCTTATGGTTGTTACACATTTTTCGACTGATAAGTGTTAGTCTCCCACCTAAATCCAAAAGATTAGGGTTAGTCTTTGCATTTAATACTTATTAGTATTTATTTCAAACAATCGGGCCTTGGCATGGCGCAGCATCGCATTTTTGCGCAATATTACTATGACGTCATACACGTTAATTGTTTTCTGCACCATCGGACTTTGGCGTGTCAAACCATCGGGGTTTGGCGCAGACCATCGGACTTTGGCGTGACCATCGGACTTTGGAGTCCCATCGCATTTTGGAGTCCTACATATATATTATTATTTGATTCAATAGCCAACTCTTTATGCTGATAATATATGCCTTTTTAACGAAGACTCACCGCTACTTAGTCGATGATTTACAAGTTTGTTTGATTAGAGATGAAATACAATGATACAGGGCTGATAAGATTACCTTGTATCACATCAGTACGTGTTACAATATAGGCCATAATTATGACCGGTTAATTTCCAATAATTGAAATAGCACGTGCTGAATGAGGCAACCATTCTATTAATATGCAGGTAAGTAAAAAAGTAATCATACTCTAAACAAACATTGAAGGGAAAAGGAATTTCCTTTTACTTCTCATAAAGAAAAGAAGAGGTGTGAGCTTGAGAAATCATACTTATAAATATTTATGTTTTTATTGATACATTTTATTTTATATTGCTAATATAAAGTCGTTACTTTTTCTCTTTAATTATACTTTTGTTAGCTCGGTTTCATTCAGGTTTTTCGCTGAACTGGTACACCTGTGTTAAGAAAGGAAATACATCATAGAATTAAGTAAAAAATGCCATATTTATCACACCCAATCTTATGACGTATATCTCATATCAGGCAAACATTATACTAGTAGTTGCTTTTTCGGGATTATGAAGACAGCATCCTTTAAATAAAAATAAAAAGCATTTTTAAACCTCAGAGTCCTGAGTTTTGCAGCAAGGAAACAGTGGTAGTGCCTGTTTTTAAAAGTAAAATACTTCTTGTATTGTAATAATGATGAAGATGTTCCAGAAACAAGTATAACATACATTGAAAACAAAGCAATAAGTTTACACTTATTGCGATAACTTGTAGTACTTTCCAAAATAAAAGTAATTATTAGTTTATATGTACCCAAATAACAAAGAAAGAACGATTTTTAAAGTAATAAGCACATGTGTGTATAAATATCATATCGAAAAGTGAATAAATTCTTTATTTCTCTTGGTATATTATGATCGGTTTTTATCTTTAATAGAGCATATTTCTATATAGATGGAATATTAATAGTGTTAGATGTCTTAATATCCACATTTCAGAAAACATTAAAATGAATTTAAATACAGAATGTTGCTTTAGGCATACACTGATAAAGTAGTTAGTTTCCTTGGATATATATCCTGGTATGAAAATTTTCAAAAAGCTTTGAAATTGTATGACAGCAATAAACAACTACAATTTCTTTTAATGCTAATAACAATTTTATCCATTGGAATTTTATATAAATGGACCTTTTTATAAACATAATTCAAATTACAGGGTATAAATATCGACTTTAAAGGAGTTTATGTTGAGAAAGAGTAATACATGGACCCTCCAGTAAAAGTGACATGCACATCATCAAACCATACCGGTATTTAATACCAAAAGAATATAACAGTAATTTTCTAAACTTGATGAAATGATGAAAAGTTAAAAAAAACCCTGAAAAGCATTAAAATAAATACATACAAAGAAAGGATTGAGAGGGACTTGTGAAAGATTTTGAAATTCTTTTGTTTTGGTCTTATCGAAAGAAAAACCCACCGGACAGCAAATCATTTTTTTCTCCTTTGTTTTTATTTGATCTATGATCTAGCAGTATCAACTAAGATAGCTTCCAAATTCCCTTCATTTGGTCAGTATCCCGTTGATAATGACCATTAACTAAAATGCGGAACTGATCAAAGACAAAAAGCTTTTGCAGGTTACTTCAACTAATAGAGTTGCAAAGCGAGATACTTTTGGCGCAGGAGTATAAGGAGCATTGGGAATATAAATTTCGTTACATCATCACATTTTGAAAAACTACGTACTGAATGCATTTAAATAACACTTCACGACTCTTTTGAACAAATAACCTCTTTCTGACTCATCTTAAAAAATTGAAAATGAACTTAATTCAGCTGAACATATATGTATGCATTTGCGAGCCATCACTGCTTAGAAAACACAATGAAACATATGGAGATAACGAACAGTATTCAAGCTCAAAAGTCCATAAAACAATACAAATTGGGAGCGAACAAATACGGACCTTTAAAACATCTCAGGTACCATGGAGGAGTGAGCAACCCCTGCTGATTGGTCCCACCCATCGTATGCTCCTTGTCATAATCGGGAAATAACGGAAAAAGCCATCGTCAATTCAGTGTATAAATAATGTCCTTACAATTAGTAAGAAAACATCAGTCGACAGCGTTTGATTCAGTGTTCAATTGTATTTGCTGACATGATCATTGTATTGACCATAGAACTTACTAAATGATGACTTTAAACGAGACTGCTGATATTCTTGTTTCATCAACTTGTTTGTCAATAATTTACCTCGTTTTAGAAATTGTTCATACGTAGAGCATGCTATTGCGTATCGAATCAACTGAGCTATATAAACGCCGTATGCAGGTAATGAAGGTATAATGCTGCATAAGTAAGGGAAGTTGGCGAAGGAAAAGTTAAAGTTACGTTTATCATCGAGCTTGGTTGTTAGATTATCATTAACTTTTTTTTTTCAAGTAAAATACCCTAGTATGAAACATGTGTCAGACTCTGTGGTATCTTTTATCTCAAGCTCACCAGGTATATCGTATCGATATAAGAATGGAAATTACATTGTTAATTGACAATGCGTCGTCGATATATCTAAATGTCGAGTTGAAGCCCACAGCAAGTGTTTTTTTCTTCTTTTCACACATAAGATTTTGCCCAAATTCTGCTTAATTCATATGAATACAAAAATAGGTCTGCAAGAAAGGGGTGGGGGGGGGTACCCATGGGAATTCCAATAGATTGTTGGAAGAAGTGGTCTCCAAAAACAGCATAGATATTTTCAATCAGTAACTCAAGCATCTTTTTGATGTCAACTTCAGAGTACTTGTGTGTACAATCAGAAGGTTTTTAACAAAATAATTTTGTAAATGACCAATGACAAGGTAAGTAAATTTACGAGTTCCATTTTCATTGAAAAAGCAGCTATCAATGAAATCGAAAGGCCTGGATTTTAATTTATCGTGGGGATTGTTGTGTATAAAGTTGAAAAGTGGTAGGTATTTAAGCTGTTGATTTTGATAAAATCTTGTGATTTCAAATTCTCATAAAGTTCCTTGGAATTTTAAAGTATCCACATCTGATTTACACCACTTCTTTAATATATTGTTACACAGTACTCTTGAAGTTTCTCTTTTACTTCTGTTAAAATTTTTAGTGAGGAGTAAAGAAAGAGGCTTGGTTGAACATTTACTGGAACCAGCTATGCATCTTTATAAGGATTCTTATAAAGTTTCGAAATCCAATATATATATATATATATATGTGGTAGTTCAAAATCCCCTTTGTTCTAAGTTGAGGTCGTATTTCCATGAAACATAAAAATAATAATGACATAAGAAGATTTTTGATTGACTTTCAATTGAAAATCAAACAAAGAATGAAAACAAATAAATGAAATTCATGCTACGTGCTTGAAATTGTTATATATATATTTTCTGATAAGGGTAAAAAGCTTTAACATTAATGTTCAATTTATCTTTTGGAGAAACTTAAAATTACAAGAAAAATTCAACAGTCGTAGCTTTTTGCAATATCTAGGCATATACGACAAGTATTATAAAAACTGTATCAAAATAAACATGTCAAGGTTATAAGAAGAGGTTTGACGTTTATATACCCATCAAATAAAGCATTCCAAAGAAAAAGGCTGAGAAAATTTTCTTCATGGCATAATCATTTTGAGCAAAAATGATTTGTCAACCTTTTGTAGAAGACATATAATCCAAAATTATAGAAAGGCAAAAAAGGTTACAAGAACTTGTCCATACATTAGAAATTGTATAAAAAAAAACAGTTGCATGCAAAAACTAAAAGGAAGCATATTAACATATTTTTGGAAGATGGAAAATATCACCAAACCAAAAATTGCAACCAAATTCTTACCGATTTAAAAAATAAAGAGCACAAAACCACACAGGTTGTGAATAAAGTATCCTTTATATTATTTAATCTCTGCATAAAGACCGGTGTTATTCTCATCATGAAAGTCATTGTTCTATTTTCAAGCTGTATTATTTCTTTTTTTTTTAAGGTCAATCAGATATTTTTCGTGCTGCAGCTGATCTCGGTCGCAGTTGCTACCCCATTCTGTATTCCCAACACCACTGTTACTCCAGCTCCTAATGGTGAGTATACAAAACAATCTATAAACTATGTCTAAATACTTTCACAATTTGCATTCAGAGTAAAGAGTAAAACAATTCATGGTCAAGATATTGAAAGAAATATTGATAGCAATATACGATACTATACCAAGAGATATGTTTTTTCTGTCCTCTTTTATTCTATATCGGTAAATGATTTATCTTTGGTCGACATTAGCTCCACCCTTTCCGAACTTGCCCGGAGTATTTCAGACCCGAGTTGAGGCCACCATTATTGATAAGAAAATGACAGTGTCAGCCCAGGAATACTTCAGCAGTCTAAAAGACAGAGCAACTCTGATAATGGCGTCAGAAGGCAACACGCCAGACACACTTGTATATGACTATTCCAACGATCAACTCTTCTACGTTCACGGTAAACGTGGTTTTATGCTCTTAAAGGTACTTGGACACAGATTTGAAGTCAATATTTTCTCTATAATATTACGACTTATATATTTTAATAGCATTTCACACAAAAATTAATTAAAAATCTTATTTCCTTTAAAAGTTATTAAAAATTAAAATTTTTTGGCGGGTTTGATTGACACATCCTTGCACTATCACAAATTTTAACCTTATATTTCTCATTAAAACTTTAATCCAGAGAAATAATTTTATTCAGAGTAGAAATGTTAGAAAGCAAAACTCCTTCACAAGTATCGTCATTCCGAACTACATGTAAGAGTTGCGTACAGAGTTTAGCAAATCGAGCACACTCGTGTTTATATACACAGTTTTGGTAAACAGGGCCGAGTTCTGTTTTTTTTTTATATGTTTACAATTCACCGGGTGCGTTTAATTGTCACAGTCTGCTTACCACAACTGCACGGACTAACAATGTATTGTGTGTTTGTTTTGCTATCGAACATGTCTACTCTGAATTTTCTGGATTATAGTATTAATATTTTTCATATATACACAACGAGATTGCCACTTTTCCTAAGGTTTAATAAGAATAAAATTAATATGTGAAAGTGCAAGGATGTGTCAATCAAACCCGCCAAAAAAATTAAAATTTTAATATCTTTTATATGAAACAATATTTTTAATTAATTTTTGTGTGAAATGCTATTAAAATATATAAGTTGTAATATTATAAAGAAAATAATAACTTCAAATCTGTGTCCAAGTACCTTTAAATCCCAATTCTGTGATATAATACCTATGAAGATCGTAAATTTTAACATATATTATAAATATTTTTTCCATTAGAATTTATTTTGTATTTTTACACAAAACTCTGGCAACAAATTAGTTACCTTTGACTGTCTTTAGGTGGAAGATGTCAAGTGAATGATTTATTACACGACCCAAACAGCTTTTTATTTGGAAATAAAATACAGAATGGAGTTCCACATACGTTTACTACCAACGGTGCTCTGCATTTTATGAAGACCTTTGGCCAGGTAAGAACAACATTCAATTGTTCTCAACAATATTAAAATTATAGATGATATAACATATTCGTTTTATATCTGGAACTTTAGATTTAATGGCCAACTAGCAAAAAAAACTTATGACAGATGTCGCATTATCTGCTTTACTGTTTTCGATTATTTGTCTTTTGAGTAACTTACGCAAAATACGATCAATTTTGAAACCGAGGCAGTTTACTGACTAGTAAATTGACATCACAGGGCTACCAAGAATCTCATTTTAAAGTCATATTGCTAATTCTTTTGTCCTAGTGACCTATATTACAAAATAAAAAATAAAAAAGAGTATTTCGACAATTATTTCTTACCAAGTATTAGGCCATTGTTTTTTAACATGCTAAGTTTGACTTCTGATCTGTTTACCTAAACAATACAAAGAGCGGATGGTCCAGTCAGAAGGAGATGTTTTCTCCTCCTAGGCTAATGATCCCAACGGGGTTTCCAGGAGTCCTGTTTTTTGATTTACAAGTAATATTTTCAATAGGATTAAGAGATCGTTATATTCACTCCTTTACTTTCATTATTGACTGTGATTTTTTTTTCTTCTCTAGACATATATGGGGAAATCAGTCGTAAGAGGAATAAATGCCGATCATTGGAGAGCATGTTTATCATGGCCGAATCCTAATGCTACGTTTTATTTGGATTATTACTTTACGGGTAAGATTGTCAATCCACAAGAATCATAAAAACCATACCTTATGATATAATAACTTCCTGGGTTTTTTTTTTTTTTTTATAAAAAATTTTTTGGTAATGTCAGCTATGGATTGGGTGAATCCAGTTTCCTTCCAACAACTTCCGCTCCGTGCCGAAGCTACCGGGGTTCAGGTGGTACAAAACTCCACACAACGGATGTTCCACCACATTTATGACTACTTTGAGTTCCGACTGGACTTAACTGTTGATGATACAATTTTTGAGGTTTGTCATTTTTTATCAGAATAAAGAACATTTTCAATTCTCCAATGCCTTTTATTATACCCTTTATTATTTATTTTCATGATTCAAAACACCTGAAAGTTTACTTTAAAAATAAATGTTCTTGCAGACACCTGCAGGGGTATATTGTGCAAACAGAAAACCGACAAAGAAGATGGCGGGGATAGTTGATTCTAAGGCTTACCATTACCGACTGGAAACCGTGTCGGAGTACGATGGGAACGTTCAAACCAGCATAGTGAGTACATTTTATCTACAAGTCGAGGGTCTTCAAAGGGTTTGTCATCCTGACTTGTCCATTACTATTGCAGATAGCCTAAAGAATTCTTCATATTTATTGTTTTAGGTATATTACAATGAGAACTACAAGCTTGTGCGGTATGACTACAAAAATCTAGCCAACCTACCACCCACTTATTCCCAGAACCCCCTCTCTGAGATACACGATTACAACGCAGGTAAAGAGCCTGTTATCCTATGTACTTTGAATGCATTAGCTGTAAAATTATTATGTAACATTCATAAAATTTCAAAATCACATCTCCTTTTCGAAATATTCCTACAAAATTATATTATGTAAATCAAATACCTTTCTTATAAATAAACTACATATTTATTCAGGTGTTCGGTATATTAAGGATCTTGTGATCGGTAACTGTTCAGTACTTCCTCTGAGTAATGGTTCCATAGACAGCGTAGAATCACATGAAACCTTTTACGGGAACGGAACTGAGAAATCCGGATATTCACTCCATATGAAGAACCCACTTCAGTTTCTAAAACTAGACACCAATTATGATTATGTTGGTCAGGTATGTGGAATTTAATAGATTTTTCTTTCTGATCATGGATATTCAAAATTATTGATTTAAAGCCTCCATCTATATACAAAAAAGCAAACATAATATTTATAAGAATTTTTAGGAATCTTTTAATTCTTAAATTCAAAGATGTTGCAAGAAAAAAAAACCGATTTATTGAAATAGAAAAAAATGTTATTCCTCTGATATAATCTATTTTTTTTCCTAGAGGCGTTGTCGTGGTAATGCCATGTGCGATGTTTTCAGTGGTATTCGATCTGATTACCTAGACACTAATGGGTTCATTAAGAATGCTACTTATGACTATTACTTTCTCTCAGTAAGATTAGTGAACTTTATTATATTGCTTTTTAATTCGAATGTTGTTAATTTGATTGTTTTTTGTTTTTGTTTGGAAGACATTGTTTTATGTTTTAATGATTTTCCTTTATATGCTTAAATACAAGGTGTTCTTTAGTTGAAAATTTAATTGTTATACATTTTCATACAAATCACTTACTTTTTGCCACATTTATTGCATATTAAAAAAGACGGTATTTTTAATTATTCCCATGGTTATCTCATTTAGAATATAGAACAATATATGAATTTGTTTAATACGTAATTTAATCAATTTACAGGAAGATTTTTCGGAGATTTCAATAGATAGTTCTAGTTATGACCCTGCCGATGTACCATATCAACTACTGGTCACACTTCTAGGTGTAAGTTTAAACGTCTACGTCAATAACTCAATAAATAAAATGTAATCTGGTTCTACCTCATTAAGTGTTGCCCTCTTCTTTGTAGACGGACGGTTCCCCACAGTACTCTGTGACCTATAACTTTGTGGACTACGTGTTCGAGGACCAAGACATCAGTTTGTTCGATGTGTCTTCTTGTTACTCTTCAGCAGCAAACCTACAGTTCCAAGTCAGAATACCCGGTAAGGTAGCCACTGCAACTCACACATAATAAACCTACAATTACAGTCAGAATACCCGGTAATTTAGCCATTGCAACTCACACATAAAACACCTACAATTACAGGTCAGAATATCCGGAAACATGCAATTCGCACAAAGCAAACCTTTAATTTCAAGTATAAATAGAACTTATACACAATAGACATATAATATGAGACATATGATACTAGTATATGATATAACCTATTGTAAGAGTAAATTTATAATAGTGTTAATAAATCTATTTGATTTCACTTTGGTTTTATTGAATATCAATTAAAGAATCATTTAATTGATTTAATAATGTTAAAAAAATCTATTTGATTTCACTTTGGTTTTATTGAACATCAGTTATAGACTGATTTAAGAGACGGACAAAGGCAATGAAAGATAGATACAATTAAAATATATATAGTTAATATAGTTAATTTAATCACACCTACGTTCAATTCAATTGTACGTACCTTTACATAATGGAGTAAGTGATATCGCTAGAAAAAACGCTTTCAAATCAACTTCATTTATGTATAGTTTTTCCTGATAAAGAACGTGATATTAAAGTATTTAGTCATATTCTAGTATTTTTTTCATTATCCCGATTTTTTGGTCCAAAATAGGAGTCTTCTACAAAACAGACGAGAACCTGATGAAAATCAAGGCCCAGGCAAAGTTTGCTGAGATGCTTCAGGTGTCATACATTCGAGTACAGGACGTACGCCTAGATTATGATAACTCCAATGTGTACATATCAGCTACTGTCCTGGACAGGACACCAGCATCAGGTCCGTTATTTTACGTATAGCGATTAATCATCTGTATTGTTATATTAGAAAGTACATATAGGCAATGTGTCTTTGTGTTTCTTGTAGCTCAGTTTACGTACATACCGGGAAAAGAGCTCAGCAGATCTGGTGACCAGGTATACAGCAATATCCTCAGTCCTCAGGACTGTGCTAAAAACTGCATCACTAATTATGATTTTACCTGCAACAGCTTTGAGTTCTGTCCCGTTGGTACCGGAAATTGTAGACTGAACAGACGACACAAAGAAGATGGGACAGTATCACTTTCATCAAGCCAGTGCGATCATTACTCAAGTAGCGTATCTTAAATTGCTTAATTCTTCTGAGTGAAAATTTCTGTTCATGTATTATGTGTTATTTGTAGTATGGAATGTCATAAATCAATAAAATCACATATTTTCGTTGGGTCAAATTTTAGCGGTTTGAGGAAAATCTAAGGGTTCGTGGGGATTTGATATAGTGGATGAAGAATTGTTGAGAGCCATGTATATGACATTTTACTTTTCATGGTGAACATGAATTCGTGGGTCTCTTAATACATCAAAAACAACGAAAATTAACCCCCACGAAAAAATTAGTGCTTTCACAGTAATACAACTACAGCAATTTAGGAAATATAATTTTGGATGAGAAAACATTAAGAGTTTAAGAAAAAAGATGTGATAAGTTTCGTTGTTAAGCAGCATCTCTAATCTGATTTGTACTGATACCTGCATTTTAATCTTAGCACTTTTTTCCAGGAAATATAAATGGACCCACAGTCCAAGAAACACCTGTAGATGAGGCATATGATAAATTGAAGACGGCTGTTTATCAAAAGAAATTCAGACTTCAAATCTTCGGGCAACAGGTATAATACAGGCTATGAAGCAACCAGGAGAGGTCAAAATTAGATTATATTAACCTTTGAAAACTTCAGCATAAAGATAAGAAAAATCTTAGAAGAAGTAAGATCAAAGTTACAAGAGCTCAACAAAGAAGATTAGCCTAATGACAATAGGCGAGCTTTATTTCAGAAAAAAACTAAAGGTACTGTGAGCACTGAGCTCACAAAATGATACCCCCACCTCCCTTATGTTTATAATGGCAAAGTCCATAATTTGCTCTCAGAATCCCAAAATTAGTGTCATAAAAAAAAATAAAATAGGAGGTGCACAATGGCACAATGTAACAATATTATTTTTAAAAAATGGCAGTGTCCATATTTGCTGTGGAAAACACAAAATATATGTCAGGTCAAAAAGTAGAAATAGGAGGTGCATAATGGCACAATGTAACAAAGATTCTGTGAAAGTATCAATAAATTTCATTCAGAGGTTTAAGAGAAGTTGCGGATAAAAGATGGGTACCCTAAAGCTTAACAGACGGCGGACGTATAGATGGACGGACATCTCGATCACTATATACCCTCCCACTTTTCAAATGGGGGAGTTTAATCAAAAAGAAATCACTTACCTTAAAAAGGAAAAGGGTCATCATTAAATTAGAAATTATATAAATATTCAGCCTTAAAATAGGTTTAATAGATATACTGGCAAATAACAGCTTTTCCATGTAGCAAATATACATTGTATATATCATATAATAAAGTTTGTTTGGCACAATAATTTATTAATTTCTTTTCATGTAGACCTTTGACTCCTATGCAGTAGACATTAGAATCTTATTTGGTGAGTAAATGCATTAAATTATGTAGTGTAATGGTATTAAATAAACGGAATATTTTTGTTTTCATTTGAGTGTGTTTATTTAGACAAATTTGGATTTTGAAGGTTGGATGGAAAACGTATCGTTACCCTCTATAACAGGACAATTTTCCTACGGATTAGAAATAGTGGATCCAGCCACACAAAATGTTATAGCCTCTAATGTAAGCTATAAAGAGTTTCCTTGAAATCCATAGTAGTGATATCAACTAATGTAAGCTTACAAAAAGTTCATCAAATGTTTACTGTAGTTACTAAAGCGAATCAGAGTATATTCAGAGTATACTAACCATGAAATTAAAATTGTTATAAAACTTATATTTTTATTTAAGTATTACATGCAATTTTTGATATAAAAATACGGAAGCGTATTAGTGCCACTTGCACACTTTATTTTTTTTTAATTTCTACACTTTAATCTGTAAATTTTACACTTTAATCTGTAAATTTTACACCTTAATCTTTAAAATTTACACTATAAAGTGTAAAATTTACACTTTAATCTGTAAAATTTACACTTTAATCTGTAAAATTTACACTTTAATCTGTAAAATTTACACTTTAATCTGTAAAATTTACACTTTAATCTGTAAATTTTACACTTTAAAGTGTAAATTTTACACTTTAATCTGTAAAATTTACACTTTAATCTGTAAAATTTACACTTTAAAGTGTAAATTTTACTCTTTAAAGTGTAAATTTTACACTTTAATCTGTAAAATTTACACTTTAATCTGTAAATTTTACACTTTAATCTGTAAAATTTACACTTAATTTCTACCCCACTCTCTATATATAAATGCATTTTTATATATAAAATGTAGGATAGATTTTATAGAATGTTTGCTTTAGGTAATTTTTCTATTTGTTGGTATAGATCTTATCTAAATAGAAAATATCGTATAGAAATTTTAATAAAATGTTAGTTTAAGCAAATTTTCTGAATTTAGGATAGATTATATCACAATTGTGTCATCCATATATTATTTATTTGAAAAAAGTCTAACAGGCCCTGGAATCTATATTGGAGGGGGGGGGTCCTCAAGCACCTGTGATCGGGAATATGTGCATGTATGTTTGATACGCTCTTCACTTTATATTTAAAGAAAAGTTTTACTTTAAAATAAAACATCTGAATTAAATTTTATCATGCACGAAACATGGTCTGTTGGCATAAAAATGTGTTACTGAGGATGTGTGAAGATGCTAAATTGACTGTGAATAACAAATAAAGTGTAACATTTACAGATTAAAGTGTAAATTTTACAGATTAATGTGTAAAATTTACACTTTGAAGTGTAAAATTTACAGATTAAAGTGTAAAATTTACAGATTAAATTGTAAATTTTACAGATTAAAGTGTAAAATTAACAGATTAATGTGTAAATTTTACAGATTAAAGTGTAAATTTTACAGATTAATGTGTAAATTTTACAGATTAAAGTGTAAATTTTACAGATTAAAGTGTAAATTTTACAGATTAAAGTGTAAATTTTACAGATTAATGTGTAAAATTTACAGATTAATGTGTAAATTTTACAGATTAAAATGTAAATTTTACAGATTAAAGTGTAAATTTTACAGATTAAAGTGTAAAATTTACAGATTAAAATGTAAAATTTACAGATTAAATTATAAATTTTACAGATTAAAGTGTAAAATTTACACATTAAAGTGTAAATTTTACAGATTAAAGTGTAAAATTTACAGATTAAAGTGTAAAATTTACAGATTAAAGTGTAGAAATAAAAAAAAATAAAGTGTGCAAGTGGCACTAATACGCTTCCGTATAAAAAGGAAATACTGCATGTAAATTTTTATATAATTTCGAAAGTTGAAACGTGTAATTAAAGAGGACGAAAACATTCCAAAATCTTCAAAAATAGCTCTAGATCAAGGTTTCATCATGAATTAATGTATTAAAGTACATGTACTTACTTCAGTATAAATTGTTTAACGATCCGATGATACCTTTTTAAGTTCATGAATTAAAAAAAAATGTAAGAATTTAAAATACAATGTTTAAAGGTTTGGTACGATATGACTTACGGATTGGTAAGGTTTGATCTGACGAATACAGAGCCCACTCCGCCATTTTACACCACGAATCCCACCACCACCATAGAAGATTTCAATACAGGTAAAAGATACATTCTATTTCTCTTTGATTATTCAATTAATAAAAATGTCATCTAAACAAAGTTTTTTTTCTTGTGGTAATCTTCTTCTTTTTTGACTAAAACGTATTTTTTAATTATTATGAGTTAACTGGTATTGAAGGTATAGCATACACAATTGATCGGACTCTTGGAAACTGTTCCGTCAACTCTATACAGCTTGGATCCTTTGGAACCGAACAAGACAAATCGGCTCTGATGAGGAATGGAGCGTTTGTAATAAAGATGAAGGGACCACTCGATATATTCTCCCTAAACGAGTCATACCGATGGGCTGGACAAGTAGGTTTATCTTTTTGCTATCATTCAATGCTGCAAACAATCTAGCTTATGTTCTCCATCACCAGAAATTTACGCTTTTCTTGCACACTTCATACCAATAGTAAAAACATTGATATTTGGTTATTTCTTCCATTTGAAACAATATTTTAATTGAGATATTGTTTTTTATAGCCATTCAATTTTGTAAACATCATCTTTATATAAACAAATCCCAGAAATGAAACAAAAACATAGTGTAAATCAAAAGTTAATGCTAACAAATGAAAAAAATATAGAAAATAGTAATACATGTACTTTGTAAACATTAATATTGATTGGTTTACATTGTTAGAGAACAGTACGGGGTATGCTTTGTGACGTGTTTGAAGCGCAAACCACGGACTTTAAAGTCCCATCCATCACACAAACATTCACCAGTGTTCTGCAGTTCTTTTTCATGACGGTGAGTGACCACTTACAAATTAATCTATTAATTTTGTCGCAAAATTGTATTTATTTCAGTATTATTTCTGATTTTATACAATTTTAGGTTAACTAAGCTTCTAAGAAAAAATTTAAAAACCAAAAAATATCTGCTGATCAGAAAATGTCGTAGACGCTGATAGTTAAAGGGACATGGACACAGTTTCATTTTTAAACCAGTTTTAATGTTTACAATTGTGTTAATGTTTACTACGTAAGGCATCATCTAATGGTTAGCAAAACATTGAACACCATTTATTGATTAACAAACGAGATACAGAACTTAAAGTTCTTCATAATGTAAACAAGACTCGTGCCTTGTTTTTAGTTTAAGAAGTATTTTATTCAAAATATACAGAAAAGTATACAGTGAAAATGGATTGAACAGCAGGCCAACGGCCTATATTAGTTCTTTCCATTGGAGATCAAGGTACAGATTACATATTTGAGTTCTACAAAGATATATATTATAATCTAATATTAAAAGAATTAAACAGTACATAATTGAAGGAAAATTGAGAGAAAACAGAGGGTAAAGAAAACAATAAAATTTAATTTAAAAAAATGGAAAAAACGAAGAACAAAACAAAACAAACAAACAAAAAAAATTGGAAAAAAACAAAGAACAAACCAAAAAAAAAAAAAAACAAAAACAAAAAAAAAAAAAAAAAAAAACAACAAAAAAACCAAATAGAAAAAAAAAATTATAATCATAATAATTAGAAGAAAAATAAGAATATGTAGGGGAAGGCTCAGAACCAGACTTGAATTTTTTGTGTACTTTCAACCTGAATGTCAAGATTGAAAGACATGCTGCACAATACTTAATATATTTTCTAATTCTAAAATCTTTTAGTGTTTTTTATAAGATTATGAATTTGGTCAAAAAACAACATATTTTCTCTAAGGGGTAGACAATTATAACCAGATAATACAATATTGACATCTTGTTTTTGTTTACATACAGAAAATAATATATTTATATCAAACTGAAATTCAGTAAATCAGTAGAAACTGTCGAATCGTTTAAAATTAACTTTTTTATTGACATCATCTACTTTGAACTAATATATATTAGTATATTAACCTATGTAAACAAAAACATGCACGAACCTTGTTTACATAACAAAGGTTTGGAGCTCTACATCTCTCTTTCATCTCGACAACTGACGTTCAAATTTTTGATGATCATTAGAAAGACCCTGGTTAAATATTTGTAAAAATAGAAAAATAAATTTTGAAATTTTAGCTAAAACTGTGTCCATGCCCCTTTAAAGGAAGTAAAGCAATAATATATACATCGTCAGTAATACCAATGGAATATATGAAGAGATCGAACAGAATTCAAGCTCAAAAGTTCATTAAAACAATACAAATCAGGGGCAAAGTAAACACGAATTTATTAAACATCAGAGATGTGATAAGGTGTCATCGAGGAGTGAGCATCCCCTGTCGACTGGTAAAACCTGCTGTGTGCTCCTTTTCATGTTTGGGGAGTAACAGAAAAATGGTTCACAATTTGATTGTTTGGGGAATAACAGAAAAAGGGTTCACAGTTTAGTTGTTTGGGGAATAACACAAAAAAGGTTCACAATTTGATACGTACATAATATTTTAACAATAAGAATAAAAAGGTTAATCAGCGTTAGACTTGATGAGAGATTGTATTTGCTGACAAGGTCATTGTATCGACCATAGAACTAAAAAAAATTGATGACTTTAAACGAGAATGCTGATTCATCTTTCATCAACTTGTTCGTCTATGAAATACCTCGTTTAAGAAATTGTTCATACGTCGAGATTCCTCTTGTGTATCAAATTAATTGAGAGAAAAAAACCATCTGCAGGTGATGTTATATGGGTATATTGCTGCAGTGGTAAGTTGACAATTGAAAAGTTAAAATCATCACGTTTTTCATAAAGATTGATTATTTGATTTCTATTAACGTCTTTTTTCTGGTAAAGTGTCCAGATATAAAACAGATGTGGTCGACTTTGTGTTATCTTTTATTTCAAGCTCACTGGAATATATAGTGTCGACATATGAATTGAAATAACCATTTTTTGTTGTTAGTACGTCGTCAATATATCTACATGTCGAGTTGAAGGCCATAGCAAGCGTTTTCTTCTTCTCATGTATAAGATTTTGCACAAATTCTGATTCATATGACTGCAAAAAAAGTCTGTTAATAAAAGGGGTCAATTGATATCCATGAGTTTTTCAAAACTTTTCTGAAAATTTTAATATGGTGGAAAATAGATACATGTTTTAAGTAATTTTAATTTTGTATCATTTTTAGGACAGCTGGTCACAAACCTCTGATACAGATCCCAATCCAGTAAACTCAGAGCCCGTCAAACTGACTATATCTTCAGCAGAGGTATGTAAACTCACAGCCAGTGTCAAACTGACTATATCTTCAGCAGAGGTATGTAAACTCCCAGCCCGTCAAACTGACTATATCTTCAGCAGAGGTATGTAAACTCCCAGCCCGTCAAACTGACTATATCTTCAGCAGAGGTATGTAAACTCCCAGCCCGTCAAACTGACTATATCTTCAGCAGAGGTATGTAAACTCACAGCCCGTCAAACTGACTATATCTTCAGCAGAGGTATGTAAACTCACAGCCCGTCAAACTGACTATATCTTCAACAGAGGTATGTAAACTCACAGCCCGTCAAACTGACTATATCTTCAACAGAGATGTGTAAACTCAGTATCAATCAAATTAAAGATAAATGATACAAACATTCTTTTCTTTGGAGGAAACTTAATATCATGTCACAAGTTTAGAAAATTGGATAATTCTTAGAATTTTTTCTCAAAAGAACTGGACAATGTAATAGACTTGGAAAATATTAACATTATTTCCATAAAGTTACAAATATGGACAAAACAAACTTAATAAAGGTTTACAGATAAAAAATGTTAAAATATGTTACACATGTACCTTGGTGCTAAAAGTATAAACTTTTGAAAAGTATACCAAACCAGTTGAATTTTATCAGGAAAAGCAAAATGGTAAAAATTAGCCCATATGATATTGCTGAATTCTTGTCATTTTGTTTTTCCTGATAAAATTCACCTGGCTTGGTATATTTTTCTTAAGTTTATATTACACTTTTAGCACCAAGGTAACACATTCTAACATTTGTTTTCATCTGAAAACCTTTACTGAGTTTGTTTTGTCCATATTTGTTCTTTTATTGAAACTAATATTTTAGTCTATTTCATTTTCCAGTTCTTGGCAAAAAAAAAATTTATAAGAATTATCCACTTTTCTAAAAGTATCACATGGTATTATATCTCTTCCAGTGAAAGAAATTGTTTGTATCATCTGTCCTTAAGATTATCCTTGGTCAATGTCTATCAACTCAGAACCAGAAGCTCTATGATAAGTACATACCATTAGAGGTAAAATCTTTGGGAGAGAGTTTCTTTAACTTTGAGTATGAACTAAGAACATGAATAGGATTAAACTCAAAATCTGGTGTTGTTAAACATCTACCGAAATCGATGCTAAAAAGAGATACACGACAGTTAAACTGTTTCAATTTTATTATTTAAAAAAATCAAAATTCTTTATATTATTTGCAAATTACTTATAGGTTGGACTCTTCATGACTTATAATTTCTACAACTTTAATGAACAAGACCCGGATTTGAAGAATTTTGATATCACGCCATGCTTCACTGCGGACAAACAAGAAAACTTTGTCATGGTATTCAATGGTCTGTATATTTGTACAAAAGGCATTTGTTTTGAAAATCTTTATACAATGTATCATAATAACACAAAATAAAAGACTCATTGTTTGAAGAGGAAGTGTTATTTTTCCTTCTGATTTCTGTTGAAGTGGATATATTGTTACATTACCCCATTACCTATCTTTTAATTCTTTTTGTTACGCGGTTTAGGTAGTTATCATCCTTACTTAGACACCAATCTTAAAACCTTTGAGAAGGCGGTCAGAATTATGATGGCGGAATCATCTAAAGCTTCACCTCTAAGGTTTCAAAACTTGGAGGTTTCTTACGATAGCTACGCGCCATACACATTTCTTATCGGAACGCTTGTTGATCCAGCTCCAAGCATTGGTTTGTCTATTATTTATATTGGCATTAGATAATAAAAAACTTAACCCCCGCCAAAATAATTAATCTTGAAGAATTGTCCATACTCCAAAAAATATACTTCAATTAGATGCACTTTCTTTGTAATTCAAAAGCGATACAATTACATGTAGTGGACACGATAAATAGTAGGTTTTTAGAAAAATATTTAGAGTTCTTGACAATACATTTGTCAGTAAACAAGTAACTTAAGGACAGATGATACAAACAATTTTTTTCTTTGGAAGAGACTTAATATCATGTCACAAGTTTAGAAAAGTGGATAATTCTTAGAATGTTTTCTCCTAATAACTGGAAACTGAAATAGACTTGGAAAATATTAGTAATATTTCAGTAAAAAAACAAATATAGACAAATTACACTCAGTAAAATTCCCCCAGGTGAATTTTATGAGGAAAAACAAAATGACAAGAATTCAGCAATATTATATAGGCTAATTTTTACCATTTTGTGTAAAATTTGGTGAAATAAAGTTTAAAAAAGCACCAATTTAACATTATCTAAAAGAATGGGTGGACTTAACTGTCCAGGAAAAAAATGCCGTAAATTTAAGTTCCATAAAATATTAATTTTTTCCATATAAACCCTCCATATCTTAAAATTTAAAATGCTCTTTTCGAGATAAACTAAATAAATATCGAAGGCATGGTGCCTGAAGATTTCTTGAATATCAATAGATATCAGGGTCACGCATTTTTCATCGTCTGAATACATAATCAGCGCATGTTTGTCGGTTGTTCTTACGAAAACTATAATTGTATATTGAACAGAATAATGTCATATCAAAAGGAGAAGAGCCGACAAACGTGCGCTCACACTTAATTTAACAAAAAGCATGTTCAAAACAAACTTCTCGCTTCCATTGTTACGACTTCAATCGACCTGTTAAATATTACAATTCATCACGTGATGTCCACCTGCGAGTGTACTCGTGGAAACAGGTACATCGTATTCTTCAACCTGACCTCGATCTAAATCACTATGTTTGGTTGCCGTTTTCAGAATATAGCACATTGTGTTGTTTTAATTTTGCATGTCCTCACATTTTAAAAAAATCATAATGACATCGCTGTATATAAATATGCCAAACACGGGATTAATTTCACGGGTTGTAATTTTCACGTTTTTCTCTCATCTGACACGATCGCGGTTTCTTGAATTCGCGGAATCGGTTTATAATAAAAGTTACCTCCCTTGTCTATATACATTTAATCCATACCATAGCTACATGTAAACGGCATTAATCAGCGTTACGTCTTTATTTCACGAACAACAGGGTAGGTTAATATAAAATTGTTAGACATAAAAAATACATGCAATTGACAATTAATTAAAACAAGTACTGTTTTCAAACGTCCTTGACTGTAAAAGCAAATGATAATATATCACGATGACAACACATCTTCAATACAACGCGGCGAAAAACCACTGGACAGTAATAAATGTATCAATGTGGTCCGACGATCGAAATAATATCCTTCCACATCTTCAGTAAGTTCGATAGTCATTTGAATGATTTAAAAAACCAAATTGTCGATAAAAATTAATATGCATGATATTAAATGCGGGTAACAAATACACGTGGTAACATTCAAATCTATGGCCCACGTGTTTCGATTGGTGAAACAAGTAGCGCTGGCTATTAAAACAACTTTTTAACAAATACAGGTTATTGTCTGCTGATTGGAATTAAAGTAAAGCGTGATGATTAAAATAATTGAATGACAAGTACTACTCGTAATTACTGAAATGGCCATGAACTGCACGTACATGTATATAAACCTACCGTAGTCTATATATTCTCAAATTTCCAAATAAGACATGGAGATTTTCTAAAATTTATTCACCGTTTGGATTTATCAACACCGTGAATATAGCGAATATTAACACCGCGAGTTATTTTCCCCCAAAACAGTATTCGAATTTCTAGAGAGAGAGAGAGAGAGAGAGATGGAGAGAGAGAAATGTCAACAATGGCACCGATCGATAGCCCCGCCTCCTATTAATATTGATAGTGTGACCTAAAAACAACTCCGGGTACATGTCAAATTCCGGAAGACGACACTAATGTATCGTTGCTGCAATTTTGATTCATGGCAACAAGGCATTGCTTTTGTACATTTGTTCTAGCTAAAATAAACATGTATACGTTGCTCTTGCTATTGCTTGCAATATATTTTGGATTCACTTTATTTTCACCTTGTTAGAATAGTCGCAAAAAGATCCAAAATAGGGCGTTAAGTCCACCCATTCTTTGTTTTAATCTGTAAACCTTTACTGAGTGTGTTTTGTCCATAATTGTAATTTTATTGAAATATTACTAATATTTTCAAAGTCCATTTCATTTTCCAGTTCTTTGGAGAAAAAATTCTAAGAATTATTCACTTTGCTAAACTTGTGGCATGTTTCCTCCAAAGAAAAAAAATGTTTGTATCATCTGTGCTTAATTAATAGACATTTCAGAAATGTGGTGAAATAAAAATACCCGCTAGTTCCTATATTTTATCAGATGATTTTACACTAACTGAAAAAGGCATGCATCCGCCAAAGAGCGCTACCACAATCTCCAAGATTACGTCAGCGGCAGCGTGTGCCAATAAGTGTCGGCAAAATCAGAATTTCCTCTGCCAAGGATTCTACTTCTGTGTTTCTAGCTCAGCATGTGTAATCAGTCAATCTCACGTCGACTCCGGTCCTTTAATCTACACTGCATTATCATGTGACCATTACTCAAGTATGAATTTCATATCATTTACTGATTTTGTAATACCATCACAAATGTAAAATATAATATTTACAACACATATCTCAAAATTATCAAATTTAACTTTAGAAAACTGTTATGTATTATCATTCATTACAAACTTTACACTTAAATCTCTGTTTTTACGGTGGTATATTTAGGACACGCAATTATTTTTTTTTTTTGAATACCAGAAAAAAATTATCTTGTGAAAACGACATAATAATCTTGTGAAAACGACTTATTATCTTGTGAAAACGAGATATTATCTTGTAAAAACGAGATATTATCTTGTGAAAAAGAGATATTATCTTGTGAAAACGACTTATTTTCTTGTGAAAACGACATATTATCTTGTGAAAACGACTTATTATCTTGTGAAAACGAAATATTATCTTGGGAAAATGAGATATTATCTTGTGAAAACGACATAATATCTTGTGAAAACGAGATATTATCTTGTGCAAACGAGATAATATGTTGTGAAAACGACTTATTATATTGTGAAAACGAGATAATATCTTGTGAAAACGACATAATTATCTTGTGAAAACGAGATATTATCTTGTGAAAACGACTTATTATCTTGTGAAAACGACTTATTATCTTGTGAAAACGAGATATTATCTCGGGAAAACGAGATATTATCTCGGGAAAACGACATATTATCTTGTGAAATCGAGATATTATCTTGTGAAAACGACATAATTATCTTGTGAAACGAGATATTATTTTGGAAAAACGACTTATTATCTTGTGAAAACGAGATATTATCTTGTGAAAACGAGGTATTATCTTGGGAAAACGAGAAATTATCTTGGGAAAACGACATATTATCTTGGGAAAACGAGAAATTATCTTGTGAAAACGAGATATTATCTTGGGAAAACGAGAAATTATCTTGGGAAAACGAGATATTATCTTGTGAAAACGACTTATTATCTTGTGAAAACGACTTATTATCTTGTGAAAACGAGATATTATCTCGGGAAAACGAGATATTATCTCGGGAAAACGACATATTATCTTGTGAAATCGAGATATTATCTTGTGAAAACGACATAATTATCTTGTGAAACGAGATATTATTTTGGAAAAACGACTTATTATTTGAGGTATATATTAAAGATATTTGAAAACGACATATTGGGAAAACGAGAAATTATCTTGTGAAAACGAGATATTATCTTGGGAAAACGAGAAATTATCTTGGGAAAACGAGATATTATCTTGTGAATACGGGATATTATCTTGTGAAAACGACATATTATCTTGTGAAAACGAGATATTATGTTGTGAAAACGACATAATTATCTTGTGAAACGAGATATTATCTTGTGAAAACGACATAATTATCTTGTGAAAACGAGATATTATCTTGGAAAAACGACTTATTATCTTGTGAAAACGAAATATTATCTTGGGAAAACGACATATATTTTCGGCTTTAAAATATGTTACATACGTTAAACTAGCTTATTTAGTATTTTGCTATTCTTTGTCAAATAGGCATATGGATGAAGAGTATACAAGAGCTAGATGATACATATATCATTAAGGAATGCTTGAAATTACATATAAATGTTCTACAATACAATGATGTAATTGGGACATCTCTGTTTTTATGAACATTCCTTCAACGTTAACGGATGCTAAAGCGAAAAATGTACATTGTATTCTTACATTTAAACATTTCAGATGGTATTTCATTCAAATACAGGAGGCCCAAGGACCTTATAGGTCACCTGAGTATCATGTAACAACTTTCCAAAAATTGAATTTGGTTCATGTTTTAAACCAGAGGCCATGAAATTCACATTTCGCGGTCTTTAAAGCGTAAACTGCCCCAAGTTATGTTATATCGCATAACAAAAGTTGAAATAACCTTCATTCCTTAATTTAAGGTCATATCTGCAAAATATCTGCTTGTATTAATTATTTTCATGTATTAATTTGATTAAAAATGTACTTTCTTGGGCCCTAAAACGAAATAAAACATCCTTAAACTTTATGTCCACAGTTATGTAATATATTCTGTAGAAAAACAGTTTTACTGCCTCCTGTAAAGTACCAAAATTCCATATACGACCTTTCATTTCAACGGTGTCGATAATATCTCGTTTTCACAAAATAATATCTTGTTTTCACAAGATAATATTCCTTTTTCACAAGATAATATTCCGTTTTCACAAGATAATATCTCGTTTTCACAAGACAATAATCCGTTTTCACAAGATAATAACTCGTTTTCACAAGATGTTTTCACAAGGTAATATCTCGTTTTCACAAGATAATATCTCGTTTTCACAAGATATTATCTCGTTTTCACAATATAATAAGTCGTTTTCACAAGATATTATGTCGTTTTCACAAGATAATATGTCGTTTTCACAAGATAATATATCGTTTTCACAAGATATTATCTCGTTTTCACAAGATAATATCTCGTTTTTACAAGATAATATGTCGTTTTCACAAGATAATATGTCGTTTTCACAAGATAATATGTCGTTTTCACAAGATAATATCTCGTTTTCACAAGATAATAAGTCGTTTTCACAAGATAATATCTCGTTTTCACAAGATAATTATGTTGTTTTCACAAGATAATTTTTTTGTGGTATTTTAAAAAAATAATTGCGTGTCCTAAATATACCACCATAGTTTTTTTTCAAGTAATAAAGTAATGTTTTCTTTGACTTTTGAAATAGAAACCGTCAATTCTACAATCGCTGTTCAGCCTTCCGTCGATGAAGCTCTTTCCAGAATCTCAAACGCGGTGTATGGTGGAGAATACCAATTCCCCGTTAGTTATGGGACATCTGTCTACGTACGTATCAGTAACAGATTGATAACAATGTTAATATTACTGTCAAATATGTATACTGTTACACGTCACCTGGTACCCATAGTTTTATAGCATAAATGTTCCAATGAATTATATTTGTTCCAGAACTATAATGCAACAATGGTCCGAACTAGTGTTTTAAGAAATGGAAGACCAAACGAGTCAAGTAATGAGTATTCATTTTATTCTTCTTGCATAACTAAAGTGCATTTCCTATAATGACGAAAGTGATCATTTCTTGAAAAAAAAAATACGTCACTGCATTTGTTAAAGGAAAAATTCCGTCACAAAAAGCAATTTAAAGTCGTTTTTAGTAAATGCTGTCTTTTACTATCTATCCTTTATATTTCAGATCTACTACTAACACATTTCTACATATATAGACAATACTTTATTTCTACTAACACGGACACGTCGTTTAGCGGAATTTCGGTGGAGGACTGCGCGAGGCGCTGTATATCGAACTTGGAATATGAATGTCTCTCCTTCAGTTACTGCTTCGATCTCGGGGATTGCTTTCTTAGTCATATTCACGCCGATAACTCGTCTGGTATAGTCCAACGTCAAGAATTCTGTGATTTGTACTCACGTAAGTCACTTGGTTTAATTATCTTAATATTTTAAATATAGTTGATGATTAATGAAGAAAATCATATTCAAACACATGAGGTGTTTAACTTTGATATTTTAGGTTACTTCTTGGATCAGTACACAATATCGTCTGGAATGACGTATTCTGTTAAAGCAGACGCAGCCATTCCCAAAGTACCCACAGCAAACCTGTGTGCTAAAGTGTGTTCACAGTATACCAAATTCCCCTGCAAGTCTTTTGAATACTGTACAAGCACAAATAACTGTCTTCTGTTTAAGTTACATGAGCTCGATCTGGAGGCCACAGCAGCTTCAACAAGTCTAACATGTAGTTTCTATAGTAGTAAGTATACAAGTAGAAATTGCGTTACAACATCTTTTGCCATTTTTACTAATCGCTTTTACTTGATAAAATGTATGTACATACAACATTGTAAATAGCTGTGTTGTTTTATCACACATTCATTGCTGCAATTTTTGGATGCATTAAAGATACAAAATATTTTTTTCACAGGAAACTTTATTCATGATTTCAAATTATTGCAAAGAAAGACAATGACATTTGAAAATGTGTTGGAGTTTTCGAATGTATCAAGTTCTCAATGTGCCAAATTGTGTGTGGAACAAGAAGGATCAGCTTGTAGAAGCTTTGCCTACTGTAATATGATGTCATTATGTAGACTGACGTCATCCCATCCAAGACAAACTGGGAACTCTGTGTCCCAGAGTGACACTTGTGACTTATATTCCAGTAAGTTTAGATAAATTATCTTGGTATTAATTTTTCTTCAATTAAAAATTTAACTGAAATAAACTTTGATTTGTCTTTAAAAAAAACTGAAAAAAATTATACAAATTTGCAAAGTGACATTAAAAAAGAATTCTATGAAGAATATCTATGAATCTATGAAGATGTTTTGTTTTGTATGAAATAGACAGATAATGTTTTCTTATACCAGTTTCATGTCCTTATGACGAAATCTCATACTTTATAATAACCATACTAAATCTTAAAACTGGCCTCAACTTGTAATTTTCTTTTACTGGATTTTACTGACGTTGCAAGAATAAATAAATAATTACAATTTTATAATAGGGAGATTCTACAATCCGTCCTCCTATTCTGGGCCAAGTTTCAGCAAAGCTCAAATTTCCACAAGAAGCCAAGCCAATGGATACAGTCCAGGTAATGTTGATCTCTAATGTTACCAAATCTAAAAAAAATTATGATACAAAACGAATATAACTGGATGTAAACGATGGTGATAAAAATTATTATATTGGTGGCCTTTCCAAAATGTATATGTATAAGATAAATGAAGTGAGTTCAAAACCTACTAACCTCTCTACTGCTTTATAATTTATATTTTTTATTTGGCTTTTTGAGCTGATAACTATGAAAAGTTGAAAACAACTTTTGAGGCTCTGTATGTATTAAATACTTTATGAACGCGACTTGGACATTCAAATTCGAAATGGTGAAAAGTGAATTCACTTTTGTCACCATCCTTTATTTCTTGTTTTAAATAATTTTTAAACTGTTTTAAAACTGTTTTAACTGTTTTAGGAGCGATGGCGGCCGTTGCCCTTTGCCTCTTCATCGCTGGATTAGCTATCGGAATATTAGGACTTTATTTTTATAATTATAGAAAAGCAATCAAATCAGGTGACAATATTGATCTAGTAGAACAATATGGAAATAATCCAAATTATGATTATATACAATCTGAATCGGAAAACAATATTGAAAATACTCCAGAGGAAGATGCCGATTCATAACATGGGATCAAATGACCTAATTTCTCCTAGGAAACCGATGGAAGGGTCTCTTCGTATGGGTGTCATATGAGTGAACGAAATCTCAACCGTTGTAGAAGGATGGAAAGAATGAGTAAATGTATAATGAGTAAATGATAATAACATATTTATGACATGCATGTACATTGTTAAATAAAGCTATGTAAGAAAAAATGAAATCTCCTTGTATGAAAATGATAAGATTTATTGCCATTTCTTTTAAGTTTATGAGAATATATATATATATATACATACAATATATATATATATATATATATATATATATATATATATATATATATATATATATATACACTAAAAACAAAAGAGTGATTTAAAAGAATTGCTACTTACACAAAAAAAATGCAAAAATTCAGAAGTTGTTTTTTTTTTATTTTGATGTTAACATTTAACTATTGATACATAATAAAACATCGTATGTAGAATATTAATTGTTTTAAAAAATTGATTAAGTTTTTACAAGTTCAAGAAAACAATATTACTAAATGATGGTATCAGTCAGATTAAAATCAATTTTAATTAGGTGCAAAGTCAGGTGAAAGTTATATCTTTTTCCTTGATATAAGAAATTAAACATTGGATGCCTACTTCTATTACAAAAGATTAGTTTTTTTTTCTTTATGGACAATAAAAACATGATCACAGGTCTATCAGATGATGATATCGAATTAAGAAGAAAAGAAGTAAATTAAATATTTGCCCATTCGATTTTCCCCTAGCTTTCTAAAATATTTTGGAAATATAGGTTCTCTCATACATTTATTTGCTTTTCTTATTTAAAACGGGATGACTTTAACTTTTCAATCGTCAACTTCTCGTACCTACCGGGGTTTAGATTCGATAAGCAAAAGCATAACTATTCTTAGGATCTCCATTATCAGTGATATCACTGGAATACCAAACAAACTCATTACCAACAAAATAGTAATTCCTCATATTTATATGAAATACAAATATAAATACATCAAAATAATGTCAATAAAAATAAAATGAAATACACAAGACATTCCATACATTTATTTCTATTTGACATATCATCAGACATAAACACAAAGGCAGTTCGGGAGCTTAACATTCATTTTAGACACTGGACCTTTCACCGTGTGAGATATATCAAAATCTTTGCGATTTTGACAGAGAATATTACACGTCTTTGTAATATAAATGGATGGTCATTCTTGGAAAGATTTGTTTAAACCAATATTGATTTCAAAAACCTGTAACAGTATCTGACAGATAATTTACTGCTAGACGTTTCTTCTTACATTTCAAATAAATATCCATGTAACAGAAAAGACGGTTGCCTGGTAACGAAATGTGCAAAATGTGCAAAATGACACTTACTTTCAATGAAACTCAAATTAAACACAAAAATATAAAGTAAGTATCAAATTAAAATCGACTTAATCTGGTAATTCTAATATGAAATATTTGTTTTAAAATATACGCATTAAAGATATTACTCCTTCAAATCGCTACATTTGCTATCGATCCAATCTTGCTGTATGTAGCGTTCAGAAAGAATTTAATACTGTGTGAGAATAAGGAAAAGTTGCATTGATAACGAAGAGGGAAAACAAACACGTAATAAGACTGTGATATTATACCGGGTAGTCTGAAGAATGAGCAATCACCAGTGCTTTGTCTTATATACTTTTGTCTTTGCTGTACTCGGATTTGCAGGTAAACGTTCAATTTTGTAAATTAACAATTTGCTTTATTTTACATGTATTTATTGAAAGTTAGTTTATTCTGATTTCCATGATTTACATACAGTGACTGAATATGATATTTGTCCTGTTGGATTTCCTGGTTCTATGAGTCCACGCCCTATCAGGCCGTCATCCTCTATCAGAAGAAAACACAATGGGATGCTATGCGAGACGGATTCTGATTGTCCTTCCGGTAAATGTTGCGGAGTATTGGGCCAAAACATGTGTGTTTATCGTCATGGTAAGATATATTTTCTTCAAAGTTTATAACATGTATCTGAATAAGATATGATGGAATAATCGTTTGAAAATACAAAATTGTCTTAATCAGATTCTTAATCCTTTGTGCATCTATAAACATCTAAGTGGGAATCTTTATAATGTTTTTGTGCACAACTTAAGGCAAATATGAACCGTAAGCAAAGGAATGAATTATTTTTTTACAGCAATTTTAATTGCTGATTCCAAATTTGGACATACTAATTCTGGAACAGAATTTTATGATCTACATATTTATTATGTTCAAATTACATTGTGTATTAATAGATCATCATAAACCCCGCCACAGACTTTCCGACAAGAGCGAAGATGGTCGGAAAAGTAAAGCAATGCGACAACTGTCAAAGTTTACCAACGTCATCGACCAATCAAAATTACAGAAATCTGCAGAGAACATGACTGCGCACTCCATTTCTATTGAGAAAACCGAGAGATACGGAAAAGGTGGAAACTGTAAGAACGCAGAAGAAAGTGGGTCTACAAGGGGGTGTGGCAGGGTGTCCAGGTGGAGACACCTGTTCTTCATCATCTGTCTGGGTGTCGTTTGCGCAGCTATCAGTTTCATTACTTTATCAGTCTTGTAAGTAGTCACACAACTAATCTTAAGTTCTTTTTATCGCCTCTGATGTTCAAACCGAAACCTTTTAAAAATAGGGAAACTATTAATTTTAAACTTGCATTAACGGTAATTTTAAGAAAAGTATTTTGGCAATCTATGATAGGCTGTGAAATCCTTTTCTAAAGGAATAAATGCAAAAAAAATTGTATTATTCGTCTGTAATTTTATTGAATATGAACGAAGATTTCTTAAAAATATTAGCAATAGCAGGTCTTTAAATTTGCTGAAAATTAAATACATAGCCTAGATTTGGCTGATGCTTAAACAATCACTGGTTTTGTAACATTGTGGGAATTTAAATAAAAAACTAAACTTTTAATTTTGAAAGTATTAACTTTTACAAGAAAAGCTGGGACGAGTTTAATTTTGATTGCATATCTACAGCAAATTACAGTTCATTTTGTTTCAAAAAAGTTGTAGGAAACGGAAGGATGCCAGCCCTAAGAAAGTTGTCGTAAAACAGGATGTTGTCCCAGTTGCTGCGCTTCGTAATCCTGATGTCTCAGTAGCAACTGATTCCAAGAAAATGGTTGTCAATTTGGACGACTGCCAATTGTAACCTATAACCATCAAGTAAAAAAATATCATGGCTTTGAAAGGACATCGATACAAATGAAAAGTTAAAACTTGAAAAGGTTACACTGAAACAAAATCTAAATCCATATCTTTTTTTCATAGTTTTAAACTATAGAATCACCGGTCTTTTCTCACATAAAAATTATACAATTGATTTTCATTATAAAAGAAACTAAAGAGATTCAGATTGGGAACCGTTAGTCATGAATAAGAATTAAACGAGAAAATTATTTAACTCGTAAAATTAATTAAGATATTGTTAAAATGAACAGTAGTTCGAAAACTCAAATTTGTACATCTATCAAGCATACAAGCACAGTTTTGAGACCGAATGACCCTTTTAATGTTCATTTATGTATGTGGGTATGAAGAGAAAAAAAATTAAGCATTAATGTAATAATGCTTGATAATTAATGTTAAGATGCATTCATGTTTTAACAATATGGTATATAATTGATTCACAATTTTGGTAAACAGATTAAGGTTAATGATTAAAAAATGAACAAAAATTATCTATTATAACACATTTATTGTTATCTGCTTATTGGTAAATTACAACTCTTTGGGTATGAATTCTTTACCAAACTTTTAAAAAAAATATTTTTTTTATTAAATAAACGATTTTTTCTATTTTCTTTTAATTAATGTTTATTTGTAAAGTGTGTGCCTTATATAGAAGAATGTATATTAGCGATATAGTTAGAATAGTGTAGTAAAAGTATGAGAGTGATATTTTCACCGTTTAATTTTTAAATTATGTATTCAAACAACCTAAAATTATATCCTATTTTCCTTTTTTGATTATTTAATGATTAAATTCTACTTGTAACACGTCATTTAATTGAATAAAAGATTTATTTGATATTCTATCACAAGTTGCCTACTTCGCAATGGGCTTCTGTAGTAATAAAAAAAACAACAACGTAAAACTTCGCTTAATTGGCGCCAATTTGAAGCCAATTGTGGAGGAAAAAATAGTTTATTGTCTACACTGAAATAAAATTATAAGGAATGAAACTTATTTTAACCTTGGCGGTTTATAAAGCGTAAACTGCCCCAAGTTATGTTATATTGTATAACATAGGTTAAAACAAGCTTAATTCCTTAAATGATATTTCAATGTAAAACGCTTCTGTTGTCTCATTTATCAACTTGTTTCTGGTTGTGTTAGGATAATGATATTTTCCTTTTTAAATATTACAAAGAAAGTTGTGAAACTATATATGTCTCACGAAGCATCGCTAAAAGAGAGTAACTTATTGGATATATTCTGACTGTGCACACAATACTGACTATCAATAGCAAACCATCATTAGAAGAACTATTACTGTATTAAGTGAGGCAGAATATTCATTCCAAAACTTTTAATACCGTGCAACAATATGTTCGAGAAGTGATGTAAAGCAGATGTGGATGCTTAAAAATTCGAAGGAACTTTTGTAAAATTTGAAATCACATGATTTTACCATAATCATCAGCTTAAAAGATTACGACTTTTCAACTTTATACACAATTCATTCCCCGCTAACTAATTGTTAGTCCATTATTTACACTGAAATGACGACGGATTTTACGTTATTTCCCGATCATTCGGCGGATGTGACCGGTCGGCAGGATATACTCAATCCTCCATGACACCTGATCCCACCTTTAATGTTTTGGAGGTCCGTGTTTTCTCTGCTCCTATTTTGAATTCGATTAAGATTAAGTTATCTATTTATTTATAATATTTCAACTTTTAAATCTTCAATCCCTCATAATTATTTAGAAAAACAACCATCACCTGCATTTATATTCTACTAATTGATTCGATACAATAACATACTCTGTGTACAAAATATTTCTGAAATGCAGCAAATTGTTGACAAATAAGTTGATGAAACAATGATATCAACAATCTAGTTGACAGGTATCTTTTTTGTCAAGTTCTTTGTTAGAAACAACAACACCCCTGCTAATGTTATTGTGATTTAAATTCTAGACACGTGGTTTAGATTTACCTATTCAAAGGTTACAGGGTAGAACCGGTTTTATAAATAAAGTTGGCAGTAAACAGGAAATTGCTATAGTCTGTTTCTTCTGAAAACATATCTGTGAAAAATGTGTTTCCACACCTTTCTGAGACTTTCATGATTTTCAACAGAAATTAATGGGTGGCTTAAAAAGGGGAGAATATCTGCACCAAGGGTTCGGGGGACTTCAAATGTTCGTGATTGTATTGTTTTACAATTAATACATCTTATCTTTCTATAGTTTACTGCAAAAATTGCAGCAAAATCTTCTACAGCTATAAATAAGATATACGCTGGTAAAAAATGTATATATATCATCTACACTGACAAACCTAATATTCTAGCCTTTCATTTGTTAATTTTTGTTAATTCAAAGACACATTTCACATTTAAAGTAATTTAGACATCACAGATTTGTCCAGAAACCAGGTTTATCTTTCAATTTTTTTTAAATACATATTAGATGGATTTGAATATTTGCTTTCAAGGTAATTTAAAACTCACAATTAGAAGTACATTTAATTTCTGATTTATGTTCTGATTTATGTTCTGATTTTAGCTACGATCCAAATTTAAGAATATACAAACGTATTCCCTCACAGTTAATAGTTAGCAATATTAGGTGCACAATATAAAATTATATGAAAACGTGTATCGAAGTAAGATTATATATTTCTGTAATTATCAACTGTGGATGATAAAGCCTCTGAGGTTTTAGTAATTTATAATGCATTAAAAGAAAACGGCCTAATTTTTGATTCCTTTGCACTTTTTACCTCAATCCTTTTAAAGGTAGAGTGCATTGTTCATGGATCATGACTAAGTGTATATTTAGCCCCTTGTCACGGGACTCCTGTTCTGTTCGGCTGCACACAGCTGGGTATTGAGCGGGTGCCTGTAAATTAATATAAAGCTGCGCGGTCGATGATCAGACGACTAGAGGCTGCCGCCATGAAGACCGCTCTATCTGTCCTCGTTCTCGTAGTTTTCGCGGGACTGTGCTTCGCACAGGATTACCAAGATACACCAACACCAGGTAAGGAACGAATTAATTCTCTATTTGATCTCATTTTGATGGCATATCTTCAATGAATTTACATTTTATTTTGTTATCATTTTAGAGCCATCTCTGGGAAAATGTCCCAAAGAATTTTCGATGATAGAGTACTTTAGACCTAAACCATGTCGTAGAGAAAAACCCTACTGTCCCAGGGGTCTCATCTGCTGTCCTTGTCCTAAAACAGGAAAGAAATACTGCATCCGACCCAGGTTGGATGGTAAGTGTAAATCAACAGAGTTGTCAGAAGCTAACACGTACACTTTATACTTACCTATTTCAAAGTGTTGGATCAACTCAAATCTCCTAACATTTACAGAGCATAAACCATTTTTTCGTTAACCTTCAAGATATCCCCTTACTAGTGATGTTTCCTCAAATTTGTTTATTAACAACCCCTTTTATTTTCATCAGATGAACAATCCGTCGATGACAGTGAATCTTTCTGGGAAGAAATGAAGAGGGAATTTATGGGTAAGCATGATGATTACGATTGTAAGGATGATGATGATGATGACGACGATAGAAAGGAGGACGATGATAGAGTTTATGAGATGGATCGTCTGGCCGAGGAAGAAAAGGGACACACGGGCACCGGGAAACACCGCATGCGGTGTCATCACAAACACCACAGATTCCACAGAATTCTCAGGATCGCCGCCCCAGTCGTCGGAGTGATCATCTTGGTTGTTATTGCTGTTACAGTGGCATGGTATGTCATAGTTAACGAATAAAATGAAAATATATTTCATAAAAAATGTAATAAAAAAAATAATATTAGTTGCAAGTTTTTCATACAAATATTTCATATATTACTTTGTTTATATCCTTTTATAGCTGCATCCGGCGCAGGCGCAATAGGCAAGCTGCTGATAGAGCCAGAAAATCCGTTTACACACCGGAAAACATCGCTCCTGTTACCGAGAAGGCGACAATGAAAGGAATGCTGGGCCTGGAATTTTCACCGGAAGTCTTTGTTTCTTCTGAGCCTCCGTACAAGAAACTGGAGGAAGAGAAAGAACGCATTTAAATCAAAGTTCTGTTCTTTTTTTGGGATTACCTTGAAAGAATATGTAGACTTTGCGTGATTTTTTTGTAAATGATTATTCATGTGTACTGTTTGGACACCTTTTGTAATCTTATTTTGACACATTGTATATATTTATCATATCATATTTTTTAACACTGAATGACATGTATATTGAATGAAATTTTTTTTTCCAAATATAAGCATGCATATCATTGAAATAGTGAAATACTCTGTTTTCTTGCTGTTTTACTATAAAGGTACTGTATTTGTTTTGAATGAACTCCAAAATGTACTTTTACTCTTATTTACAAGAGATTAACGAGAGGATTTGTAGACCTTCAGGGTCATTTAAGATTTAATTTACCTGCAGGACAGGAAAAATCTTCCTAGAATTGTTGATTTTTAATAAAAAAATAAATATTTCTAAAAATCAATTGTCTTATGATTTCTTTCAATGAGAATAACTATAGAACTTTTTGCAGTATGTCTTTTGAGGGTATTTGTAACAATATACCTGAGTATGAAGATGGAATATTCAATATTTGTGATGTATTGATATTCTCAACAAGGAATTCAAGAAGTTGAGACTATTCAATAAAAAAAAGAAGGAATGCTTGCGTGCTGTGAAGAGAAGGCAGTTTATGGTTTATGAAGTAGAAAGATTTTCTCTGTCTTTCCAAAGTATCATCTGATAAACGGATAGGAAGGAACCAATGTTTCACATATTTTTAAAAGATGTTAACTATATAAAACTTTTTGGTGAAAAAATAAATTAACAATATGAAGGAAAATAAAACTTTATTTCGATTTGGCCGTTAATTGTCTTCAAAGGGCCCTATCAACAAGAAGTCTTTGATATTTATGATTATTGTAATGGAACAAAATTTTAATTTGTGAGCTGTACCTATATTAAAACTATAAAGTATCTATTTAAAGACTTTAAGGAATATTTTATGATGCGGTATACATTCATAACATGTATACCAGGTAAAGAGATTACCCAGAAGTATTTTAAAGGGAGAAAAATATGACCAGAGAGTTCAAGCCCGTAAGTACTGTGTAATTTCAATAGAAATCATTAAGGAGAACGACCTATCTGTGTCACTTGATATGAATGACAATATAAACAAGAAAAAAAGTCTGCATTGCGGGTATGATAATCCGTCACGTTTTTTGGCAAAGTGCCAAGAAATATCTTACACAACTACTACTGGTTGGGTGCAAAAAGTATTGATATACGAGATGCGTTTTTTTCTCTTTTTTTTAAAAACGTGACAAATACGCTATTAAATGACCAGAAAAGTATATATCAAAGCTACACACATTGCACAAAATAAGGTTTAATATCGATCGTGCTTGTCATATCGATCTATCTTTTAACTACTATCGTAGGCCTTTTAAATTTTTCATATGTAGTTAATTGCTTAACGTCTTTGAGATTCAGCCAATATTATGGTACAAAAAACATTGTAAACGTTTTCAATGAATTGATTTGAAATGAAAACCATTGTATTCGGAGTTGTTTTCGCCGTTTCTCTTGTTTTATCACAAGGTAGGTTATTCCTTTTAATAATTTCCATCACAGAAAAATGTAACTTGAAGAGTTTTTTTTTCAAACACATTACATTGTATTTCAAATTCCACCTCTGAAATAACTGAAAAATTTAATTATGACAATGTGTACACAAAAGAACGTTTGGCAAACACTAATTTGAAGAAATGGTGATCGAATAAAATCAATCTAAATGTAGTAAAATAGGCTTTGAATTTTAACTCATTATAGCCCATAAGGAGGAATGTCCCTCCAGGGAAGAAGTGCGCAAGATGGATCTAATATCCCTGGCTACGGCGCAAAGTTGTTACTGGGATACGGACTGTCAAAAGGAGGAGCGGTGCTGTAAAACACCGAAAGGGAAAAAATGTCTCAGCACCAAGGATGCAGGTTTGTCAAAGAAGAAACGAGGGGTGATAGTTTCTATTTTAAAGTGAAAGGAAGGTCAGTAATTGAGTCATAACTGTCTTTTTCAGACAAAGAATACTCACTAAAAGAGAAAAATGATGACAATGACGATGAATGTAATGATGATGATAATGATACAAAAAGGGACGGTAAAAATCATCATTCTAAATGTCACAAACATGGGTTTAGAGGTGCATTGATTGTCACAGCTGCAGTACTAGGGGTGGTTTTGTCGATTGTTGTTTCCATAACGTAAGTCACTTTTTGTTTATAACTAGAGTATCTTTTTCATGTCATTGCTGTCTCTATAGTTAAATTTATTTTGTAAAATGAAAAATGAATCTACTTTTTTTTCATTTGCCCACTATAACCTCTCTCTCTCTCTCTTTATATATATAGACAGTGTCTGGGAATTTGAGATTAATTAATGATGAATTTTCTAATTCCTTTCAAGCTTGGTGAAAAAGTTTTGTGTTCGGAGCAAAATAGGGAATTCACAAATTGATATACGTGGAAAAGATCCATCTGGACGTTCATCTAACTACATCGTCAAACCAAAAAGCACATGTGTATATGATTCTACAGAAATCGCCAGAAAAGAAGAATGCTGGAGGGTAGATACTCCACCGCCTCCTTACTTCATCTCCCCTACCGCTCCTCCTGCTTATTCAGTAGATCCGCCACCCAGCTATTCACATCAAGCAAAAATGAGTGGACATATGGATAAATATTAATATTTTTATGAAATTTGGGACGATTTCATTACTGTTACTTGTTTCTTATAAATATAACACATTGTTATTGTTTAATAAACTTTATCATATCAATAAGTACTTTTGTCGGTCAATTTTCCATCAAATATTTGCTTCTTAATTAAGGTCAAGATCTATAGTAAATAACTTTAGACTATTTTTTTGGTGCTAGATCCATTGTGACGTCATAATCAATTTCAACTTTCTTTTTCCCGTACTTTACGGCTTTAGCAGAATTATGTAAAAAATAAAAAAATTAGGGTATTTTCATGACATTCAATTTGAAATCAATGAAAAGTAAACCGGATACCAATATCAAATGTGATATCAGTTTAAAGAAGAGGCCATGAACATACTAATTACCGTTTTCTGAGAGACTGTAGGCAATCTGGATACATTTCCTTTGTCGAATATGAAAAAAAAAACCATATTCCTGACTGGTTTTCTTAAGGTAGGATTCTTCTCACATTTCTTATAATTAAAAATTAATGAAATTTTCACAGAATCAAAAGGACAATATCACTAAGTGAGGGTATCAGTGCGATTATTTGAAATATTAGAGGCAAGGTCAGGTCAAGGTCAACCTTTTTACACACAAGAATAAAAAATTATCAATCATGGATTTGTAATTAAAAAATCAATGTTTTTCAGCATAAAAAGATCTACCAAATAGGGCCTATAAATGAAATTTAAATTGACATTGATATTTAAATAAAAGTATACACAACCTTAATTTTCATTAATTTTTTGGGATATATTAGTTATTTTTAACTAGTATTTAACTTTTTTTATTTTCACATATAGTAAAGTTGTCACATAAAGGTACATAATGATACAAAAACTAAAAGTTTTGATCGTTTACTTAGAGAGAAATAACACTTTTTACGGATTTTTGGCTCAAATTTGAACTTAGATTTGAAGCACTTAAAAGCCAACATAACTCTAGTATGTGTGAAAAATCTAGTTTATTTGATATATTTTGAAACTTTAGTCCCTTATAATAAATATGACTAACATTTGAAAATTTCGTCTCGTCTTTTATTGCGTAAAAATTATAACTAAATTCAATATTTTTCTATAATAATTTTGAGAGGCAGAAAAGAAGATATTTACCTACGCCACCATTCCGCCAAAAATATAGTCCCTGCTAGTTTTCAAACACAATTTACCATTTCCATCTAAAGTTGTATAATTGTGATGAGGAAAGAAAAATATGGTCTTTTAAATCTTTTAAAGGTAGGATTCTTCTCTGGTTTCTGACTAGATGGAATATTCAAAGTACACTTGTTGATATGTCATATATTTAGATGCAAGAGATTTAAAAGACCATATTTTTCTTTCCTCATCACAATTACACAACTTTAAATAGAAATTGTAAACTGTGTTTGAAAACTAGCACTATATTTTTGAATGGTGGCTTATGAAAATATCTTTTTACTTGAAAATTATTTAGAACATTAAATTTGGTAATTTTTATGCAATAAAGAACCGAAATTTTCAAATGTAATATATTTAAATTAAAGTTTCAAAATTTTAAATCAATTTTTCACACATAGTAACTTGTTGGCTTTTCTGTGCTTATCCAAGTACAAATTTTTGCCAAAAATCCGTAAAAAGTGTTATTTTTCTCTTAGTAAACGATCAAAACTTTTAGTTTTTATATCCTTTTGTACCTTTATGTGACAACTTTACTATATGTGAAAATTAGAAAAAGTTAAATATAGGAATCATATAAAAATAACTAATAAATCCTAAAAATTTATGATTTCGTAGATGAAATTCGGATTACAAATATCCATTTTATTTAAATTATCATGTCAATGGTAATATCATCTTAAAGGCCCTATATGGTAGTATCTTTTTAAGCAAAAAGGAAAACATTCAATCTTTTGAATTACAAGTAGGGATCGTATAATTAAGAACAGTAATTTTTTATTCTTAATGTCCAGGAAAAAGGTAATGACATTGACCTGACTTTGCCTCTAATATCAAACGGTCAAATTTAATCTCACTGATTCGATCACATAGTGATGTTGTCCTCTTGATTCTGTGAAAATTTCATTAATTTCTAAATACAAGAAATATGAAAAGAATCCTACCTTAACAATGACAGTTGTAGGGTACTTAGTAAAATATAATATCATATATATAATGTAATATTGAAATTTTCATCTACGCATTCTAACTAAGTCTCAGCTCATAATGAATAACGGTTTTCTTAAATGATAATCGTTTCACTATCATTTTTTTTGCTTAGTTAAATGTTTTTCCTCCATATATTAGTCCTTATTTTCACATGCTTAAAAATTCCAAGGAACTTTTGGGCAATTTGAAATCATAGGATTTTACCAAAATCAACAGCTTAAAATCTTAGAAATTTTCAACTTTATACACAAGTTACACAACCATTTCCTACGATAAATTAAAAGCCAGGCTTTTTGATATCATTGACAGCTGCCTTTTCAAATAAATGGATCTTGTAATTTTACTTACCCTTTCATTGGTTATTTGCAAAATAACTTAGTTTAAAAACACTCTGATTGTACACACAAGTACTCAAAATTTGACATCAAAAATATGTTTGAGTTTCTAATTGATAATTTCTATGGATTTTGGTGACCAGATCTTCAAAACATCTATTATAATTTCCATGGATACCTTCCGCCCCATTATAGGCAGACCTATTTTTGTATTCATATGAATACATGAAAAGAAGAAAACACTTGCTTCGGCCTTCAACCCGTCATTTCGATATATCGACGACGTATTGTCAATTAACAGTTGTTATTTCCATTCTTATGTCGATACGATATATCCTGGTGAGCTTGAGATAAAAGGTACCACAGAGTCTGACACATATGTTTCATATATTTGGATATTTTACTTCATAAAGACCTTAATGGTAATCTAACAACCTAGCTCCTTGGTAAACTTGATTACTTTAACTTTTCAATCGTCAACTTCCCTTAATTATACAGCAAGAGCATTCCCTACATATGTACAATTTCTAAAACGAGGTAAATTATAGACAAGCAAGTTGATGAAGCAAGGATATCAGCAGTCATCATTTCGTAAGTTCTATGGTGGATACAATGACCTTGTCAGCAAATACAATTTATCATTGAGTTAAATGCTGATTGAACCTTTTTCATACCAATTGTTAGTCCATTATTTATACACTGAATTGACGGCGGATTTTTCCGTTATTTCCCGATCTTAACAAGGAGCACACGGCTCGTATGACCGGTCGGCAAGGGATGCTAACTCCTCCATGGCAACTGATCCCACCTCTGATGTTTTGTAGGTTTTGTGTTTGCTATGCTCCGATTTGGTATTGTTTAACAGACTTTTGAGCTAAAAAAATGTTTGTTAACTCCATATATTTCATACATTGACGACATTTTATCAATCAACAGTAATTGTTTCCATTCTGTGTTAACAAATCTCAGTGAACTCGAAATAATTTAATTCTGGTTGTAACGCTGTATTTGATTGGATAAAAAATTTATTTCATATCGTATAAAATGGGTTGCCTACGTCACAATGACTTGCGTCAAAAACGTATCAATCCGCCTGACGTTACATTCAAATTTTGTAAAAAATGAAGTCATTTGTAAGAACAATCATCTTTTTTTCTTACATCAAATGAAAGAAAATTAAATTATAAGCAATGAAATTAATAGCTACCCATTTTATACGGTATAAACTGGGTTGGAACAGTTTACGCTTTTTTATAAACCGAATCTGTCACAATTGCTGCATGCTTAATAATATCCTACTTTCTGTATATAAAAGTGAACTCACAACTAAATTATTTCTAATAAAACCATGATTATTAAGATCCTTAAAATATAAGATCCACGTCTTGATGTTTAATGTGAATAAATAAGGAAATTGAACAGTGATGAAACTCAAATCAAATGAGAAACATGAATCGCGAACAGAGTCTAATACGTCCCCTGACTCGGAAGAGTCAGTAATCGGTCTAAACCGTCACGGTTTCTTTAAATTATTAAGGAATATATTTGCATATATTTATGTTTATTAGTATATATGTATATAGAAGGGGTTTATAAAAAAAAACGTAAACTTCTCTAACCCCAGGTTATACAAGACTAGTATAACTTGCTTTGCTATTTAATTCATTCCTTATAATTTAATTTTCAATCTTTAAGCATAGAAAGCAAGACAATTTCTCCCTTATGGTAGGATTCTTCTCTAGTTTCTGACTAGATGAAATATTCGAAGTATATTTGCTTATTTTTTTTCTTTCCTCGTCAAAGTTGTTGAAATGGTAAACTGTGTTTGAAAACTAGTAGGGACTATATTTTTGGCGGAATGGTGGCTTATGAAAATATCTTCTTTTCTGCCTCTCAAATATATCATAGAACATTGAATTTAGTTATAATTTTTATGCAATCAAAGACCAGACGAAATTTTCAAAAGTAAGTTAAATTAATAATAAGGGACTAAAGTTTCAAAATATATCAAATAGATAAGATTTTTCATACACACTAGAACTATTTTGGCTTTTAAATATTAATGCTTCAAATCCAAGTACAAATTTGTGACCTTGACCTGACCTTGGCTCTAATATTAAACGGTCAAATTTAATCTCACTGAAACCATCATGTAGTGATATTGTCCTCTTGATTCTGTGAAAATTTCATTGATTTTTAAATACGAGAAATGTGAGAAGATCCTACCTTAAAACGCCTTCAAATTGTTCATATTTTAAACTTTATTTTACATATTTTAAACTTTACGTCGAGCGCAGTGATACGTTTTTGACGTAAGTAATTTTGACGTAGGCAACACAGGTTACACAGTATAGATCAATTTTTTATCCAATCAAATGACGCGTTACAACCAAAATTAAATTATTTATGGAATAAACAAAATAATATGTAGTCAAAATAGCGTAAAAACAATGACCAATAACAATTTGCGGGAAGTGTAGATGAGGATTTACAAAATAATAAGATCAATACATGTATAATGATCATATGGATGTGAAATGGTTCCGTAAAAACAGAAAATAGTAAACATGGTGACATCAACTTATTTGTTAGTTGCCTTCATAGATTATTGATTACATTCATAACGTTCCCAATCATTTGGAACACATAAACAACATGTGTAGAATATAGTAATTTATAAGCAGGAAAAGATATGAGATCCTGATGCCAAATAAAAAAGAAGCATGTACAGAAAGACTAAGTCTTTTGTTACAGAATGAGTCTTTCTGTAAAGAAAATTTAACATTTTTCTATTCTAAAAAAATCAAATAAATACGATGAATTTAAAGTTATCTTTAACAAAAAATATAGTATATATATATATATATATATATATATATATATATATATATATATATATATATATATATATATATATATATATATATATATATATAAAAATACCAACGACATATACAATAAAAATTGTCAAATTTAGGGTACGCCCTGTCCCTTCCTCAGGACAAAGAAAAGAGTTAAAAAGTCATAAGAACAAAGGAAAATGTGAATGAAAAAACAACTAGCACTACTACTAAACTACTAAACACTATATATTTACATACTAAGTTACATGTTGATTTGGAAATTTTTAAGAACACTATTTAAGAAAGAATCCGGACCGCTATGAAATGCGTTGAAAATCGGGTATACTTGGGTGAAGTGCGATTTACATAATTGAACGAATTAATTAGCATAATTAATTAATTCGTTCAATTATGTAAATCGCACTTCACCCGAGTATACCCGATAGACCGGACGCATTTCATAGCGGTCCGGATTCTTTCTTTAATAGTGTTCTTAAAAATTTCCAAATCAACATGTAAGTTAGTATGTAAAGATATAGTGTTTAGTAGTTTAGTAGTAGTGCTAGTTGTTTTTTGTTTCGCTTTTTCCTTTGTTCTTATGACTTTTTAACTCTTTTCTTTGTCCTGAGGAAGGGACAGGGCGTCCCGAAAATTTGACAATTTTTATTGTTCGTGTCGTTGGTCATTTTAGTGCTTTTTATAAATTTCCATCCGTGACCTTGTATCTACTTGATAGATCCGACATTTTTGATATACAGTGTTGTTGGTTTTTTTAGTGCTTTATTATATATATATATATATATATATATATATATATATATATATATATATATATATATATATATATATATATATATATATATATATATATATATATATATATATATATATATATATATATATATATATATATATATATATATATATATATATATATATATATATATATATATTATAAGAAATGAATGTAATATTTTTTTCTTTGATCGATGTATCAAAGAAAAATTTGGACATAAAACTTCATCAATGCGCGTAGCGCATTGATGAAAAAGTTTTCCGTCCAAATTTTTCTTTGATACATCGATCAAAGGAAAAAATATTACATTCATTTCAAAAAATGTTTATCATTTAATTATGCTTTTAAATTAATAAAATGAATCTTTCTTTCACCTTTCTATTAAATTTACGCATCAAAAACAGTGCGCACGAATACATCACAACAACGTTAACGTTGCTGGAAATCAAAATGGCTCAAACGATCGAAGAAACGTTCTCAAATATTGTCGTGGCATTACCAACATTCTCTGAAATAATTTACAGTTCTTTAACACAAAAAAACTTACCTGTTGTGTTATCCCAATCGGTATATTTTCCCTGGTAAGTTATCTAAGTTCGCGTTCGTAAATGTAAAGGGAAGCTACTCAAATATCCTAACAGTTCCAACGTTTGGTCACAGAAATTTTGGATTTCATTTGCACATCTTTTCATCTGAATTCCAAACCGAACATATAAATACGTATCACAACCTGTCAATGCTGTAAAACCTGAAAGATTCTGCTGCCGACTGTTTAAGAATAAAAGAATCTGTCCTCATTCATGCAGTGTCGTTTTTCTCGATCATTCGTTTCCCAAGTTTTAACAGACTAACGGTTTTTCCTCTCTTTGGTAGCATAAAAAAAAGTTTCTTCAGAATTCTATTGTTCATACCAGACATATCAAAGCCAAACATTTAACAAAAGTATGTCGATTTCTTTCCTTCTTTCCCAGAACTGTAGTGTTCACTGTTGTTATGCAGACGATTTGATTTGTTTAGCAAAGGGAGATAATTCAAAAAGAAACGAAAGTAGAAAATAAGTCGGGGACGTAACGGACAGGTTTCGAAATTCAGGAAAATATTTATTAAAGTAAAAGTATTTAATTATTCCTCCAAGAAGTAACCTGGAAGCGGGAAATATACATGTAGAGACTGCCAAAGTAGTTCCGGCTGCTTAGTGCAAGCGAACTCTAGATTTTATTGATGCAGGTATCAAAAGAATTTTTAAACCAATCAGAATCAAGTATTTTATAGAAATTAAATGATATATATATACACTCAACCAAAAAAGAAACGCATATTGTTTTACTCGTCAAAGAAATTTTTAAAATGTACATGAAACAACTATTTTTTATATCATTGGATACCTGTGACCTATTTAAAGGACAACATGGGGTTTTAAAACCCAAGTGTTGAATTATCTCCCTTGATAAAACATGTTTATGAAAGTAGTGTTTTTCATGATTTCTTCTAAATCAGATGTCTATTTTCATTGATATTTTGGATTTAGAGAAACTTTTAACACTTCTATTAAACCCATATTTAAGATTTGATTGCAGTGTTAATACTGCAATGCCACGCCCAAACAAAGATGAATACAACCAGGCTAACGATGATACTAAATGGAGCTACGCAACAGGAAGTTGCAACTGTATTTGAAATAAATCAATGGGCTTTGCAACCTTAAAACTAACGTCTGAAGACCACTATCTGGCCATCCGCAGGTAACCACAACCAGGCAGGACCGTCAGACACCCCTCCCCCTTCATCACCTCATGCGATTCAGAACTTAATGTAAAAACTGCTGCTACAATTGCTGGATGAAAAAATCAGCATAAAAATGCATAAATTGTTTGCATGAGACTAAAATGAGATGATATTCCCCCCCCGATATCCGTACATTGGAAACCCACTAACATTGAGACATTGCACAGACAATATTGTTATGCCCCTTGAATTTGGGGGCAATGAAAATGACCTCAACTTGACTTTTCAATTTGCAACATTGATTTTTATCACAACAAACTCTAAAATCGCTTAAATAATACAAGGATTAAACTGAAAACTTAGAATTTCAAATTATCCTGATTATGCGTTTCTTTTTTTGTTCAGTAAATGTATATATATATATATATATATATATATATATATATATATATATATATATATATATATATATATATATATATATATATATTTTTTCAAGCTTTACAAAATTACTGTTTTAAAATTTTGAGTGGACTTGTAAACCAATGAAGAGGCTTTTGTTGATTATAGTGCTTCTCTCTATTTTTTCATTAAATATCTGAACAACTGCATTGCAAAAAGTAGTCCCTGGGTCAAGTGTGTTTACAAGAACTTATAATAAGACTTTCTTCGTTACCAGGAGGAGAGACGAATATCTCTATTATTGGTTGTCTTTTTATTTTAACCTCATACAGACACTTTCTACGATAAAGTTTGATTCCTATAGATGAAAATATGTCATCTTTCTATTCTATTTGGAATATGGTATATTAGTGTTTCATAAAGATATTTACCCAAGTTCTTTAAGTGATCAAGACATTTCAAGGTCACATTCTTTATTTGCATAAAGGTTTTGGATTTTTAAAAGTCACGATTTCTATTTATTTAAAATGTGCATTTGATGTATACACGTATATAAAGACTTTAAAAGATGCAATCATAATTAGGTACTTCTGCACGGAATTGTCCAACATGTCCAATGATCCACAGATAGCGAACGGAAGGCATGATAATTAAACAATATCTATTGTTAACCAACCTTATAGTTTAAGTATATTAAGCCGACAACAGCAGAGGCCTAGACAGTGTCGGGAGACGGACCTTTAAGTTAATTTACTAGCATGAATAGTAAAGCCATAATCTTCTGTTTCCTTACCTTTCTCGCAGGTAATAATTATGTTCAAATTTTACTTTTTATTAATTCATTTCTTTGCATTTTATAAGATTTTTTAAACAATGATATTGTAAATTATTTAACAAATTAAAGGTATTTTTAAAACAATATTTTCTAGCATTCTTAATGTACTATTATTAACTAATAAATTCATAGTAATTAAAACTGATAAAAAGATAAAAGACACTAACTTTATGTTTAATTCATTACAGGTGAAATCGCTGCTTCTTCCCACGAAGGTAAAACAATTCAACGTATCAATTTTTATTATACAGCGGTTGCTTTTTGAATCTCCACTTTTTTCATTTTTTTTTCAGAGTAATTACTGGTATTTATATGTAAAGGATTTTCTAGCAACTGTCAATTAATTAAATAAATTTTATCCTAAAAATGGCATTTATGAAAAGCATATATAGTTCTAGTGATTTAAGGAACATTTACCAAAGTTCAATTGATATTGAATTACATTGTATTACCAACATAAACGAACTTTTACTTTGATAATTGATTTCTTTTCTTTCCAAAAATATAACTTTTTTTAAAATTTGTAATCCAAAATTTTGTTAAGCTTTGTTAAAAAAAAGAAAAAATATCAAGTTTCATTTTCATGTTTATTATAATATTTATACATGTAGTATGTCCAGCTACAGTACCTTCTACCGGAGGGGGCGGGGCATTGCTAACATGCACGGATGATTCCCAGTGTACCTTAACGGGAGAAAAATGCTGCAACGTCACTAGTGGCTCCGGAAAAGTCTGCATCAAAGCAGGTGAACACTACCTTAATTTGACAACTCTTACTAACTCCACGCATGCAAAAAAATTAAAGAAATTCAGAGTTACTTATCATAATGTTTAAACGTATGTGTAGTGAGTCTGAAACATCATGATGACGAGGATTGTGATAAAAAGTCACACAAGAAGGACAAAGATGATTGTCACAAAAGAAAACATGGCAAGAAACTGGTTATAATCATCGTGGCGGTCGTCGTTGTCGTCGTCGTTGCTATCGTTGTTGGATGGTGAGTTGATCTCATTCAGCATATTTATACATTATTTTTCAACATTAAAACGCAGTAGTCAAGTTGTCCTTCACATGTTCACCAATTCTTTTTAAATTAATTTTTCCAAAGTACTATATTACTAGTATTTATATTTATATTTTTGTGTAATGGTATAAAAATGATTTCGGATCCATTGATAAAATCATTTTACAGTGTAATCAGAGTGAAGTGTTTCAAAAAGAAGATCAGCGATTCCCAAATAGACCTGCATAGTGAGAAGAATGAAAGCAAACTGGGCAAGGATTACACCCCCACTGTAGTCATCTCAGGGGGAGGAAAACTGAAGGAAGAGGGGTGGCTCTCTGTGGCCCCGACCCCTTACATCAGCAGTCCTCCCCCCGTGTACACAAAGACATAATCCATTTCTCCAAGGAACCACTCTGCCGAGTATGGAAAAAAAAAACTCCGGCAGATGTAGAGACTTTTTAGACAAAACCTTTTTTTTTTTCTCTTTAAATTTTTTAAAAGAATTTTTGTCAAATAATTTTCACTGTAAATTACTTGCACTCAATTTTTATTTTAAAAGCCTTCAATAAAGCTTTGAATTTATTTTTGAATCACAGACTGTAACATGTACCTGAGGAATGTTGAAAAACTTTATAGAAAGGTATTCCACAAAATGCAAAAATCCGTCAAGCAAGGGTGGATACACGGTTTGCAGATAAACTTGAAGAGATTAATTTCTCTGTTATTTTGGATATATTACAGATAGAGGAGAGGATGGTTTAAAAGTCCAAGAAAATCTGTGTGAAGGAAATAAAGTCAAGGTCGTGAGACATTCACAATTTGATGCTAAGATATATATGTGAAGTTATAACTCTGCCGCGTGTCATTTTCTTCCAGGCGGGTTTCGAAGGGAACAATCCATCCTCCAAAATGTTCAATATTGAAATAATGGGTAACAAAATGTATGATTGGAGAGGCCTTGTAATATTAGGGAAAAAACAAAACGAATATCCAAGAGGTCATAAAGATTGGAAAAAAGTCTTGCAAGTGATTCTATTTTTAATTGTTATTAATATCTTTGAATTCGATGAAATATATGGAGATAGCAAACAGTATTCAAGATCAAAAGTCCATAACACAATACAAAATAGGAGCGGACCTCCAAAACATCAGAGGTTGGATCAGTTGCCATGGAGGAGTAAGCATCCCCTGCCGACCGGCCACACCCGCCGTGTGCTCCTTGTCATGATCAGGAAATAACGGAAAAATCCGTCGTCAATTTAGTGTATAAATAATGGACTAACAATTAGTATGAAAAACATCAGTCAGCATTTGACTCAATGATAAATTGTATTTGCTGACAAGGTCATTGTATCGACCATATAACTTTCCAAATGATGACTTTAAACGAGACTGCTGAAATTCTTGTTTCACCAACTTGTTTGTCAATAATTTACCTCGTTTTAGAAATTGTTCATGCGTAGAGCATGCTCTTGCGTATCAAATCAACTGAGATATATAAACTCCGCACGCAGATGATGAAGGTATATTGCTGTATAAGTAAGGGAAGTTGATGATAGAAAAGTTAAAAGTCGTCACTTTTATCATAGAGCTTGGTTGTTAGATTACCATTAACGTCTTTCAAGTAAAATATCTAAAATGAAACAAATTTGTCAGACTCTGTGGTATCTTTTATTTCAAGCTTATCAGGATGATCGACATAAGAATGGAAATTACTATTGTTAATGGACAATGCGTCGTCGATATATCTTAATGTCGAGTTGAAGGCCACAGCAAGTGTTTTCTTCTTTTCACGCCTAGAAGATTCTCAGTGAAATTTAATGAAACTTTCACAAAATCTTTATTACAAGGCACCTCCTATTTTACTTTCTAATTTTGTGCACAAATTCTGCTTCACATGAATACAAAAATAGATCTGCTAATAACGTGTTCCATTTTTATTCATAAAGCAGCTGTTAATGATATCGAAAAGCCTGGACTTTAGTTCATCGTGGGGAATGGTTGTGTATAAAGATGAAAAGTTTTTTATGCTGTTGATTTTGGTCAAATCTTGTGATTTCAAATTGTCCAAAAGTTCCTTGGAATTTTTAAGTATCCACATCTGATTTACACCACTTCTTGACTGTATTGTTGCACAGTATTCTTGAATTTTCTCCATCACTACTGTTCATATTTTAGTGAGGAGTAAAGAAAGAGGCTTGGTTGAACATTTACTGGAACCCGCTACATGTACGTATCTTTGTTTGTAAGGATTCTTATGAAGTTTCGGAATCTAATATACATTTATACATGGTAGTTCAAATTCATTTTAGTTCTTTGGGATATTAAAAACATTCAAAACTAACATATGATTTTGAAGAATTTCTTCCCTAGAAAGGGAACTATGAGTATAAGTCGGATTACCACTTGTAGAATAAAAACCAAGTTCTTCTAAAAGACAATTTATATAATGAGCCTTACAAACAAAGTCAGTGTTGTTACCTATGGCACACCAAATTCACAAAAATGAGCTAAACATAGATTCATATTTGATAAACTAGGTTTATTGACTGTAGACTATAGTTTACAAACCGTGAACTATAGAAAACGATTCGTTAACTACAGTTTTTATCTGTAAAACTATATTTAAGAGTTGTAAACTATATTTTACGAATGCTAATGTACGTTTATCTGTCTGTAATTAAATGTTAACAATAGATTTTGTTGATAAACATAGATTCACGTCTGTAAACTATAATTTACGATCGTGAACTATAGTTGAGTTGTTAATTATAGTTTCATAAATCGTGAAACTATATTTATCAGATCGTTAACTATAGTTAAGAGTTGTAAACCATAGTTTACAAATCGTAAAACTGTATTTATCAGATAATCTATGTTTTGCAATCGCAAATGATTGTTTTCAGTGTTAAGTATAGTTAGAAAATTAAAGGAGACTTACCTGTAAGGTGAACTTTAATTGAAATTCTCCGAAGCACCAAGGAACGTTGGGTATTACGTGAGATATGCAAGCCTACTCCCAGATCAGTATTTAACTCAATATGTGAATATTCTTGATAATATGCAATTTTACAGATGCTACATTTTTATCTATTAATAAATTTATCACCCAAGTTCCCATGGGAGGGAGATCAAGGGTGGGCACGTAATACCCAACGTTCCTTGGTGTTTCGGAGAATTTTAATTAAAGTTCACCTTACAGGTAAGTCTCCTTTAATTTTCTAATTCTCCTTCACCACCAAGTCACGTGGGTATCACGTGAGATGTTTAAAGCAAATATTCACATATTGAAAATAGGAATTATACAAAGTAAAAGAATTCCTATAACTGTCAAAAATTTATTGAATATTCATATCATCTAAGCTACATGTTGAAGACAAAATTGCAGACTGAAAATTTTTATCATTATGTAAAACAGTTTTGTCATAAAATTTTGCAAATGTTTTCTCATTAGACCATCCAACATGTGATAAGATATTGTCAACTGAAATCCCTGAAGAACGTGCGGCGGCGCTTGCAGCAGCGCGAGTGCTATGTCCAGAAAACTTGCTGGTATCAATGCCAGATTTAGATAACAGAGTTCTTATCCAGCGAGAAATACTGTCCTTCGATGCCTCTCGAAACGGCTTTTGGGTTGTCAAAAGATATATATATATATTTCCATTACCTCTATATTTTTCCGTTTTTGTTATATACACTTTAATACATGACACAACACAAAGCATCTTATCCGGAAATGCTAAAACTGTAATTGGTTTTATATGATAAGATGGCCTAGATTGTTTTACAAGATTATTTACACAAAACACAATTCTATCTTCATAAACATGCATATTTTCTAAATCTAAAAGTGACAAAGTTTGTGCTCTCTGTCCTGTTACTAACGCTAATAGCATGACAAGCTTCAATGTCAAATCAAACACTGATAAAACTTCATTTTCCCCCATACTGCGAATAAACGATAAGACCGTGCTCACATCCCAAGTCTCTGTATACCGCGGTAAATTAGGACGGTCGATAAAGACTCCTCTCATGAAACGTCTAATTAGCGGATCAGAACCAATAGCCACATCATTAACAGGTGGTAATAAACAACTAAGAAAACTCCTGGCGGAATTTATCGTACTATATGAATATCCTTTATCAAAAAGTTCGGTAAGAAAATCCAAGACAACTGTTATTGAAAAAGTATCAGATACATGGATAGATTTGCGATTTAGAAATTCTAGCCACTTTTTCATATGCGAATCATACTGTTTTTTAGTTGACGCTCTCCAAGAGTTCATAAGAACCGGAATTGCTTTCTCTGAAATACCTTTGGATTGATACATTTTCCAGATATGTGACATGCCAGAAGACGCAGCTTTGGGTATAATTTGTGAACTTTTTGAGGACGATGAGGTAATACCAATGTGTCCCGGGACTGAGGAAGAATAAGAGGTGCATCGACACACAGTTTCATCAGGAATGGATTCCAACTCGCTGTTGGCCAATCTGGAACAATAATAATTGCAGCTGGTACTTGTTCTTCCACAATCTTTTTCAGAATTCGCTGGATCAAACTAAATGGAGAAAAAATATACATGTACACACATGAATACAAATTCCAGGAACATGTGAAAGCATCAGTAGCACTAGCACTCGGATCAGGGTGCCATGATATGTAATTAGTTAACTGATTATTCACTCGAGATGCAAATAAGTCGACAACTGGTCGAGAAAAGATACTGGTTATCTTCAAAAACAATTTTCTTTTTAACATCCATTCCGTGTCATCGCGAATTTTACGGCTTTCTACATCGGCTACATCATTTAATGAGCCCTTGATATGGACAGCGGTAAGGAACACATTATAACGATAAGCCAAAAGCCAAATGTCTCTTGTTAATTGGTTACAAATCACGGACTGAGTTGATCCAAAATGATTTATGCAGGCTACGGCCGTGGAATTATCAATGTGCAGTTTCAAATGCTTATCTCCAATTTTATTCTTGAAGGGCCGGAGAGCTAAATAGACGGCAAACAGTTCTAAATGTGAGGATAATTAGAGCTGTCCATCTGCGACCAGTGTTCCCCAGTCCGTATATCACCCAGAACTGCTCCCCAGCCAACAGTTAGAGAAGCATTGGTAAACATTTCCAGAGAAGGTGAATCTCTTCGAATGGGTGATTCCATACATTCTATGTTTTCATACCACCACTTCAGATCACTAACAGAACTATCAGATATGCACATGACCGCATCAAAATTTCCTTTATTTATTTTTAATGCTTGAATCTTTTCAATTTCGAGGCGCTTGCAATACAAAGATGCTAAGGGACAAGCAAGGACATTAGAATTTAACATGCCTAGCAATTCTGACACTTCTCGAATGGAATTTCTTCGTTTACTCAAAATCGTATCTATTTTAACTTTGAGCTTCTCTATCCTTTTAGGCGGAATCTTGATAGTCATAGTTTCTGAACAGATTATAAATCCGAGAAAAGTAACAGTTCTTGCTGGGATCATGACCGATTTTTCCTGGTTGATGACAAAACCCAAGTTTTCTAAGATTTCTACAGTGTCATTTATATTTTCCAAGCACATATCAAAAGACTCAGCTTGTACGTAACAATCATCTATATACATCACTGATTGATGACCTCTTGAACGAAGATCAGACAAAATAGGTTTCAATAGTTAAGTGAAAACACGGGGTGTTGAACTTAATCCCATTGCTAAACAGGTGTATTCCCAAAGCTGCCCTTTCCAAATGAACCGCGTGAATTTCCTATCTGCGTTGCAAATTGGAACAGTATAATAAGCGTCTTTTAAGTCAATCGTACCCATATAACAATTTGGGGTAACCATACACAGTGCATTACTAAAACTTTCCATTTTAAAATGTTTATATACGAGGGTTGTCCCGTAAAATCGTGGACAAGTTGTCTAGTTTGAAAAATAATCATCACTGCGTTCTGAAATTTTCAGCACTTTTTAGTAGATAAATTATGAATATTAGCAAATTTCAAATAGATATATCATAAACAAATTGTGATATTGTATGTTTGTACTGTATCGCCCTACGGCGCACGGATGATAACGTCAAAGTGTCTAAAACAGCGTCACGTTTCATCTTTGCTAAACTTAAAATCCCACTTAAATTTAGAAATTTTATTGATTTACATATGTGAGTATCTATAACCAGTTAAGAAACCAATAAGGCACACTCATGCGGTCTTCTGAATATTTATTAGCAAGTTACAGACAGTATTCTCACCATCATTCAACTAAAAGAGAATTCACATCGACGGTCGACAGTGAAGTGTCCTTTGCTATAACAAATGGCAGTCTGTCCATATGTTTTTACTATCTGGGGACTCGATCAAAGAATTAACTAAGAAAACTTTCATTTCATTTATATACTAAAGATCTGGTGATATTTTTCATATTTTCTTTCTTCTGTATTCAATTACAACATCCTAATCTATTGAACTGCTCTTGCGGTAACGTCATAAAAAGTCGCCATTTTTCGTGTATTGTGTTTATTACTTTCCCATTTCAAATGTCGGGAAACTGCCAAAAATTAACCAAATGCCTTGAAATTTTTAAAAAGACGACAGAATTGATTAAGGAATGGAATTAGGATAATTTTCATCCTAAATGAAAACTTTTCTTACGAATTAATTCTTATGTCTTCTCTAATATAACCTTGCTATTTTTACCGTGCGCCGTAGGACCGTACCTTGTGCACATTCAAGCAGAATAAAATCTTTATTTTTGAATATAAATTATCAAAAACATTATGATTCACTTAAATATGATGAATAAACATTTACTGAAAATTTCAGCTTAGTGCGCCCATTACTTTTAGAGAAAAACGCTTTGTCCACGATTTTATGGGACAACCCTCGTACAATAAATTCATTCAGTTCCTTCAAATTTAGAATCATTCTAAATGTTTTGTCAGCTTTAGGAGTAAGAAATACTGTTGAAATAAATTGATCATTACGGAAAACAGCTTCCCGAATTACACCTTTGTCCTTCCATTTTTGTATTTCACAGTCCAAATACATAGCCTGTGTACTATTCACAAATGTTTCTCTATCAGAATTTTGTAAAGGTAACGATGAAAATTCTAATTTGTATCCAGACACAATATCTAAAATAACCCAATTTGACAAAAAATGCTGTAATCTACCAGCAATTGGTAAGTCATTGGTGACTTCTGTGAATTTTTCACTAACCTGACTTATTGCCGACGACTGTCTTTGCTCAGGTTCCTTCGGTAGGGGCGGAAGGTTCCGCGAACATTCTTCTCCCCTCCTCTTTTCCTGGATCCAATCGTCCAGGAATTTTTTGAGCCTAAAAAAGGCTTCCGATTTCCATGAAAAAAGCCAGATTTTGTGCGATCTTCACTTATTTTCTTTCCGACTTTATTTGCTTCTTGAATGCTTTTAAGCTGATCAGTGATATTGTCACCGAATAAATTATCGGTGACGGCATTTTGTGATGAACACAAAGATCGGTATTCCACATTCAGAGATGGCTTAATGCAATTTCTGCGCACATGATTGATGTCATCATTAGCCATGGCTATCATAGATATGGCCTCCATGAGCCGATTAACGGTCTCATTTGTTCCAGCATTATCTCCATGAGGGTCCGTTTTAATGAGATTGTCGACGACTCGAATATCGGAACTATGGCATGTGCGATAAGTTTTTGCGGTTTTTGTATGTCAAGATCCGAATTCCTTGCAGATGCCGGTAATGATCGCCATATTTCCTTATTGACTTTCGGTACCACCAACATTTCACAATTTTGAGGAAGTTTGAATTTTTCATAATTTTCTTCTCGTTTCTTCTCTTCATTTGCTTTAGTTTTGTCTCCAGGAAACATAGCTTTCAAAATTTTCGCAAGCTCATCTCCGATCGGCAATCAAAACTTATCATTACCGTCAAATTGTTAAGATAACTTTTCCAAGATGGAATTTTCGGACGGTTTTGCAGTTTCTCCAGAAGAATCTTCAGACACTTTCTTCATCTTTGCTGGTGGTTCCCCATCAATCTCATCAGACAAGAGTTCATCTAAACGCTCATTAGTAGCGTTTAATTTAGCCATTACAAACTCTTGTCGTGGAACTGCTTAGATTGCGCTGAAAGCAGCTTTTCTACGAGGCGTTCTTCGAACGAATCTCGTAGGTTGGTAGGTTCTCCTGAGCAGCTTGGCTGCTTTATTGCAGGAGAAGAAGAAGATTCTCCTAAACAGCTTGGCTGTTTTTTAGTAGGAGAATTTTCAAAGTTATCTTGTGGTCCAATAACATGAACATCAGCCTCTACATGAACTGGGGCGTCATTAGATTTGTCCAAGGTACTTATTCCAAACTCGTCAGAAAGTTTTTGTAACACTGACATTGTTTAGATATCCAAAATCAATTAATAATCACTTCCAATGAAAAAACACTTCTGGTCGATCTGGGAATAAACGCGCAACTGATCTGGGAGTAGGCTTGCATATCTCAAGTGATACCCACGTGACTTGGTGGTGAAGGAGAATTTACAGTTCTGAAACATAGATTATCGCGTTAACTATGGTTTACACATATGTAAAAAAAAAATAGATTAACGTTGTAAACTATAGTTAACAGTCCGTAAACTATAGTTTACAACCGATAAACCTAGTTTATCAAATGTGAAACTATGTTTAGCTCATTTTTGTGAATTTGGCGTGCCACAGTTACCTGCTTTGTCAGCAGTGACCAATACGTATTGATCATGAAATCTATCCAATTCTTTTTTCACTTCTGGTATATTGAATATACAGAAGGATAGATGGTTTTCATATTGCACCTCAGTCAATACGCGATTTTAATATGGATCTAGCTGATACAATTAATCCATTCTGACAAAGTGTGTCAACGTCTTCTTTTTCATACCAGTCCTGTGGCAACGCACTTTGAAAAATTTTTTCAAAGTGCGTTAAAATTGGGACAAAATCAACGCACTTTGAAAAAAAATGTTCTAAGTGCGTTAAATTTTGGACCAACTCAACGCACTTTGAAAAATTTTTTCAAAGTGCGTTAAAAGTCTACATCAATATATTTTACCATGGAGACACTTAACGCACTTTGAAAAAAAATAAATCATATTTCAGTCATTTAAAGATTTTATTTGTTATTAATCTTTCAAAAAACTAACCCTAATCCTAACCTCAAAAAAGAATTGATTTACTCCCGTCGTAAAGAGGAGAAGACGGGTATAAGATCCCTCAGTCCAAATCTTTATCTTTCCAATCCATAGTTGTCAGTAACAAACGGGGGAGGGGAGCAATAAACCCAAAAAGGGTAAACAGCATTTTCAATGCTTATACGATGTATATATCTTTCCAAAATAAGTGGGGGGCTTAGACCCCCTCCCCTCCCCTGACCCTTCGCCCGATCTCAATGTCTATGCTATACTCAAAACATTCATATAATTATGTATTTACCTAACTGGTATGACGTTGAAAACTTTCAATATTAAATGATTAATTAAAACAGATGAAAACTAGAAATTTTTAAGTACAATAAAACGTATGAGAGAGAAAAAAATTTCATAGTTTTGAACAATCAAATTGCCCCCTTTTTATAATGAAAAATGCTAAATTGCTTAAAGTTGTTCACTGTTAGTGCCCCCTTTACACCTTTACATCTACTTATCAAAGACTATAATTTAAATAAAAGAAACTAATCTAGATCTTAAATAATCGTCACTCTTTTTTTCAAGACCCTTTTCCCTTCTATTTTAATCGAAACCTCAACTATTTAAAACGTCAATATCTCAGGTCCTGAAGTGACTTTATCATAAAAAAGTTATCCAACCAGGATCTGTTATATATCATACCGATTATTTGTAGGAATATTGACCGATCTTTACATTTTTTTTTCAAAGAGCGTTAATATGGTCGATATTAACGCACTTTGAAAAAAATTTACTTTTTTCAAAGTGCGTTATATTGGTCCCAATTTTAACGCACTTTGAAAATTTTTTTCAAAGTGCGTAATTTTTCAAAGTGCGTTGTAACACAGCCCATCTCCTGGCGTAATTTTCAACAGAATATATAATATTTTTGAAACTCCGACGCCAGTTGAAGGATCAGGGTTCCCTATAATGAGGACCTTTTAAAATAAGTGATCTAATGTCCTCATTTTCAACTAAATTTACCTCACCTGTGCAACTTAGTTAGCAAGAAAATATGTCCGGGTTTGGTTCACAATAAAATGCAACAAAAATCCACAGGCACCTAATGTTGCATATTTTTCTTCCCAGGCGCGTGACGTTTTTAACCTTTCTTTTCATAAATAAAAGAACTCCCTATACTACAATAGTTATCATTATAGTATAAGGAATTTATTTTATTTATAAATTAAAAGAAAGGTTAAAAATTAACGTCAAGTGCCTGTGTTTTTCTTATATATAAAAAATTAACCCCACACTTTATTAGATATGGGGTGAATTTTTTATTCATCATAAAAAAGTAACGTCAGGTACTGTGCAAAAATCAAAAGCTTTGCTATGGTTTCAAAAAACACATGTAAACGTTACTACCTTGTTCCAAGTATTCTAAAAATTGTTTCTTGGAACCGAACGACGTTGTTAGACAACTTCATTCTATGGTGACCCTTGTGTTGAGTATTTGGGACATCTTGATTGAGTACCACATACTTAAAAATACAATTATATAGAACTTTTCCAAACATTTCTAAAAAGCAAGACAGAAAGGCTACAGGTCTGTAACTTACGGGAAAGTTTTTGTAATATTTTTAAATTTATGAAAGCGTAATTAACCTTCATATGTTTTAATCCATCATAAATAAAGGCATTTTAAAATTTCAATATATAAAAATCATGTACCTTGTTTAGGGATGGGTATCTCCAAAAATTTCGTATCGAGATATATCATGATTTTCCCCCAAAATATCACGATAATATCATGATATTTTTACAAGCAATTTTTTTATAATGATTTTTAATGAATTGTTATTATTTTTCTTAGAAATATGCTAGAAAAACAAAATTTCACTTTTTTGAAATTTTTATGTCCTTAATTTTAATCATGTTTGGATGATAAGATGTCGTTCTTTTCACCTTTTACAACATTTTTAAGACTTTCTATAATTGTAATTTGAAAGATTGAACAAATAAATGAATAAGTCTTTCTGGACTTTATAATATGTACCTAAATATCGGTATTTAGGTCTCCATATCACAATACGTATCACGCAACAAAAAAATCGCGATATACCGGTATACCAATAAAATCACACATCCCTAACCTTGTTGTTTGTAATTATGGACATATATTCCATTTTGATAAAGATTTATGCTGTTTTTCCATTTTAAGATCAAAATGAAAATTTACACAATTTTTACATTACACATTTCATGAACACCAAAGTGAATCTAGCAAATCTCAATAATCAACAAGATGATCTAATCAAAGTAATATGATATATCCTAGCTAATGTTACCATTATACATTTGAGGTACATTTCAATCCCCTGACATTCATTAACCAGTCTGTCATTACAATAAAGTTCATGTTTTCCTTTAGTCTTGTTTTCCTTGCTGCTAATCTTGTAAACAGTTCATCAACTTTCTGTTTTGCCTTTGTTAGCAGAACATCCCTATCAAGGTCATTCTGAAATGATTTCACAAAATGATGTTAAATCTTATTAATACCTAATTTAAAAAAAAATGCACTAAACATGATTTCAAAACCATCAAGAAATCTGATTTGTTGTTATTCATTGTTTACCTCTAGTGGTTTTGTTCTGATATTCATGATGAATTCCCTAAGTTCCCCACTACATCTAACATTGGGTATATCACCATTCATCATTCGCTCAACAGCATCACTTTTATGGAATATCTTGAATTGAAATATAGCAAAGCATTCAGTAAGTACATAAAAAATGTTAAGGTATTTAAGACATAATTAAACTGCCTTGGAGACGACTAAGCCTGTGACTTATTGGGCATTTCCTGTAAGTCACTTGTATACTGACAGCATGTCATGTGACACGAAGTCTGTCATTTGATGTTCTACCTCTAATATTACCAATATTACTTATTCACTGGCATTTCCTAGGCTAGTTTTCTGTATTGGGAACAAATATGCATGAAAAAAGTGAAGAATTCACTGAACAGGGCATCAATATGGACTAAATGGGGTTGTTGAAATTTCTGTGATATCAACTTACATTTGAACAGCCTGCCCCAGTTCAAAAATTGATCATACTCAGAGCAAGCTCTTGAGTAGTGTATAAGTTGGGAGACATAAACACCATATGCAGAATATCACTACATGTGACATACTGCAGATCACTTAATTTTCGCGACACCTTATTTTCATGAGATGGTCATTGACTCTTTATTAGCATGATTAGACGTGAATAAAAATTTTCATGAATTGTGGTCATTGCTAACTATATATAATCTTAAGGAAGCTCTCTGAAAAAATATATATTGATAGACCGGAGAGCTACAGTGCCACCCAGAAAAAACTGTAATTTTTTGCTCGAGTATAATTTTTCCAAATTTTTACCTCAATTGCAAAAAATGGAAGTCAAAAAATTACAAGCGTAGTTGAAAATAAAAAGTGATTTGAAACCAAAATGGCAGTAAGCGAAATGTCAGAATTTTCAGGTCATTAACAACAATTTTGAAACTGGAAAAGTCAAATATGTTAGGAACACATGGTTATAATATTTTGAAATTACATGGCATTTCTGAGCTCTCTGGTCTATCAATCAGCATAGCATGAGACTCATGAACATTTCCTAAATCAGTTATATTTACTGACAGCAAAGAAGGTTTCCTATTAAAATCAGTTATATTTACTCACAGCATGGAAGGTGACTAATTTCAAATACAATTTCTAATCAGTCCTGTATTGAACCAACTTCAAGGCTTGTGACTTACTTCCTAAATCAATCAAATTTCTTTCAAAAACAAGAAGTAAATTGCAAAATCTAGGGCTTGTACTGAAAATAAAATTATATAGAAAACACATGGGTATCAGTGAAATATCTTGGATTACATATCAAATAGAGAAAAAAATCTGTCTAAATGAGTTTTTTGGGATATAAAATGACTAAAACATGTGTAAATTCTTATAAAATTCTCGTTTGGCATTCATATAAATTTTCAAATATTTCATTCAACTTGTAACTCCATAACACACAAAAAAATATTTTCTTAATTAAATCATTTTTGTATTTCAACTATAAAATATATTTCACAAATACATAGAAAACACACTATTGTGAGCGCGCTAAAAATACTTTCCAGATAAAATCTTTACCCCTTTTCCAATAACTATACAAGAAATCGACGATTATTGAAAAATATAAAGCTTTTTTATTTTGATAAAACTTGCTTCACGGAGCATGCTACAATATATATTACAATTAAAAATTGCACAATTGTACCGCAGAGAGTTTTATGATATTTTACCTGCCGCTAAAGTATTGATGAAACGTCACTTGGAGAAATTTTGAACTAAATTGGAGGGTATATGACAGTTTTATAGCCGTTTATAACTGATCAACGCTTAAAAACACGGCCAAAAATCGGAACGTCATTGAACGTCATGGAGCACTGCACTGAGTAAATATTATGTATGCACACTGGAAAATGTCTAAAAAGAGATTAAAATGTTCAAGATGCTGCCGGGAATTTCCTACACATACAAAGGACAATTTTACAAATGGTTGTAGCTTCATAAGAATGGAAGGATTGACATTCTGACTGATTAACTCCATCGATAATTCAATATCCCCCGTATCGAATGGACGTTGCGTTGCGCCTATATTGTTTTGCAAAGTTTCCATACCTGATCGATTAACTGCATATACCTTTTTTAAAGATCTCAATAATATCCGAATTAGTACAAAAGACATTATATAGAAGAAAAGTAACATGTCTTTATATAGATATTCAATTTTAAAGTAGAAAAAAAATAAGAAAAATCTGAAGAAATGAAAGATTTATAGAACTGCGAGAAAGCTTAACCGGTTGAAATCTGGTTGTCACGTCACCTTACGTCAAGTGATTGCTCCGTGAATCCCATGACCTCATAGTAAAAATCGTTGTAAAATTTCAAGATTTCATTATATGGACCTGATTTTTTACATACCAATAAACAAAATGTAGGAATTAATTCAGACATAGGTCATACTGCACAGTACACAATAGATTTTCCGTAATTCAATGTGTCCGCGAACTTTTCTAACGACCCTCGTATTGTTTCAGCAAGCATTCAATATTTATGCTAAATAAAGAATATTTGGTGAAAGCAACAGAAAGGACCAAGTTAAACTTCAAAGACCTGATAATGTTACCGTAAATTACTATTTGCGAGAACGTTATTTTCGCCTAATTTCGTGAGACAGTGTGCTCAAAAAATTTTATTCTTGCATATAATAGCATTCCTTAAGATTATATTGGACCACAATTCTTGAAAATTTTGTCACACTATCAAAGAAATGATAACTATCTCGCAAAAATAAGATGTCGTGATATTTTAGTGATTTATAGTATCTTGTCCACACACCTGATACAGAAGCTTTCTATCCTTGGGGGCCCCTCCATTTTTATCTCTCTCCAACATTTTTAAGTTGTTCTGTATCAATCCTAAATATTGCTGAATTCCTTTTTCTGACAAAAAGTTTTTTCTGCTATTAACTAATTCCTGAAAGAGAGTAAACACATACATATACTACTTATTAAAGACCACTTGTAATTATCAATACTCAGTATAATAAGAAGTTTTATCATAAGCTGCACAATATACAGATACCTTCCATAATGCACTCATGTAATTGTGATTTTCTCCAAATACCAGCTGTAAAATAAAAACAAAATATACATTTGACATTATTCTCCATTACTTAGAGGAAATCTAATTTGATAGACATATTTTTTTGTTTAGAGAGCAATGTACAAGCAATAAAAAAGAAGCAAAACTGCAAATTATTCTCCAAACAGTGAAACTAGAGGGGCTATAGGTTTCCTTGGGTATGTCCATCTGTCTAGCTGTCTTTCCATCTAACTGTCCCTCTGTCCCACTAGGTTTTCCACATTTTATTTTTAAAAGCTTGCAGATATTGAGCTGCTTTTTGGTATGTCAGTGTATCTCGATGAGTTACAGATCAAGTTTGCATTTCATTCCACTTCATTGACTTTTGATTTTTGAAGGAATTATGACCCTTTCAATTTTTAAGGTTTTTTGGAATTTTTTTTTCAAATACTGGCAGTTAATGAGCTGATTGTTGGTATGTGACCTTACTTTGATGAGTTATAGATCAAGTTTGCATTTCGTTCTGCTTCAATAGCATTAATAATTCAATGTTATGGCATTTTTTATTTTTAACAGGAACTAGATTACACTTGCCTGTAAGGGAACTAGTATTGCTAATACAAAACCCTCAGAATGCTTGTTTGAAATGGCTTTGCCACAGTAAAGTATTTAATTTTAAAAGAAAAAGTTTTCAATTCTATGCTCTACTTTATAACATGTTAACAGAGTGTGACTTACAAGTAGCATTCTGCAACTTACTTCTAGAATAACAACACTTCCTTTGAGCAACATCTCACAGAAAAGGCGAGCTTCATAAGCACCATACTCCAGAAGTTTGGATGGACCTCGGCTTTCAAAATTATCCTTGATTTCTTTACATCTTCCTAACACATTCTGGAAATTGAAAAAGTTTTAAAACAGAATAAAAAAGCAAATCACTGTATATTCTTTATATTTAACTAATATTCAGCATATTTTGATTTTATCACAAACAACCAAAAAAAAAAATTATTAAATAAAAAATAAGATTTCAATTCATTCAAAAAAGAAATTTTTAGTTGGTTAGGAGAGGGCAAATATGCAACTATTTAATGATTGCCTAGTCCTGTACAATTTAATGATGTTTCAGAAATTATGCATCGTCGGAACCCACGGGTTTCTCTCCATTACACTGCATTTAAGGAGGCTCATTACACCACTTTCTGATGACGTACTACACAAAAAAATAAACCTCCATTGTGTCGACCGGTCTGCTCAGGGGACGAGTCGTATAGGCACCTCTATAATATGACCCTGACCTTTAAAACGCTTTAAAAATAGATGAAACATGCGGTGTTGTAAACAGTGAAAACAAAGTAACGGATTCTTTATGCATAAACCAAGAAGAATTGCTTTTAGGCAGAAACAAAAGAAAGCAACAATCAAATCTTCGCCAAACAAGTAATGTCAATTTCATAGCCATGCATGCAGTGAACTCTATCAATCACTGACGTGTATGTATGGAGGAAATTCGAGTTAAAATCTACAACCTTGTTGAAATTGAAATTTTATTTAATTGCGCTATTTACTGTGTTGGTGTTAATTTATATATTTGTTTTCTTGATTTAAATGTATACTCTGGCAATTTAAAGCTTTATTCTGAATTTTAGATGTAATGTCAAACGTTCCATAGTGTTTTGAGTCTTGGCTAATTAGGAAAGATAACTCTTGAAAGTGGACTTTTTATACCAAATATTTTTTAAATTGGATTTTTCATTTCGTTTAACCTTTCTTCATTCAATTTGACACATGTAATTCATTGAAATACATTCCTTGTCTCTTCAGAACACATTTTAAAAATGTTTTATGCATAGATTAAAAAAATAATGACATTAATTGTTTTCTAGGAGAAAATTATTTTTTTCTAATAAAATTATTATTAGGTATTATGAGGTATTTTCACTTTGTGTACTTGTCTTAAGAAGATACCCATCATTTGACACTGAAAGTTCTGAAATTCTGTGAATAATACACCTGAAATAAAACATTTCACTAAAATAAAACAAAAACTAAAAAATTCTATAAAAAATATTTATGATATCAATACCCTCATCTGGATATTTGACATCTACATTATAAGTGGTGCTGTATTGAAATCTAAAATAAACTGTGGATGTAATGAGCCACCTTAAAATTATTATTCAGTGTAACAGAGAGAAAACCCGTGGGTTCCGACAATGTAAATTATGTATTTTAAAATAATATTCATGAAATGAAAAAGTTGTATGATGTCAACAAATATTAAACTTAAATCTTACCTGACAAGGTTCTGAATAGATAACCAAGAAATCCACATCACTAGTGGGTGTGGCTAGGCCGTACATGTGACTGCCTGCCTGAGCAATCAGAATAATTTGCTCTGGTTGTAACTTAGCAACCTGTCCACCAATCTCTTGCATTTGTTTTGTCAATGAAGAATGTTCATCTGGCAGCACTTTATAAATTACACAAATTAAAATACACACACAATTTATCATGTAAATTACTTAATACATTAATGAAAACATTGTCAAATCTGCCACGTACATCTAATCATATTCTGGTATAACAAAACTTATGTAAGATCTTTGTACTTTAATATCACCCTTCCCCCCACTAATCTATGGCCATGCTCTACAGCTTACCTTTAGGGACGGAGATCTTCCTGCCTTTCAGTCTTGTTTCTATCTGCCATTTTCCTATGATTTCCTCCATTTCCTGTTGATTGGTGTACTGGAGGTTTTTGAGATCTGAAATTACCGAGTCCCGCCACCGGACAAGTAGGTCAAATATATCTCTCTTTGATACGTCTGGGTCCTACAACAAACCAGTGTCTTATGATCCATAGAATATTAAGTGGGCAGTCATTTATTTAGAAGTTTAATTTTTATGAAAGTGTTTACTGTTAGAAAGTATTCAATAGTTTGACAATGCCCATACCTTATAAAGGCTGTATAGAAGTTCCTTTCCTCTAACAGCTATGTCAGGAAGACTGGATAGCTGTGAGGGATCTGTACATGGTGGTAAATCAGCAGAGATGTTGTACAAATGATTCATCAATCTGAAAAAAGGTAAGTCGCAGAAGAAGTGATTTAATTTAACATGCATAACAAGATAAAAGTTCAAAATTTCAACAACAAAAAAATGCATCAACTCAGATTACTGAGCAGCTATCATTACACAAGGTACATGTAATTTTTACTAAATATTGCAATCATTTTATCAGTTAGTGATTTGTCATCACCTGAAGCTGTTGCAGAACTCGTGAAATGTGGTCGACTCTACCAGACGGAACTTGCCATCCTTTCCTTTCTTTCCAATACCACTTACTGACTGACCTTTACAGGCTTCCACATAGCCCTTGAGTTCTAAAAAAGAATTGTCCATATAAACTTGTGTTCTACAAATAAAATCTTCCACATAGCTAAAAATACCAAAAAAAATCCACTTTAACTGAGTACTGAAAACAGAATATGCAAATAAAACCTAAAAAAAACCTAAATTTATCAATGCACATGACACAACTAATACATGTACATTTTTAAAGTATATAATTTATTTTTCAATCAATTTTAATTGGGGTTAAAAAAGCAAAAGGACAAAAATTGATAACAATTTGAATCCTAAAAATAAGAACTAGTGATTTTTAATTTTTTTCTTCTTTATACTTAAACAGTAGCTGCAGAACTGTAGCTCTCCATAAAAAATATTTTGACAGACCAGAGAGCTACAGTGTCACCCATTGTAAGAACTGTATATTTATTGAGCACAAAAAGTTGCACTTAGTTCTGGATTAATTCTTCCAAATTCTTACCGCAATCAACAAAAAGATAGATTTAAAAAAATTCCTTACTCCTCTGTGTTGTTGCATCTGAATTAGTAGTACCGAATTATCTTGCAAACAAATGGCGCAGTACAAATAGACGAAATTTTCAATGATCTCAATTCAGGGCTGGGAGGGCTATTAACAACAATTATAAGGAATGTTTTGTTGTTGAAACAGTGAAAGAATGTGTTAGGAACATATGGTTAGTAATATTTTGAGATGACAGTATAAAAACATGGAGAAATAAATTGAGAAACAGCACATTGTTCAATAAATGTATTGATATTTCAATATATATTTTTTTGGAGAGATTACAGTTCTGCAGCTAACTTAAACAGGTAAATGCAAAAAAAAATTCTTTTTCTGTTTTCTAAATGTATAAAAAAAAAATTACCAATAACTTAGTGTAGCACACATTACTTGTAACTTTGGAAAACTCCAGCTGTTCCTTCAGTTGTTTCCATTGGTCCGTTTGTATTAACTGGGCGGAGTCAGGACAATACAGGACCTCCACACATCTGGTTCTACCCTTCACAATGGCATACACAAAGTGATACAGCTCTATAGCACACAGCCAGCCCTGAAACAACACATTTCTACAGATCTAAGGCTTGTATTATTATTAATTTCCAATTTTAATGTTTAATGGTGTTTCTTGAGCAGATTATTTTTATTCAAAATGTTTCAATTTGTGAGTTAAATGTTTCAATCTACTGCATTTACGCCTTTTGATCTGATATGATGAAGGCAAAAGAGGCAAAAATATATCAGCTAGGGTGAAATTTTTCCCCCATGTAAAGTTGTTAAAACTGTAAAATTATTAGTATCACACTCAGTCCAACTTACAGCAATATTTGAAAACTCATTGAACAGTTTGCAATTCATAATTCATCAAAAAGACTGTCATTTCTTTATATATCAGATAAAAAAAACATGTAAAATATATCAAATCTATAATGAATAGTACCTTATCCAGGACAAATTTTTCATTTAATACATGTTGATTAACTGGTGCTAGGAATTGGTGGTCACTTGACAGGTAAACAATGAAGAGGACATTATGTCGAGCCTGCTCCCCTCGCTCGTCCTGGCTGGCTTGGTACCAGGGACACGTCACAAGGACGGCCGATAAAACCTCCGCTCCTGTATATGGAATAGGTAAGATATTTAACAACATTTTAATAGCTCTGCTCACCTTTTGGTAGAGGACTCAATGCTGATTAAATCATGCCAACAGTTTAACTGCTTGATGTCCTGGAGTAAAGGAGAAGAATTTTAAAGATAGTATTTATTTTAGTGGTTTTGGCCCCACCCCTCGGGCCCCAGGGAAGCAGGGACCATGAAATTCACAATTTTTGTTCCCCTTTACCCATAGATGATTTGTGCCAAAATTAGTTGAAATTGGTTGAGCTGTTGCAGAGAAGAAGCTGAAAATGATCAAATGTTAACACATGATGGAAGATGCACGACGACGGACAAAAACAGATAGCTATAGGTCACCTGAGTTTACTCAGGTGACCTAAAAATATGGCTTGTCATTATTTCACATAAATGCTTTAATTATTTCTCACCTTCAAATGTTTTGCTGATGAGTTCCTGGAACTTTTGCTTGTTCTCTGGGGAGACAGAGTAGGGAATATGCATCAGCACCTGCTGTCGGAGTTCCAGGAGATGGTCCTCACAGACACTGGGGGAGTCAAAATTCCTAGCTGATCCATCTAGCTCACCTTTAATCTCCCTCAGATTATCAAGGGTGTCTACTGACTTCTGGAACACTGAAACATAGTTTCTCTGACTTAAGATTTAGTAAGTAAATAAAATAATTGTTTTATGATTAATAAAATCATCCATAAATTGTGTGGATAAAAATCCGATTTTATTCTTCTGTTGCATCATCATTGTGGCAGTTCAAGCTGTTTCAGTAGACTGAGACTTTAGAGGAAGCGTAAACTGATTATATCTTGTTTAAAGTATCATTGTTAAGCAAGTCCGCATATGTACAAAACAGTCTGCATTTTATTTTCTTTATAGCAACATCATACACATTTTTTACTTCAACAGATATATTTAAATGCTTGACTGTTCTGATGACGACCGCCTCAAGTCAAAACCGGTCAATAAATCTTTACTGCTGCATTCTCACAAAGTGTTTTTTCGCTTAATTATCAAAATTAAACAAAACTAAGAAATTATAGGTATAAAAATGTAATTACAATTTGATATAACTGATTTTTTAACCGAGTTTGCAATTGATAGGTAGGTTGACATCGTTGTAGTGTGTTTTTGACGTTAAATAAATGGAATATTAAATATGTAAAGGGGTAATAAAAATATTATTCAAAATGATGAAACATACGAACTTGAAATTTAAAACATAGAATTTTTTAAGTATAATCTTAATATTTTTGTTATGGTTTCATGTGAATCCATTGTGTACGTCATATTTTGTAATACTCTATAAAAATAGTAAAATTTGCTAATTTTTTTGCATTTTGAGATGCCCCCTCTGGTAACAAGACGGTAGAATTTTGTGTTTCTTATATATATTGTATAATATAGTATTACTTATCAAATATTATAGTTTGAACAAAATGTCTATTGTTGTATTTGTATAATTTGCTTTAAAGTGCAAAAAATTGGCATTTTCCTATATAATTTTAATTTCATTATTTTCTATGTTCAAAAATATAAGTAAAAACTTTGCATGTACACTGAAGTTAATATATATATATGGTATAAAAATGAAGAGTTTCGCTATTGTAGTTTTCACAAAATAAAACTATAGTCGGCCCCCTTAAATGCTTGATTGTTCTGATGACGACCGCCTCAGGTTGAAACCGGTCAATAAATCTTTACTGCTGCATTCTCACAAAGTGTTGGCGATCTGTTTTATATTTTAACATTTACAACTTTAGTTACAGACCCTATTGAATACCTTTGGTATCCATACGTAAGAATCTTCAGCAATTTTAACCTCATTGTGTTGGTCTCCAGCTTTTATTCATTCTTAGAAGATTTTTAAATAACTTTTTTTCCTCAGTTATATGTATGGATTTAATATGAAAGGGAAGGATTTGGATCTTCCCTCGAACAAAGTTAAATCCTCTTGTAGCTTGGTTGAAATTGGCTTACATGTTCATATAAAAATAGAAAATGGTCAACTTACAGACAGACGAGCGATAAACTTTATCAAACCTTCGATCAAGTGAGGTAAAGAAAAACCCACCATCCGTGTGTTTGTGAGTCCTTTTCAGATTAAGATGTAACTTCTCGTGTGCTTGCAGTACATCAGTTGCCAGACGTACAGACTCATCATTTTCCATATTCCTTTTGTTTCGTTGACATCTAAATAAATTAAGACTGTGCTTTACCCAAAAACATGAAATGATGAATGTCGCAATGTTGTGTAAATAATGAAATCGAAAGTAGAAACATGAACCTCGATCCCGAGGATTTGCAATGTGATGTGTTATTTTCACTTTCGATTTATCAGCGTTGTGCAATCTATATGTACTTACACATGTAAATCACAATTTTCCAGGATGGCATCGAGTGTTCGGCATGAATTTTTAGATATTGATGGCAGTGTACTAGAAGGGGTAAGAATTTTATTCCATTTTAATACACCAAGAACTGTTTTCTTATCATTTGATCATTGTGGCATTGTCCAACATTGACATGATAGGGTAAAATGTTGAGAATGATGGGTACAGCATTAAGTATAATATATTGAAACACATATAAAAATTGTTTAGCTCATTGTAAATAAATAATTATGCCTATAAAACTGTTAGATATTTATAAATTTCAACGTTTAGCAAAATTTTGCAATGATGCTTACTTTTTTTTTAGGGTGGACAAATTTTAAGGAATGCTGCATCATTAAGCTGTTTACTAAATCAACCGATTCGTGTCCAGAAAATAAGGGCAGGGAGAGATAAACCTGGACTCAGGTAAATAATAAACCAAAGGATTTTGTGCAGATACATTGATAGAGCACATGCTTTAGCAGACTGCTTTAGGTAATTATTTTATGTGAGGTCCATGACAACACATGTTAATACTCAATGTTTGGAATTTGTCTATTATTAGCTCATTTCAGTCACATCCCTTGCCCTATATAGTCATTAATGAGATCAGCCAATTGTAACTTATTTATGTGCCCTAATCAACACTGCATTCTGATGATATGTGACAGGCTCATCTCATTTCTGTATTTTGCAAGTTGACAAGGGACTAGTTTCATCTGGCTCCCATATGTGTTGGAGAGTCGGGAAGATTTATTTTTTATTTTGCAAATAATTCATTATTTCATAAAAAATTATTTTCTGATTGTCCATTTAATTGCCCATGGTAGCCAAATTAAATAATGCCTTATGGGATGATATCTTAATCAAATTTAGTGTAATCATATGACACAATAAATTTGTATACGTACAGTATCTTAGATATGTGTAAATGAATTTTCATGAGAATCAATGAAGAAAATTTTTTTTTAGACCTCAACACCTCACAGGACTGCAACTTGTTTCAGAAATATGTGGAGGAAAGCTGGAAAATGGAGCTGTGGGGTCAACAGAAGTGACCTTTATACCAGGGAAGGTCAAGGCCGGGTCCTATAAAGCTGACACTAAAACTGCTGGGTAGGCATTTATAGAAAAATGTCTGTTTTAAACTCCCCGACCCACTGCCAATAAATCTCATAACTTAAAAACCTTTTTCAAACCTCTTGTAAAAGATTTTTTTTCTTCATTCATTAGGGATTTTTTCCATCCCATTTTATTTTATCAATACTTCTAATTTCAGAAAATTTTGAAAATTCAGCATTGAGGTTATTTTTTTTTTTTAGATTCCCTACTTCTACCTATTAACCAAGATGGAAGAGGGCAAATTGTTTTTTTTTTAAAGATTGTCCATAAGTTTTAATGTCATATTTTTTTCTATGATACAATTTTAAACAAAGAATATAGCAAAAACAAAATAGAAAAAAAAGTGAATGTAAAATTGTGACCATTCACTAGATAATGGGAACATGTCACTGTTTAATGAATTAATATAAGTAGATAAATTTAGTTCTTATAAAATCATGTCTTTATTTTAGTTTTCAGCATACTGTGCTATGAATGGAGTGAAATGTTTTCTGTTTTGTAGGAGTATATGTTTATTGATGCAGGCAGCTGTGCCCTGCTGTTTCTTCAGCGATGGAGATGTACACATGTCCTTGATTGGGGGAACCAATGCTGAAATGGCCCCACAAATTGACTATATTCTAATGGTAAACGTCCTGCACTGAGCAAGCAAGGAGACATTAAATTTCATTCATCTGTCCACTCTGTCTTTCTGTTCATATGTCTGTCACATTAAACTTTGAACCTTGGTCATGAATGATTTTTGATTAAGAGTAGACCTGTGACAAGATCTTTTTCTTTTCAAAAAGGCTTCAATTTCTTTTTTCATGACCTTGACCTTAAAGTATGACCAAACTTATAAAAATGTTAACAATGGTGATTCAGTGTATGTGTGTTGGTGGGATTAAGAGTTATATATAAGGTTGAATATTTACAAAAATAGAAACATACCTGTGTAGAACCATCATCTCAAGCCACAGTCAGGAATCCGCTTATAGCTCTCTCATACCCATGGCTGCTTGATCACAAAAAGTGGCGTAATGTTGAATATTTACGCCTCCCTATTGTGACGTCATATGTAGTCAATGACAAGTTTTGTTTCCATCGCAATTGAAATCAACAATTTACTTCAGCAGTATTTCGTACACTGCGATTTGGTATTGAAAGGTCGCACCAAAGTTCATTATCCGACTATGCTTTACTCGCATTGGTCAATATTTTAATGAGCTACGAAATATTCATATAATCTTCTCATGCAACCACAGCCACAATGGGAGAGGATCGTACATTTTGGCTGTGGTTTGCGACGATGGTGTAGAACAAACATCTTGTTTATCTACTTGCATTTTAAGGTCAAGATCTAGTAAATAACTTGAGACTAATTTTTTGGTGCTAGATCCATTATGACGTCATAATCAATTTCAGAAGGTTAGTGAAACTTTACGGCTTTAGCAGAATTATGTAGAAAATAGGGTATTTTCATGTCATTCAATTTGAAATCATATGAAAAGTAAACTGGATACCTATATTAAATTTGATATTGATTTAAAGAGAAGGCCGTGAACATACTAATTACTGTTTTCTGAGAGACTGTAGGCAATCTGGATACATTTCCTTTGCCGAATATGAAAAAAAACTCCCATATTCATGACTGGTTTTCTTAATTTTTCATTGAAAATGACAGTTTGAAATACAGTTTTTCATCTTGTTTACCTACAAATTATGCCCCGAAACACCTTATTTGACAAGGCTAAAGTTATAAAGCATCAATAAAGGAATTTATTTCTCAAGTTGGATAAATCTGTAGGCACCTTTCATTTACTAGATCTTGACCTTAATCTGATTGTATTGCAGGTATTTCGACCAATAGCTGCACGTTTTGGACTTCATTTTGAAGGTGAAATTAAGAGAAGGTTAGTGAAAATATTAAAGATGCACTTTTTTAAACTTGTTACCACTGATCTTCCTTCAAATTTTCATTTTTCTTATACATGTATGCTGAACATCCTTCGCCATTAGACAAATCTAAGAAAACATAAAATTAGGTTTTCACTCATGTCTTCAGCTGTCTATAAGAAATTAGTCAATAAAATGATATACTTTAGATATCACATTTAATTAATTGTGACAATATTAAATAGCACTAATTGTTTATATTCCATCATTTCTAATATTTAAGGCTTTCAAATAGATATTTTAGGAGAGATAATGTTTCTTTAAATTGTAGAGGTTTTTTTCCTAAGGGAGGGGGAGAGGTTCATGTAAAGGTTTCCCCCTGCTCCGGTCTACGTGGGGTCACAATGACAGATCAGGGCACAGTCACCAGGATATTTGGGCTCTCATTTGTAGCGGGGGTGCTTCCTAAAAAGGTATGGATAATAAATCAGTAATTAAATAAATTAGTTCTACAAATATAAACCACAACATTCACTAATTATGTAACTTTTCACATCTTAATATTTCATCGAAACATTGAAATCATCCACATTTTAGATTGAAAATATTAACAACCTACTAGTATCAGGACTTTCAGAAGTGTTTTTATCTGGACTGTTTGTTTAAAGACCTAGTTTTCTCATCATCCAGACTGATAGTGCCTATGGGCTTTCTAATCAAACATAACATGTAACATGAAACTTTAAAGATTCAAGAAGGAGGAAGATTGGCAGACAACTCTACACTCATGTGTATTGATATTCAATAACTTAAAGAAGATTTACCTCCCTTTATTGCTGCCATGAATGATATTCTCTTTACATTTGCTTTGATGCAATGTCTCTTATGAGTGTGCTACAAGTGACATATAGGGCCTAGAGATAGTTCACTTTAAGGCAGAGTGTGCTACAGATGTCAAATAATTATTATATAGGTAGCTCACATTATGGCAGAGTGTGTTACAGATGTCATATATTTATTATATAGGTAGCACACATTATGGCAGAGTGTGCTGCAGGTGACATATATTTATTTTATAGGTAGCTAACATTATGGCAGAGTGTGTTACAGGTGTCATATATTTATATTATATAGGTAGTTCACATTATGGCAGAATGTGCTACAGGTGTCATGTAATTATTATATAGGTAGCTCACATTATGGCAGAGTGTGCTACAGGTGTCATATATTTATTATATAGGTAGCTCACATTATGGCAGAGTGTGCTACAGGTGTCATATATTTATTATATAGGTAGCTCACATTATGGCAGAGTGTGCTACAGGTGTCATATATTTATTATATAGGTAGCTGACATTATGGCAGAATTGCTACAGGTGTCATGTAATTATTATATAGGTAGCTCACATTATAGCAGAGTGTGCTACAGGTGTCATATATTTATTTTATAGGTAGCACACATTATGGCAGAGTGTGCTGCAGGTGTCATATATTTATATTATAGGTAGCTCATATTATGGCAGAGTGTGCTACACGTGTCATATATTTATTATATAGGTAGCTCACATTATGGCAGAGTGTGCTACAGGTGTCATAAATTTATTATATAGGTAGCTGACATTATGAGAGAGTGTGCTACAGGTGTTGTATGTTTTTTTATAGGTAGCTCATATTATGGCAGAGTGTGCTACAGGTGTCATCAAAGAACACTACAGAGGGGTCCCCATCAAGATAGACGTGTGTAAAGAATCTGAGGCAATAGGAGTCGGGTGTGGAATTATGTAAGTGGCCATTCACAACTTTTCAATGTCATTATTAAGTTCTTATTCATAAAACGTTTCATTTTGTATGATGTCAACTCTGTTACAATGTAATTAATTACTGACCTATTGTAGAGTTGTGGCAGAAACAAGCACTGGCTGTCTGCTGGCAGGCTCAGCTCTGGGGAAGAAAGGTAGAAATAAAGTAAAATGGTTGTATGAATTTCAAGCAATTTATTTGAATAAAAATACTTGCATTATTACTTGTATTATAATTCTGTTATCTTTAAATCCTCAAAAGGTAAGCCGGCTGAGAGGGTGGGGCAGGAGGCAGGGGACATGCTGATTAACAACCTGTATAATGGCGGCTGTGTCGACGAGTTTCTACAAGATCAGGTCAGAGGGAATATCATATTTATCTGTATAATCACATGGTATTTATTATTCCTTAACTTTCAGCAATTTTAACTTAAATAACATTCAAGAGGAGAACAACATTCATTTGTAAGTTTGTTAAAATCATTCAATTTTATCTCTTTAGAAAATTGGACTTTAAACAGAGATTTTATTCATGATTTTCTCCCTATTTTTGGTGATCAGCTGATAGTTCTGATGGCAGTAGCTGAAGGGAAATCAGAAATCCTGTGTGGCCCATTATCCCTACACACTGAAACCGCCATACATGTTGCTTCATTGATGACAAAGGCAAGCTCATGATATTTTGCTGCAAAAGTGAAGGAGGGGGGGTGTTAAAATGATTTATAAATGAAGATCAAATCTTATGCTTACAATTCACATGTTTGATCAATATTTTAACTAGTTTTAGAAATAGAAAAATATGTGGGTTTTTTATTTACAATGGAACAAAACCAAGAAAGATTTTTTTATTACAGGCAAAATTTGAAGTGCAAGAATTGACAAAGAATTCTACAATCATTAGATGTGAAGGAATGGGTTTAAAAGCTAAAGACAATAGTTGAGACCCAGAAACTTTAGAAATGTCATAAAACTGCTCTACTATCAAGACATGCTTTCAAGAAAAGCAACCCGAAGAATGGATTTCTGTTTATTTTGTTGACAAATGTGTGGATTTACCAACAGAAAAAGTTAACAGATCTGCATTCCTTGCTAATTTCTGTCTATAAACAACAAAGAAAGGAAAGAAATTGATCTGAACTTTTATGTTTTCATGTTAACAGTGAACAATTATACAGATTTATATTCTCTAGGACTTCTTGGAATTAGTGCTTTATTTGGATTGTTATGTTTATATTTGGTGAGAAGTACAACCTTCCATCACATGATGACATGAATCATTATGTCAGAACTGTGTCTTGTGATTTCACTTCAGATACTTCAGGATAAATGTCCTTACAGACAATCATCTAGACACTTAAAGAAAAGCAGTGAGAAGAATGTGGTCATATAAAATTAGAACGTAATCTATGCACATGATCACATGACTTACAATGGGCTTTGTAAATTATTAAAAATTCTTAGAAAATTCATTTCTTTCTGAATGATATGTACTCAGTAATTCATGCAGCATATGAAACTGACGGGCAAAATATTGAATAAAATGCAGTTAGAAATAGTAAAAGCACTGAGTCAATTTTCTTTTTACATTTAAAGTGTATGTGTTGAATTATGCTTACATTGAACAACAAAGATTTCTTAGTTTTTTTATGTAGATTTGTACATGTATAGTTATTAAAAAAAAAAAACATGGGCTACAATGCTACTTGATTAATATTGGCCATGTTGTTTTTCGGGATATTTTTGATATAACTAAGATTAATACAGATCGATGTAATGGGGAGAAGGCAAACATGCAGTCCCAGATAGAAACAGATAAAGGGCTGTTGTGGGGGCTCTATGTCCAACAAGGGATAAATAAAATTGGTATCCCAGTATACATGTATATACAGAATCTCGCCCCCATTGTGACCCTCCAGGAGGGTATGATTTATTTAAACAATTTAGAATCCACACTATGTCAAGTCCTTTTTGGCCCAGTACTACTGTTTCTTAAGATTTTTTAAAGACACTGTCAAACTTCTCTTTATCTTTGAAGTAAACTTGGTCCTTCTGAACAATTTAAAATCCTCTTTACCCAAAAATACTATGTGCCAAATTGGTTCAGTTGTTTTTGAGAAGATTAAAATAAACAAATGAACGCTAGGATATACAGTGATCAGAAATATGGCTCTGGTGAGCTAAAACGATAAAAATTGATCATTTGGGAAGAATATAATAATTTATTCATCTAAGAATTTTGACTGGTGTAAATTTATCATAAAAATTTCGATTCCGTATTGTCATAAATTAGAAATTTTCAAAGATTTAAAATATTTATGCTTGTCTCAAATCGTTCATTTTGAAATTACTGGGTGTTACCGCATTTAATATTCGTGTTTTTTTTTTGTTTTTCAATTTGAAAGCCTAGAGCCTTCCAATTCTTTTACTTTTGCAGACAGGTCAATGTAAGGGACTTTTGTGGTTGTTGTTCGTTTGTGCCTAAAGATATATATTTTTTACTCTTTATATTTATTTATTTAACCAGCAACGTAATTTTATCTCATATAATCTAAGATTCGGATGTCAGAGAATATATCTAAATATATTTCTGGAATTTTACGAGGTAATTGTAAGCATCTTATTCTTTATTTGACACATTTGGTCAATGAGTCACCAGGTCTTTGAAATGAAAACAAATGGAAGATATGAAAACAGCACCAGCAGCAAAAACAAAATTCCATATAATTGTAGTCAGAAGGCCATCTGCACCAGCGTCAATAAAACTCCCCCCTGCTTCCCTGTATCATAATTCAAAACACGCACGCACAACATCAACAGCTAGGGCATTCCCCGGCTATGGTTGGCCGTTCTACTCACAATTATTTATTTTCACTCCACTAAAATTATTTTTACTGCAGTAAAAATAAAACACTGGCCAATGCTACTCACAATTAAATATTTTTACTCCAGTAAAAATATTTTTACTCCAGTAAAATTATTTTTACTCCAGTAAAATTATTTTTACTCCAGTAAAAATAATTTACTTCTCTACTGGAGTAAAAATACAATGTGGCCATTTAACTCACAATTAATTAATTTTACTACAGTAAAAATATTTTTACTGCAGTTAAAATATGACACTGGCCATTTCTACTCACAATTAAATATTTTTACTCAAGTGAAAATCAACCAATCACAGTCCATGTTAGATATTTGGTGACTCATAGCTCAACGGGGAAAATTCCCCAGACTGTTTACACATGACATGATATACATAGACTTTCAATGTGCTTCCTACGCCTAAGACAGGGAATATAACTGCAAATGGACTATACTGTACGGATGTGCCGATATACAGTATACAATATAATCTTTAAAAAATATATTAAGAGTATAGAAAACATGTAGTGATACTATAGGAGAGATCAATTAATTAAACTTCTTATGCCTTTTTCCGCTTGTCAAGGAATTTCTGGTAATTGATAGTGTCCCCAACTTAAAATATTTGGCTGTGCCAACAGTAGCAGCAATATGTATATAATTTAAGAAGTTTTTCTCGTGAAATTATAGACTGAATGATATGAAAAAGTTTCTATGATAAACATATAGAAGACAGTTCCGCATCTTTTGATATCATAACTTTGGTTTTTTAATTAACTCAATATCCAAACTGCCAAGTAAATCAATTCATATTAGGTACTTTCTATTTAAGTTTTCAAAAATTGTTAGCTAGTACAAAATAGAAATCAGTTTAGGGCTAGATCTTCACATTTGTGGAAATTAATTGTTTTTAAATTATTTGACCTCTAGGGGCAATTTTTGCACGTGTTTGTAATGCTTCGTCATCTGACATCTCTCTCCTCAGTCTCACGATATCGATGTCATTTGCCGATGGCTGTTATCAAATTTTATAGCCAGATCTTACACTGGTATACCTTTGAATGGGATTTGCTGATTTTTGTCATTTCCTGCTCTATAAATTAATGTTGATTGAGATTGACATTTCAACTCTCTAAAATTGTTTTATTGACTCAATGCATCGAATTTAATTGAATTGAGTCAGTTATACTTCCACTCTGTTTTGGACCTGTTCTGTTATAGCATTCTGCATAGGAAAAAAATATATCATTTGCAAAAGTAACGATTTTTGTAATATATAAACCGGTATGTAATACGCGTCAAATGGAAAATATGGATGGTTCAGATACGGATGACTTTTTGCCTGAGATTTCGAGACTGCATGACAGGTTGAAATTGAAAGGTTGGTAGCCCACCCCCCCACCCCCTCTGTACACTACAGGAAATTTATATAAGGGAAATGTAGTACTGAATGCTAAAAATTGGTACTGAAAGAACTTGATGACACTGAAAAAAGTTGTCAAACTACCCGACTTTGGACAATTTTCCTTTTTTGTTTTTTTTTTTTTTGTTTTTTTTTTTCTTGTCAACTTTCTTCAGGTAAGTGAAATTTTTTTTCTCTGGGCTGCCCCCCCTTCAAAAACGATGCTACGTGGCTGTTGACAACCGAGAGACAAACAAACAAGACAAAAACAATATGCGCCCCGATCTATTGATCCGTGAGTATAAAAATAATTTTTCATGATACCCATTGCCGAATATAAGAACCTGACAAAAAATATATTTAATTAGATACTGAGTTTTAGTACAAAATAATAACAGCTGGAATATGAACATGATGAAAATTTTCGATAGGTCTTGAGTAATATAACTTTTCTCACAACACATAAAAAAATCTTGGATCCGCCAACAAACAAGATAAATATGCAAATTTATGATGCCTACCTTAAAACAATGCTGTCAATGGTTTCTGCTTCAAGGTTATCTGTGGCTGATAAACGTATACAGTCATTGATGGTTTGCTTTGTTCGTCTTAAGAATTCTTCTTTAGTGTTTTCTAATTCAAGGTGATGTCTTGTATACGCCATTACCGCCAATATTTATTAGAAATGCTAATTTGTAACATACTTGGTTATTGGTTGATTTTTACTTAAGTAAAAATATTTAATTGTGAGTAGAGAAGGCCAGTGTTATATTTCTACTGCAGTAAAAATAATGAATGTGTGAGTTAGATGGCCAGTGTTTTATTTTTACTGCAGTAAAATTAATTAAATGTGAGTAATGTGGCCAAAAAGTAATCTTACTTCAGTAAGAAATTAAATGATTTTTACTGGAGTAAAAATGATACTGGAGTAAAAATAATTTTACTGGAGTAAATTTTTTTTACTGGAGTAAAAATATTTAATTGTGAGTAGCATTGGCCAGTGTTTTATTTTTACTGCAGTAAAAATAATTTTAGTGGACTAAAAATAAATAATTGTGAGTAGAACGGCCAACCATACCCGGCACTGGTCAGTAAGACATGTGAAAGGGGGGCAGAAACTGGAACAAAGCAGCGGGGAGGAAACACTCAAAATACTCAGGATGTAAACAATTTCCTAAAAACAACCCCGCGTGATGGGGATCAAAAACTACGTAAACTCGGACAAGTCTTAGTATAAATAGAAGTCCATCAGACGGTACAGCAGAACTCAGGAATCATTAAGATGAAGGTTTGGTTGTCTCTATTACTGGTGCTGGCCGTACTCAGTGTACTTGAGGCTCGGCGAGGCGGGCGCAGACGAGAATGGCGGAGGCAGAAGTTCGCCGCACTACAGTCGGCAAGTCACGGGTAAGTCTGCTAGATTTTAATTTCTTGCTTCTATACACTGCAAGTGTAATTTCAAAAAAAAAAATCCAGTTACAAAGATAGAATAGAGAGGGACTGAAATCTCCTTAGGAAGAATGCAATGATAATTTGGCGTGTATTTTATTTAAAAACGAACTTGACACATGAGTGCGATTTTATCCTTATAGCCAAGGAAAAGGTGGTACTGATGATTAACCAAATCAAAACTAGATATTTTAGGTTTATAAATTAAGCTTATTAAAATTTCATACATGAGCAAAAAAGAAAAATTCTATTTTGCAGGAATTAACTCCCATATTAACTTAACTTTAAATCAGTTTACAAGAATTCAAAAGCGCAATCGAGCTGCATGTTTGTTGAAAAAGTGATTGTGTTGCTCATTAACCCCTGTGTCCGACAAGTAAAGATAGAAATGTCGAGTTTTCTTGTAAAATAATTATTTTAAAAGTTATCAATCATAGTTGAAACAAATACTAAGTAAGTCAAAGAGCAAAACTAATTAATGATATATTGCTAAATATATACCGGTATATGTATCTCGAAATTTCAGCACTAGGAGCATTTTTGATGACCACTGATACAAAAATCGTACACTGTACAGCTATTATATTTTACAGAAAAAAAACTGGTACAGCATTCTGAAAGAAAACTGCACAATTTCTCTATGCTTTGTAGTATCGTCAATTCATTTTATAAATTTCTTTATACATGTAATTACAAATTAATTTTTCATTTTTTTCTTTCAGAGATCCGATGATGGCGAACGATGACGATATCAAAGACGATGACGAGGGGTCGGTGTATAAAAACGACTGGATGTCTAGGAAACAGAGAAAAATGAATAGGAAGCGCCAAAGGAAAATGAAATGGATGAAGAAACGTCGTGGTATGATGACAACAGATGATTCTGACGAAGATAAGACGGACGAGGTATCGAACAGTTACGAGAATAGTCATTCAATGATCCACAGGCGACGATGGGGCGCTGGTAAAGGAGACAGAGCACAGAGACGTCAGAAATGGAGGAAAATAAAGAAAATGAAGAAATGGATGCATAAGAGACCCAGCTGTTTCTGTCTGCAGAGCGAGCAACTGGAGAAGCTCCGAGAGCTGATCAAAAAGGAGGGGCTAGAGTCAGACTTCACACAGGTGATGCCACCAGAGGAAGATACCACCGACGCTGATACATCGGAGGTGTCTGACAATACATCTGATGCGTCTAACGACTTCACTGAGGATGTTGACGACGATGATGACTTCGATGATAGCGATGATGATGATTTCACAGATGAAGTAACAACATCTGTTAATGAAGAACTTCCTGAAATGACAACAGAATCGTTTGTAATTTTAGAGTAAACTCTGAGAACTAAAAGATATTATTTTCCTTTTTAATCTGTATACAGAAAGCTTGTTTCATGTTACTGAAAAAAAAAATTGAATAACTATCTTATTTTTTATGGCTGGTTCAGGTTTTACAAGGAGTAGGTTACTGATACTGTTATAATTGAATCTTCATATGACTCTGCAGAAGACATAATGAATTACAGGAAACAATTTAAGGATATTTTATCAATGATTTTTAAAACGTAACCCAAGAGATACACGTACTTGTTTTAAAGACACGAGGATAGACTGATGATGTTGAAAGAATGAAAAAAATACATGACACAATTTTAGCAATGATTGAAAAAAGAAACCCAAGAAACTTTTGTTTTAAAAACTCGGGGGTAGGCTGATAACATTGAAAAACAAACATGATTTGAACAGTCCTTTATTTCTTGATGAGTTGGCGGATACAGGGATGTGTGTCCAGATTACAACTACAGTCTTACAAGAATAATATTTTAAATGTCAAATATGAGTTTTCCAATCGTAAACTTTACCACGACTGAAACACTGCTTTAAGTTTCAAATATATTTGTTACAGTTAGTTTTTTAAAAATTCTATGAATTTCTAAAATTTGAAAATTACACGCATATTGCAGATATTTGAGACTTACGGAGTTTTAAATGGTAATAATTCTGTTGGAGAAACAAATCAAAACTGTATTGCTGTAAGATTATAATGGTAAACCGAAATAATTTATATAATTTTAAAGTAATCTAAAGATGACAGTTTCTTATCCCTAGCAAAATTAATAGCAATGCATGAAGTTTTATCATCTATAGTACTATTCGTAGTATGAACTGTAACTGGTGTTCCCAAATGAGTTTTTTCCTCTCTAGTTCCTTACTGTAGAATCATTATATTAGACATATTCCGTTTATTTTTTAAGAATAACCCACTTCGATGCATGTAAGAGCTGATGACATTCATATAATTAGTAACAAATCTAACCTGAGTTTCAAATTCATCTCTTAATTATTGCTTATACTTCGAGAGGAAAAACACAGTCCTTAAAATTTGAAGCAATTAATTTGGATTTTTAAAGCATGACTTCCGTACGTGTCAAACTCGTACTTCTTGATCATGTTTTAATATTCCCATGCTATGAAAATGGGGGGAAAAGAATATAGCGATTGTGCTATACATATAAAATACCAGTGGATAGAAATTGTGAGATACGTTATATTCGCAGAGCGAAAATAGCTCCTTCAGACACTCACAGGTCAACAATTACATTTTACATTGTATTCACATATCTTTAAAGTTTTTATTGAAAATGAACATAAATTACCTACTAATAAGTATTTAGAACTTTTTGAATGCAAAAATAGAAAACATCTATAGGCAAAGCTGACAATTGGATAATGGATAAATACAAACATGTCTTACATTGTACTTATACACTTCAAAGATATGCCCATCGAAAACACTGTCTTGCATAATCAAATACTTGCATTATCAGTATATCATCAGCCTCTCATAATTGAGTACACACATCAAGAGACCACCAGAGCCTTGTTTTCCTCTTAAAATAAAAAAAAATGCACCCTCCTTTGAGATAGGCTGATTCAGCTGACGTTATAAAACAAGGGTTATAAAACCAGTTTTCTCGATGCGCAGTATCCTCTGTTTCTGGGAATTTCTCCTTGCTGCATGTTTTATTCAGTAAACACTTGAGCCTCCTGTTTAATTGTCCAGTAGCCAGAACTATATATTATCGGACATTCTATTCTTTATGATGTCGCGGTTTTGCTTCTTGTTATTTTTTGTCCTTCTGCTTCTGGTGGCAGACGACATCGAATGCAGACGTCAACGACGTCATCGTCACAGATTCGGTCGCAGACTTAATGATGGACTTCGAGGTTTGAGAAGACAGGTGCGCCGCTGGAACCATAGGTAAGAAATCAACTTTACAAAATTATTTGAAGTGAATACAATGTGGGGGAAATTTTGAAAAATATTGCCTGTGTGTTTATAAGTGAATGTAACACAAATTGACATTTTATAAATGCTAAATACATTTTAGAATATTAAAAAATGAATGCATTTATTCTTTGTATTAAGGAAGATTTAAACATTGCTCCTTGAAGAGTTCTAATTTCATGGGTTTTATGCATTTAGAGGGATCTACCCTTTGAAATAAAATGAAAATCTGTAGTAAATAACACAGTTTGAAATGGAGGGATGTTCACTGTATTTTGAACATTGTATCAGTGCAAGATGAATTAAGTTATTGTAAGCATCACTTTCATGTATTTCCCAGCAAAACTGACTTCTTTTCACTAATAGTACCTGTCCTTTAACTTTTTTCCTGGAGAAATACTTAGTTGAAAATAGGATTAGATTTTAATAGGAAGACTTTTATATGTTAAAAAGTCCACACACAAAAAATCCGTCAGTATTAAGAACAGCAAGTTCCTTAAATTCTTCTTTTATGCACCTTGCTTCACTACATGCAAATAATGACTTGAATCGATTATGCAGACCTTTATTACACATCATTTAGTTAAACAAAGGAATAAAGTATACACCATATAGGAAGTCTCATGCAGTTAGCAGAGACATACTTCTATTGAAATCTAACAAGCTCTTCATTAAGCATGAAATGCATAAACTTAAATAACTGTTATGAAGGAGATTAAAGAAAATTGAATCATAAATAAGCGTGTCTCTGGATGAAGTATTAGATTTAGATTTTGTACGAAACCTAAATCTTCATACTTGTAATGCCACCCTTGTTTACAGGTGGCGTTTTCCTTGGGCTGACATTAATTTTGCCTTTAACTATGGAGGTAGCAGCAGATCCAGGGATTGGTGGGACGGGTAGGTACTGTTCTACACTTCAAGTATGTGTTTACTCTCTTCAAAATACATGCATATACAGGGCAGCCCGTACAGGTAATAGTTTTTGTCCTGTCTATTTGTCCGCAACAACTATAACATTGTCCAAAACTATTGAATTGGTGGGGCTATGGCTTTCATATTTCACCGGTTATTCCTTGTGACAAGACCTTTTTTGGGTAGACCAAATTTGACCTATTGGTCTTGACCTTTGATTTTGACCTCTTAGCCTTGACCTTCGAGTTTGACCTACCTTTACAAAAAATACCAGATTTTAACCTTGGCCATAACTTTTAAATAGTTAGAGCTAGGCTTTCACACTTCACATGTGTATTCTTTATAACAAGACCTTTATTTAGTAAACACCTTTTGGCTTTGACACACTTTTTAAAAAAAACCTTACCATGGCCATAACTTTTGATTAATTAGTATTTGGGCTTTCATATTTCACAAGTTTATTACCTACGACAAGAGCTTCCTTTGGATACTATCAATATAGCTTGACCTTGGAGTTTGACTTTCATTTGAGAAACTTCAACACTCGCTGTAAGCTGTCTTACGGGGACACCAGTGTTACTTATTTCGTCCTTAAAAATAATACTTCTCACGTTAAACTTGGCAATTTAACTTATAAGCCTTAAGATTTATTTTGGAGGTTTTTTTTTTCAATTTCAGCAGTTTGTAATATTTAGATATAGTTTAGCTTGTTATGATTGCTCAAATTTATGTGTCGATCAATCACATTCCTTTTCGGCACAGCATATACCCCAATTCTTTCCAGATGACTCGGTCAACTTAGGGTTTTAATACTTTACTGTGGATTCAGAGCACTTGACACATTGCGATTGTACTTCCTTCGTAATTAATGTTTCCCTTTGCCATTAAATACTTACTTAAGTAGTTTCTATTACACATACTCACTATATTTGATGAAATATATGGATATAACGATGGCTAACTGATGGTTCATGAATTAGACTTTCCAGTGTTATGCTTGACTATTTATAGATATACATACGAGGGGTGATCAAAAAGTTCGCGAATTATCTCTTTATCTACAGAACCACGACTCAGATTAGAATGAAATTCGAATTCGGTACACAGATAGCCATACACAAGGTCTATAAATAGCGTATGCTGAATAAAGTTTTTCTCCTTGTTTGTGACGTCACAATGTGAAAATGACGTCACTATGTAGGTCACTTGTGACGAAAAATGGTTGTCTCAGTCGAACTCGTCCAACAAACGACTTTACAATTTATTGCATATCTTAGAAATTCCTCTGCAGTATCACATAAAAACTTGTACACAGTTAATTAAGATAAATGAGTTCTTATAAATTCAATTAATGATTGGATTGATCGTTTTAGTGAAGGGAGGCAGATGGTTAAATATGATACTTGTCATCTTGCCCAGTGAAAGCAAGTTTGAAAAGATAATGTGTTTTTAATTAAACAATTTACACTTTGAAAAATAGTTGAATATTTGAACAATAATATAATTATTAAATACCTAAGATATCGTTTAGTTTGAATTTTAAACATATAAGATATGACAAAAAGGAGGCACCCATTCTCTATCCACCTTGAATAAAGGTCTCTCCTGAGGCAGAAGATTTGTGTTTTAATGGTCGCCATGCTTATTTTTGGAAAGGATATTCTTATCCACCCATTCTGTTGCCGAGATTTGACCATTTCTGACAAATGAACTATTCTTGTCAAAAAAATTAACTCACATGGAAAGAAATATAAAACTCGGAAAAATCTTTCAACTTATGTGACAGAACGCTACGGAGGGGGTCATGGGACTGTCAATATCACGTGATTCGCGCATGTGCAGAACGGTGGTTGATGTGCATTAAAATCGGGGAGGATTAATTTTAAAATATAATCAACATTGAAACCAAATATTGTTTCTTTTACGGAAGTTATTCAATTAGTTCGCGAACTTTTTGATCACTCCTCGTACATGGACCTGTAAATAGGGGTTTATAAAGCGTAATAAATACCGATTTATCAATTTTCTTACTTTCTGATCATTTCACCCTTTAATGCAGCCATCTTCATGTACTAGTATATCATGCAACAAATAGGAGAGTATAAAGTAGAGCATAATGATTCAAATCTATCATAGTGTGTGACCTTGGCATTGACCTTTATTCTATAATAGTACAAAATCATTATTATGAATTTCCAACAAAAATCCTTTCCAATAAACCAGAAAAATAAGGACTGAAGTCAATTATTACCAATAAAACTGTTATCAGTAGGTTTTATTTCATTGTAGTCCAAATGTTTGTACGGATGAAGTGCGTAAGAATGAGACCACGTCAGATGACGTTACCAGTCATCATATGACGACTACTGTTACGTGTGATGACAAGACTACGTCTTATATATGTACTAAATCGTAAGTCTTTCTTATTATATGTCGAATAAAAAGCCAATGAATGTCGACATTTTAATCCTTAGTTTTTACCCATATCACAAAAGTTTTTTTTGATATCTGTATTTATAAGGCAATAATTTTCCTCGTAATTATAAAAAGATTAGTTATAAGTTTGAAACTCATGCAGTATATACCCGTACAGGTAAAAGTACGAATTAACATCTTTGTGATAAATGCTATTTGTATTGAAAATGTCACTATTTACAAAAGAACGACCACCAATGGGAAGAAGACAACACTCAAAGAGGTCAAAGAATGCTGTCATGGTTACAGCAGGACTTCAGGACAATATGGATGCCCAACTTGTAAGACTTTCTTTTTACATCAATCACTGATGAAATGGTTCTTTCATGATATGTAACTGGCTCATGTAAAGAATCTAGAATTAAGAAGTAAATGGTGTTGTTTTCTGGTTATATAATTCTTTTGTAAAACTACTTTAATGCATTAATTTGTTACCTTATAAATTATGTTGCTGCAGATCGTCAGTTACAAGATATAGTGAAGACAGCCGAGTCTATGAACTTGACAGAATTCCTCAGAGTCGCTAGAAGTGTTGGTCTGGAGAGTAAACTACAAGACAGCTCCGGGGCGAATTTCACCGTGTTTGCTCCAACAAATGAAGCTTTTAAACAAACACCGAATTTGTATCCAACCTTTGAAAACATCATTCTTAGCGTGAGCTGCACTTTTCATGTTGAAAGAATAAGCAGTCAAAATTTTTTGCATATTCAAAAAAAAATCGTAAGGAAATATGAAGGTATATAAATTTCTGGTGCATATTCTTTACCAGGATATGAACTCTGTCATCAGAATCTCACCATCTGAAAGCACCCTGCTTGTAAGTGATGCATCGGATCTGGTGTTGGGTCACGTGGCAGGAGGTATCCTTACCACTACAAGACTTGAGGACGAGCAGACGATAACGTCTGCAAATTCCAAATCCTCCACTATCAGAGTCAATTTCTATGACATGGTAGACGATGGTGTAGGTATAATCAGGATTTATCATGGTAAACTTACAAATATATTTAATGTTTTTGATCTATTAAAACGAGTTTAATTGACAGATCATGACTGCCAATTGTAAACGGATTTCGTCACGTGACAATCTAGCAACCAATGGTGTCATTTATGTTGTTGAGGATGTTCTGCAGCCAGTAACTAAATCACTGATGGACATCATAAGCAGCAACCCTCAGCTCAGCTACCTGAAAACAGGTAAATGACATTACTGTCATCTTTAAGCGGTGTTAACTCACAGGTCAGCCAACTAAGATAAGTAGGTGACAATGCGGCCAATTCTAGGCAGCGGTGGTAACCCTCAGCTCAGTTACCTAAAAGACAAGTAGATGATATTATTGTCAATCTTAAGCGGCAGCGGTATCACATGGCACCAACCCAAAGCATAGCAAATTGAAGACGGGTAGGTGATATTGCTGTCATTCTCTAGAAGCAGCGGAAACCCTCAATTCAGCCAATGAGGAAAATATGCCATTCTTCAGCAGGAAAAACCACAGCTTTGCTACAGGAAAAGTGGACAGTTCGTAGTAGTAAAAAGTGGACAGTTCGTAGTAGTAAAAAAAATTTCAATGTGTTTTAATATATTTGTGCTACGTTTAAGCGTTTTGACATACCGGGGTATTTTTAATGCATCTTTTGAAATACAGTTTTTTTTGTTGCACCTCCACTTTCAGCTATTGGTCGCACTGATCTTGGTCTCAGTCTTAGAAGTAATGGACAGTTTACCCTCTTTGCTCCAACAGACAATGCTTTTAAGAAACTGGACGGAGGACTTTTACAGAGAATTTTAAGTGATCAACGTTGCTTGAAAAGTAATTAGTTACTTCATTAAACCAGTAAGATTAAACCAGTCTACATTTTTGTTGCGTTATTAATAATGCTCCATTTTCTTTTCAATATTCACCAATACATTACGTTGTAAAGAATCCAGTGTGCTATGGTTTCCCTTCTTTTCCAGAAATTTTATTCCATCATCTTCTTCCTAATGTTGTTTGCTCCTCGGCTGTGTCGGATAAACACAAGTCACGAACGAAAAATCGGTTGTCGAACTATCTCCGCTTGTCACGTGATCAGAATAACAAATACTTCGTGGAAAACTCACAGATTGTGGACCGTGACGTCATGGCTACCAATGGCGTGCTTCACCTGATTGATGACGTTATTCTTCCTGATGAAGGTCAAATACAATGATTATTAAATATTTTTAAACGTTCTTTCATTCATATAGTTGCATGAGAGTTGCCTTCAAACTGATTAATAAATCCAAATTTTATAACGAAACCTCCTCATTTTGTTGTATAGCTTTGGATATACTTCATGCACTTCAGAAGAGGAATATTACCAAACTCCCGGAATTAATTGTGCAAGCAGGTCTTAAGAAATCGTTCGAAACGGCCGACAATATTACTGTACTAGTGCCAACAGACGAGGCGTTCTCAGTAAGCTTTGGCTATACTAATTACGTTTATATGCATTGTTTTTTTACAGATTATACCCAATTTTTACTTGCTCAGCAAAAGGTTCCTATACTATTTATAGAACTATGGGCAATAATGCAGCTATTTAAATTTTTCCGTCCACAGAAAATGACGGCGTTTGCTGAGAAGAGACTGAACGAGTCAGAGACAGCACTAGCTGATGCACTCCGTTATCACGTGATCCCCACTACGACTACGTGCCGCGCTTACGACAAGTTGCCTACGTGGAACCCCAAAAGGAACCTTACTGTCCACCGGGATTTCATGGTAAAGTTTCTCAAAAAAGTTAACACCAGAGTTAGAAGTTTTTCTTCTCCGTCTTCCGGATTGACAGATGATACAAAATCATGAAAATAACAACTTTAATCATGTTTAAAGGAGTAAAATGAATATAACCATATTTATTTTTATTTTTTATTCTAAGTTGCACACTAATTTGATTTAAAGCTGAGAAAAGTTAAATTATTAAGGATGGTTGTAGAGGGGTAGAAATGTGAACATCATAAAAATATCATTTGCATCATTTACAACCAAAACATATATGTGTCCAAAATAAATGCAAATCCGGGCATCAGCTTCTTGTTTGTATCTTCTTTCCCTGAATAGGACAAGTCACTACATGCATCTTTTTGCATCGAATAAGGCAAGACAATAGAACTGTACAATATATTATACATGTATAAATAGTTCTTAAATAAAATTTTCACCTGTGACCCCTTTCATATTTTTTTCTCAATACTTTCAGTTTCCATATCATGGCTTTGTTAGAGAGACTATACAATGTGCTACCATTTTGAAATCCAACATTCAAAGCTGCAACGGAATTATTCATATCATAGACAAGGTTGGTGTGCTGATATTTTTTAAATATTCCAGGATTTAAAAAGTTTCAGAAATGGTAACTACATGTTTTTTCCCCAAAAATACATACTTAATTGAGATTGATTATTCACATATGTCAGAACAAGCATCTTTTATTCCTTAATGATCAATATTCAGGTTTTGGTTCCACCAGTGGTACCTAATCTAACTTAAAGTATTTTTTTAATCTTATGACCAGTGTTTGTTTCATGTTTTGCTCCCACCAGTAGGTTCATTTGTTGACATTGTATGCGTATTTTTAATCTATTGGCCAATGTTTAATGTTTTGGTCCCTCCAGTAGGGACTGTTGTTGACATTGTACAAGTATTTTTAATCTATTGGCCAATGTTTCAGGTTTTGGTTCCTCCAATTTGTACCGTTGTTGACATTGTACAAGTAATTTTTAGCTTACCTGAGCCGAAGGCTCAATTGAGCTTTACTGATAACATTTTGTCCTTCGGCCGTCTGTAATCTTTTCACATTTTTGACTTCTTATCAAGAACTAATGATCAAATTTTAACCAACTTGGTACAAAGCATCCTTGGGTGAAGGGGAGTTTAAATTGTTAAAATGAAAGGCCAAGTCCCCTTACAAGGGGAGATAATTCAAGAAAAGACAAAAATAGGTTGGGGTCATTAAAAATTCTTCTTCTCAAGAACCACTAGGCCAGGAAAGCTGAAACTTATGTGGAAGTATTCTGGGGTAGTGTAGATATTAAATTATTAAAATCATGACCCCAGGGGATGGGGCGGGACCACAACAGGGAATTCCAAGTTTTACATAGAAATGTATAGAAGAAATCTTTTAAAAAAAATCTTCTTCTCAAGAACCACAGGGCCAGGAAAGCTGAAACTTCTGTGGAAGCATCTTTGGGTAGTGTAGATACTAAATTGTTAGATCATGACCGCATGGGGTAGGGCGGGACCACAATAGGGAATCCAAGTTTTACATAGAAATGTATAGAAAAAATCTTTAAAAATCATTTTTTAAATTGTTAAAATCATGACCCCCAGGGGTAAGACGGGGCCAAAATATGGAATTCTTTGAGCAGTGAGGGGTCTTTTTTGTGCCAGCACCTACTGCGACACGGGGCCTCGGTTTATACGGTCTCATCCGAAGGACCCGTCTCAATCCCGCAGTGGGATTCGAACCCGCGACGTAAGGATTGACTCCTTACTTAGCAACTCTAGAGCAGGCACTCTAACCACTGCGCCGCGCGGGCGACTTGGGTAGTGTAGATATTAAATTGTTAAAATCATGACCCCCGTGGGTAGGGGGAGACCACAATAGGGAATCCAAGTTTTACATAGAAATGTATAGAACAAATCTTTAAAAATCTTCTTTTTTTAAATTGTTAAAATCATGACCCCCGGGGGTAGGGCGGAGCCACAATAGTGAATTCCAAGATTTACATGGATATATTGAAGAAAAATCTTTTAGAATCTTCTCAAGAACCACATGGCTAGGAAAGCTGAAACTTATGTGGAAGCATCCTGGAGTAGTGTAGATTTTAAAGTATTAAAATCATGAAAGGGGAGGTGGTAGTGGGCACGATAGGTATAGCAAGAGGGGGAATCTGGTAAAGAACTGTTCCAAGTTACTCGGGTGAGCGATGTGGCCCATAGGCCTCTTGTTTAAACTATTTGCAAATGTGTTTCACGTTTTGGTTCCTCCAGTTGGTACCGTTGGTGACATTGTACAAGCAATTTTTTTTAATCTATTGGCGAACGTTTTAGGATTTGATCCCTCCAGTTGGTACTGTTGGTGACATTGTAAAAATATTTTTTTTTCAATCAATTGGCTAATGTTTCAGGTTTTGTTACCTTCAGTTGATACCGTTGTTCATATTGTACAAGAAGGATATGGAGATAACGAACAGTATTCAATATCAAAAGTCCATAAAACAATGCAAAATTGGAGCAGAGCAAACACGGACCTCCAAAACATCAGAGGTGGGATCAGGTACCATGGAGGAATAAAGTATCCCCTGCTGACCGGTCACACCCGCCGTGTGCTCCTTGTCATGATCGGGAAATAACGGAAAAATCCGTCGTCAATTCAGTGTATAAATAATGGACTAATAATTTGTATGAAAAACGTCAGTCAGCATTTGATTCAATGATAAATTGTATTTGCTGACAAGGTCATTGTATCGACCATAGCACTTACGAAATGATGACTTTAAACGAGTTTGCTGATATTCTTGCTTGCTTGTCAATAATTTATCTCGTTTTAGAAATTGTTCATATGCAGAGCATGCTATTGCGTATTGAATCAACTGAGATATATATACTCTGTATGCAGGTGCTGAAGGTTTATTATATTGCTGCATAAGTAAGGGGAGTATTTTTTAATCTATTGGCCAATGTTTCAGGATTTTTGACCCTCCAGTTGTTACCGTTGTTGACATTGTACACGTATTTCTTAATCTATTGGCCAAGGTTTCAGATTTTTGTCACTCCAGTTGGTACCGTTGGTGACTTTGTACACGTATTTTTATGCCCCCCTTCGAAGAAGGGATGGTATATTGCTTTGCTGCTGTCGGTCGGTCTGTCGGTTCATTTAGTTTCCGTTCATTTTCTTCACAACCGTTGCACATACTTAAATGAAATTTGATATACAGGTTTATCAGGTAAATAACTAGGTCAAGTTCTATTTTGGGTACGATCGCACCATTTTTGACAGAGTAATGCCCCTTGGACTTAGAAAAATTCCATTTATTTGCAGTTTCCGTTCAGTTTCTTCGCAGAGGTTGCACATATTGGAATGAAATTTAGTAAAATATATCAGATAAATATCCAGGATATATCAGAAAAATTCCAAAGTTTCTGTTCATTTTCTTTGCAGAGGTTACACATATTGAAATGAAATTTAGTATACAGATATATCAGATAAATATCTAGGTCAAGTTCTGTTTTGGGTAGGATTGCACCATTTTAGACAGAGTTATGCCCTTTTGGACTTAATTCCAATATGTATGGGGGGAGGGGGCATAAGTGTTTTACAAACATCTCTTGTTTAATCTATTGGCCAATGTCTTGGTCCCAACAGTAGGGACCGTTGGTGACCTGTACTGTGTTTTTCTAATCTATTGGTCAACATTTTAGGTTTTGTTCTCTCCAGTTGGTACTGTTACTAACGTTGTACAAGTACCATTTTTTCTAATCTAATCGTCAATGTATTAGATTTTGGTCCCTCTATTTTGTACCGTTGTTAACGTTGTACAAGTATTTTTCTAACCTATTGGTCAATGTTTAAGAATTTGGGCCCTCCACTCGGTACCGTTGTTGACATTGTACATGTATTTTCTATTGGCCAATGTTTCAGGTTTTGGTCCCACCAGTAGGGACTGTTGTTGATGTGCTTGAAGTGGACAATCGGTTTACAGAATTCGTTCGTTTGTTGAAAAACTCCGGTCTAGCTGACCAGTTACAGGGAAAAGGGCCATTCACAGTGTTAGCACCAACAAACGAGGTTTGGATATTAATCTTTTTAAATAATACTGGTCTTTTATTAGATTGACCTGAATATTAAGTTTATATATTTTTTTATGAATGTATGAGTATCCATATGTTTGTAGTTAAATTAAAACAGTATTTTAATCAAAATAATATGTCATTTATTACTCGATTCCTAGGCGCTAAAAGAAGTTTCAGAGAACGATATGAAGGAATTGGAAAGTCGTAAAGAACACTTGCAAAGTTTCATCAAAGACCATATCATTCAGGGTATATTTCAGTATATAAAAATTTGAAACCATAATTTAGGTGAAATAATAATTTCAGTATATTGATCTTTTATCAGACATTTAGTTTACTTAGTTTCTATTAGAAAATTGTGTTAATTAAAAAAGAAAACTCAAAAGAATCTGTAAACTATGATATACATGTACACACGTATGCTACTTAAACTTGGATATATATTATAATCGGTTTGATTAACCTATGTACTTTTTATTCTAAGGACACCATTGTTGCTCCCAAATTAAACGATTCGGTGACAGATTTAATATATTCCCCAGAAGGTTGAGGTCCGTGTCGGGAATGAAATTAATCGTTGAGGAGTCCAGAGATCAACTTAGTGTGGGAACAGCGGACGTCACTGAATGTGATATGGTAGGGACAAATGGAGTTGTCCACGCGATTAACGAAGTCCTACAAGAAGAAGACTATTACGATCCGTTCGACTTTTCATTCTGGTAAAGCGTGAGGGTCTGTCCAATTGTCATATACTAGTACTGACTTAATATTCCATACAGAATGTTTTACATCCATAGAAATAAATATTTTAAAAGAAAAACATTTCTGTAAAAATAGTTGTCATTAGATATATGAAGTAAAACAAATACAATACTGGTGTATAGTTTCATAGAATACATTATGTTTAAAATTACTAGTACATGTATTTATAATTATGGTCTGATGTTGTGCAACTTTAATCAAAACTCGTTTTGACGATGAACGTGCAAATAAAACATACTTTCTCTGTAAATTAGCTCTCTTCTTGCTACATTTCATTTTAATGAATATTTCATATGTAACATTGTGTTTTTTTTCGATTAGCCGCTGAAAAGGCTCTATTTATTCATCCTTACAAATCAACTTATTATCTCGGCATCAATATCCCTCCGTTTTACCAGAAACTCGTCTTTGTTCTACAATATTTTCAAATTACTGGGTTGATTATCAGTGATAATTATTCCCCGTATACTGATAAAAAACCTCAAGTTTCATATAACCTCTGATCACTCATGTAAAATGAAACATATGGAGATAACGAATAGTATGCAATATCAAAAGTCCATAAAACAATACAAAACAGGAGCAGATCAAAGCTCAAAAACATATCAGAGATGGGATCAGGTGCCATGGAGGAGTAAGCATCCCCTGCCGACCGGTCACACCCGCCATGTGCTCCTTGTCATGATCGGGAAATAACGAAAAAATCATTCGTCAATTCAGTGTACATGTATAAATAATGGACTATCAACAAGTATGGAAAACGTCAGACAGCATTTGACAATGATAAATTGTTTTTGCTGACAAGGTCATTGTATCATCAATAGAACTCATGAATTGATGACTTTAAACGAGATTGCTAAAATGTTGCTTGAACCTTAATGGTTTTTCCAAAGAAAATGTATTTTAAAAGTAAAATACAAACAATTATAGCATAGCAAAACTGGACAAAAAAGACACCAACTTGACAAATTTATAAAGAAATATTAGACTTTTATGTCATTGAGAGTTATCTCTCTTATCAGAGTTTCACTGAACCTTAAGACTGATTCGCTAAAAACATATTTTTAGGAGAACAAACTTTTCAGTCACCATTATATGTGGATGATTCAAAAATTACTAGACTAAGTAATTATCTTGTAAAGCGTATGGGTCTGTATGACGTATGACATTCGAAAGACCCGCAGTTTTCACCTCAGAGTGCCAAGTGCTTGGCGAAGAAACGGTTTTTTTTTTATCGACTTGGGTTAGTCGCGGCCGACGACTTTCAAACAAGTTACGACCTTCTGACTACGGAGCAAGCTCTCTACCAAATGAGCTACCGTGATGGTAAAGCAGTTTTTGATTGAAACTTCATCTAATGCTTAAATACATTCATTAACAGATGAAAATGAAGTCAGTACTTTTTTTATTTTGCTCATTAAAATTTTGATGTTTTTTCATCATCTGTAATTAATGTTTTCTTGAAAAAGTTCATGGGCAGCGTACGACAGCATCTGGAAGAAATCAAATTTTTTGAAAGATAAAACAGTACTATTAAGCGAAAAATATCCTTAAAATAAATGAGTAGGTGATACTAGTTTTTTGTAAGAACATGGATTCTCGACAATAATAATAATAGAACATATCCTGAAAGAATCTTAAATTATAGGAATTTATCCGGACAGTTTTGTTGTTAAAATATCTTAAATCTGCATTTAATAAAATTTAACCTAGATGGTCTATTTCATAAGAGATGAAATTCGCACGTTGCAATTCGACATCACTTACCCTATCGGTGTCTTTGTTGAATTATCTTACCTTCACATAGGTTTTTAAATGAAAAAAAAAACTCATCCTGATGGTGTCTTTGATCGAAGAATGTATACTGACGGTGTCTGCACGATTAAAATTGCCCTGACGATGTCTTGTCAAAAAATTATTCTGACGACATCTTTAATTTGCGAATGAAATTACCCTGATGGAGTCTTTGATAACAATTCCGATTGAGAATTTCATTAAAACAACAACGGAGAACTCATCTTGACATTGTATTTAATGAGAGATCGTACCTTCACGGAAAACTGACCATTAAAGTGTTTTGAGAGAACTTCCTCTGACGATGATTTGATTATACATGTACTTTCTCTGAGAAGTTATTATTATGGTTCTTTGATGAGAACCTACGCTGACTATTTCTTTAATGGTGACGCGTTTCATTGACGTAGCCTCTGATCTGATTTTAAACTTACCATTACGATACCACTTATGTATAACTCACATCGACAGAGCCTATCATGAAGAACTTTTTATGACCGTCTTTTAGCAAATACTTACCCTGTCAGTGACTTTGATCGGTCTAAACCTTTAAGATACTTTAGCTAAAATTAATCTCAGTGCTTCCGATGAGAAAATTAATCTGATGGTGCTAGATAAAAAACCTAAATAGACAGTGTCTGTAACAGTTGCTGCCAGTGTCTTTATTGAAGAACGTTCTTGTAGGTATCTTTGAAGAGGGAACTTACTGTGACTGTATCCATGAAGAAAGAACTGATTATGGTGATGTTTTAATGTCCCGTTTTAGCATAAGATTTTTTAATTATTGTTAAGAAGAAGTTTTTAAATTAATTACATTTGAAATACTGGTATATAAAGATAACGAACATTATTCAAGCTCAATACGATATGGTGTCTGTGATGACAGAACGTATCCCAGCGGTTTCCTTCTTGAAAAATGTACCTTTATAATATTTTAGAAGAGAGAACGAATCTGACGGTGTCTTTGTTGAGGAAATATTCCCTTGTGGTGTTTTTGATGAGACTTTGGCAGCCTTTGATGGGAGAACGCGTTCTGAAAGTGCCTTTTATGATAGTTCGTACTCAGACTGTGTCTATAGTAAGAGAACGTATCCTGGTGGTGTTTTATATATAGGAAAATATGTTTTGAGAATCGTTTTGATAAGAGAACCTTTTCTTATTGTGTCTTTGATGAAAAAAAATTCCTAACGGCTTCTCTGATAAAATAATGTACCCTGGTTTCCTTAATAAAAAAAAAGAAAATGTTTGATGAGAGAACGTTCCCTGGTGATATCTTAAATGAGAGATATATCCTGACAGTGTTTTTAGTGAGAATAAGTACCGAATCTTTGCTCAAAGAACGTATGTTGACGGTTTCCCTGATGAGAGAACGCGTCCTAACATTGTCATTGTTGGGAGAATGTATTTTGATGTCTTGTCTTCGATGAGATAAATTGTCTTTATGGTGTCCTTTCGAGAGAACGTATCCTGAACATTTCCCTTATAAGAGAACGTATCTTGACGGTGAAATTGATGATGGAACATATTCTAACGGCGCATGTGATGGGAGAACCTGCCATGACAGACTCTTTGATAGGAAAACGTATACTGGTGTTTTTTTTTAATGGAGTACACACTTTGACGGTGTCTTTGATGGGAGATCGTATATTGACAGTATCGTTGGTGAGAAAGCGTATCCTTACGGTATCTTTGATTAGAATACATTCACTGACGGTGTCTTTGATGAGAGATCCTAATTTTTTTTTATAAGAAAACATTCTACTACGGTTTATTATTGAAAGAACATATGATGTTGTCTTTGATAAGTAAACATACCAAGTATTCTGAAGGTGTCCTTGTGTAGAGAACAAATTCCGACGGTATTTTTGATGACAGAAAATATTTTTATGGTGTCTTTGATGAGAAAACATTTCCTGATGCTGTATTTGATGAGACCATTATATCCTGCCGGTGTCATTCATGACAAAACGTATCCTCCTTACGATGTCCATGATGAGAAATTCCCACATGTTGTCTTTGATGAGAGAACTATCCTAACTGTGTCTTTCATAAGAGACATTTCCCTTACATATATGATATAGGAAGCAAGTAATGAGTGAGTTTTCTTTTCATGGAAACGGCACGACGGTTCTAGTGTTTTTTTTATATATAAAAGAAATAGTCTTTTCGGTGTGACTGCCCTTTAAAAGAGATCCAATCACGAAAATGTCTTTGATGAGAGAACATATCCTGATGGTGCCTTTGTAGAAAGAACGTATCCTTATGGTGTCTTTGATGAAATAACGTAACTAGGTTGTGTCTTTGATGACAGAACGTATCCTGATAATTTCCTAGATGAAACAAACGTTAACCTGAATGAATTCTTGATAGGCGAATGTCCTGATGCTCTTTTTGACGAAAAAATAGTCCCTACGCCGTGTCTTTTATGTGAGAATGTATCCTGACAGTGTCTATGATGGATTAACGTATCCTGATGATTTCTTATTCTGACGGTGTCTTTTATTGAAGATTAAATCTTGACACTGTCTTTTATAAGAGATAATACTGTATTCTGATGGTGTCTTCGATGAGAGAATGTATCCTTGTATATTAGATCTTTGATAAGAGAACGTGTCCTGGTGGTGTTTTTGATGAGAGAACGTATACATACTAACGGTGTCTTCGATGAGAGAATGTATTCTGACGGTGTCCTTGATAAGAGAATGTACCTTGCAGTGTTTCTGATGGGAGAACGTATTCTGACGGTGTCGCTGATTAGAAAACGTATCCTGACGGTGCCCTTGGTGAGAACGTGTCCTGACGGTGTCCTTGATGAAAAAAGTATCCTGACGGTGTCTTTGATGAGAGAGATTGTATTTTGACGGTGTCTTTGATTAGAGAACATATTCTGACGGTGTCTTTAATGAGAGAACATGTCCTGACGATTTCTTTGTTAAGAGAACCTATCCTGACGGTGTCTATAATGAGAGAACAAAATCTGACGGTGTCTTCGATAAGAGAACGTAGCATGACGCTGTATTTGATAAGTGAACATGTTCTGCTGGTGTCTTTGATGAGATAACGTGTCCTTACCCTGTCCCTGATGAAATAACGTATTCTGACGGTGTCTCTGATTTGTAAAGTGTATAGTGACGTATCTTTAATGGGAAATAATATTCTTATGGTGTCTCAGATGAGAGAACGTGTCCTGACGATGCCTTATACAAGAAAACGTATTCTGACGTTTTTTTATGAGAGAACGTATCCTTCCGGTATTTTTTATATTGTGTCGATATCTTTAATGAAAGAACGTATCCTGACGGTATCTCTGATAAAAGAACGTATCCATTCGGTATCTTAAATGAGAGATTATATCCTGATGGTGTGTTTGATGTGAACGTATCCTGACGGTGTCTTTGATAAGAAAACGTATCCTTACGGTGTCTTTGATGAGAAAACGTATCCTTACGGTGTATTTTATGAGAAAACCTTTTCTAACGGTGCCTTTTATGAGAAAATGTATCCTGACTGTGTATTTTAAGAGACCACGTATCATGACGGTGTTTTTAATGAGAGAACGTGACCTGATGGTGTCTCTAATGAGAGAACGTGTCTTGATGGTGTCTAAAATGAGAGAACAAAATCTGACGATGTCCCTGATGAGAGAACGTATCATGACGGTGTTTTTGATGAGTGAACGTATCATTGCGGCATTTTTGATGTGAGAACGTATCCTTACGGTATCCTTGATAAGAAAACCTTTTTCTGACGTTGTCTGTAATGAGAAAACGTGTCCTTACTCCTACTGGTGTCTTTGATGAAAGGAACGTATCCTGGCGGTGTCTTTGATGAGATAAAGTATTCTAACGGTGTCTCTGATGAAAGAACGTATCCTGACGGTATCTTCAATGGGAAATACAATTCTTACGGTATTTTTGTGAGAGAACGTGTCCTGACGGTGTCTTTGATCAGAGAAAGTATCCTGACGGTGCCTTTGGCAAAAAAAGGAACTGGTGGTGTCTTTCATAAAAGAATGTATCCTGGGGTGTCTTTGATGAGAAAAGGTATTCTGAAGGTGTTTTCGATGGGAAAACGTATTCTGTTGGTGCCTTTGGTGAGAAAATGCATTCCGAAAGTTTCTTTGATGAGAGAACGAATCATGACGGTGTCTTTGATGAGAAAACGTATTCTGACGTTGTTTTTGATAAGAGAATGTATCCTGACTGGTGAGAGAACGTATACTGACGTTGTCTTAGAAGAAGGAACGTATCCTGACGGTGTCTTTAATTAAAGAATGTATCCTTACGTTATCTTTTATGGGAGAGTATATCATGACGTTGTTAGTGTCTTTGTTTAGAGAACGAATACTGACGGTGTCATTGATTAGAAAACGTATCTTGATGGTGTCTTTCATGAGTGAACGTATTTTGACGTTGTCTATAATTAGAAACGTATCCTGGCGGTGAGTCTGATAAGAGAACGTATTCTGACGGTGTCTTTGATGAGAGAGCGTATCCTGACGGTTATTAAACTTATTCTGACTGTGTCTTTGATTAGAAAAAGTGTCCTCTTGATATCTTTAATTGAAGATTGTATTCTGACGATATCTTTAATGAGAGAACCTGTCTTGACGGTATTTTTGATGAGAGAACGTATACATGCTAACGGTGTCTTTTTGAGAAAAAGTATTCTGACGGTTTCTTTGATGAGAGAACGTATCCTTACGGTATTTTTGATATTGTGTCAGTATCTTTAATGAAAGAACGTATCCTGACGGTATCTCTGATGAAAGAATGTATCCATACGGTATCTTAAATGAGAGATTATATCCTGATGGTGTGTTTGATGTGAACGTATCCTGACGGTGTCTTTGATAAGAAAACGTATCCTTACGGTGTCTTTGATGAGAAAACGTATCCTTACGGTGTCTTTGATGAGAAAACGTATCCTTACGGTGTATTTTATAAGAAAACCTTTTCTAACGGTGCTTTTTATGAGAAAACGTATCCTGACTGTGTATCTTAAGAGACAACGTATTCTGACGGTGTCGTTGATTAGAAAACGTATCCTGACTGTGTCCTTGATGAAAAAGTATCCTGACGGTGTCTTTGATGAGAGAGATTGTATTTTGACGGTGTCTTTGATTAGAAAACATATTCTGATAGTGTCTTTAATTAGAAAACGTATCCTGACGGTGTCTCTTATGAAAGAACATGTCCTGACGATTTCTTTGTTGAGAGAACTTATTCTGACGGTGTCTCTAATGAGAGAACAAAATCTTACGGTGTCTTTGATAAAAGAACGGGTCCTGACGGTGTCTTTGATAAGTGAACGTGTCCTGGTGGTGTCTTTCATGAGAGAACTTTCCTTATGCTGTCCCTGATAAAATAACGTATTTTGACGGTTTTTCATATATATTAAGTGTATACACGTATATACTATGTGTATAATGACGGTATCTTTAATGATAGATAATATCAATATGGTGTCTCGGATGAGAGAACGTGCCCTGACGATGTCTTTCATAATAAAACGTATTCTGACGGTTTCTTTGATGAGAGAATGTATTCTTACGGTATTTTTTATATTGTGTCGGTATCTCTAATGAAAGAACGTATTGTGATGGTATACGTATCTCTGATGAAAGAATGTATCCATACGGTATCTCAAATGAGAGATTATATCCTGATGGTGTGTTTGATGTGAACGTATCCTGACGGTGTTCTTGATGAGAAAAAGCATCATGACGGTGTTTTTGATTTTTTGAACGTATCCTTACGGTATTTTGATGAGAGAAGGTATTCTGACGGTATTTTTGAAAAGAAAACGTTTTTTCTGACGTTGTCTTTAATGAGAAAACTTGTCCTTACTCCTATTGGTGTCTTTGATGAAAGGAACGTATCTTGGCGGTGTCTTTGATGAAATAAAATATTCTATAGGTGTCTCTGATGAAAAAACGTATCCTGACGGTATCTTCAATGGGGAATTATATTCTTACTGTATTTTTGATGAGAGAACGTGTCCTGACAGTGTCTTTGATTAAAGAACGTATCCTGATGGTGTCTTTGATGAGAAATCGAATCCTGACGAAATCTTTGATTAGAGAACGTATTCTTACGGTGCTTTTGGTACAAGAACGTATTCTGGTGATGTCTGATAAGAGAATTTATCCTAGGTGTCTGATGAGAAGGTATTCTGAAGGTGTTTTTGATGAGAAAATGCATTCTGACAGTGTTTTTGATGAGAGAGCGAATCACGAAGGTGTCTTTGATGAGAAAATGTATCCTTACGTTGTCTCTGATGAGATAACGTATACTGACGGTGTCTTTGATGAGAAAACGTATCCTGACCGTGTATTTGATGAGAAAACATATCCTGACTGTATCTTATGATAGAACGTATCCTGACGGTTTGTTGAGAGAACATGTCCTGACGGTGTCTCTAATAAGAGAACGATATCTGACGGTGTCTTTGATAAGTGAACTTATCCTGTCTTTGTCTTTGATGAGAAAACGTATCCTGATTGTGTTTTTGATATTCTGGCGGTGTCTTTGATTAGAAAACGTGTCCTTACTTCTGGCGGTGTCTTTGGTGAGAGATGGTATTCTGACAGTGTCTCTGATGAAAGAACGTATCCTGACGGTATCTTTCATGAGATTTTATATCTTTACGGTATTTTTTTTTTATGAGAGAACGTGTCCTGACGGTGTTTTTGACAAGAGAACGTATCCTGATGATGTCTTTGGTGATAAAACGTATTCTGAGGTGTCTTTGAAGCGAGAACATATCCTTACGGTGTCTTTATAGAAGATGATATCCTGACATTGTCTTAAATGAGAGAACGTATCCTGACAGTGTCTTTGATGAGAAAACGTATTCTGACGATGTCTTTGATTATAGAAATCCTGACGGTGCCTTTTGAAAAAAAATGTATTCTGATGGTCTTTGATTATAGAATGTATCCTTTGTGTCTTTGATGAGAAAAGGTATTCTGACGGTGCCTTAGGTGAGAAAATGTATTCTGAGAGTGTCTTTGATGAGAGAACATATCCTTACGGTGACTCTGATGAGAGAACGTATACAAATGATGTCACTGATTAGAGAATGTATCCTGACGATGTCTTTGATGAGACAACGTATCTTAGGGTGTCTTTGATGAGAAAAGGTATCCTGGCAGTTTTTCGATGAGAAAATGTATTCTGACGCTATCTTTGACAATGGGACTTAATTACTCTGACGTGTCTTTGAAAGGAGAACGTACCTTACAGTATCTTTGATGAGAAAACGTCCATTCACAGTTTCTTTACTCGGAAAAAACCCCACCACATCCTGATATATCTCTGAATTAAAATTTACTTTGACGGTCTCATTGATGAAATGATGAACCATTTCTTCAATGACAGAACTGAAGATGATTTGAGTGTTTTACTTTGAACCTATTTGTCACCATATAAACAATACTTTTATTAGATATATCTTACCTTGACGGTGTATTGAATAAAATAATTTATAACATTCATCACTGTAAATCATCAATTTTCTATATCTTCACCTTTTAAACCTTTATCTTAATGGCGTCTTTCATTTGATAACTTACCAAGTCAATATCTGTGTTGTACATGTTTGCCTTAGCCTGGTGGTGTCTTTAATGTAGAACTTATCCGATGATCGCCGTTGAGAAAACATACCCTGGTGTTTGTCTGATCAGAGAACTTATCCATACGTACGGTGTCTCGATTTAAAAAAAACTTACCCTGATAGTGTTTTGGGGTGCCTTTGATATATAACTTGATTGTTGAAGTATAGATTATAAGTATCAATGACTTTGAAAGTAGTGATTATCTGTTAATACTTTATTTTAACTTTGTCTTTGACATTGGTGACTGTCTTTCAGAACTTGCTTTATCGTTGTCTTTGATACCTGCCTGGTACTATCTGTTAATTAGTACTTATTTTGTCGTTGTCTATGATCCTATTGGCTTTTTTGTGTCTGATAGGTCTTAACACCAAGGGACTGGGCAAATACTTACGGTTCAGTTGTCATTAAAAGAAATGCTTACCCTACCAGTATCTCTGACGCTAGAGTAGTCGGTTTTTGTTCGTTCTTTCGATCGTCTCTGTTTTCTCGGTCGTGATCTCTGACTCTAAAAGATGTGTAATATTATTGATTTTTATTTTTTTTTTCGCTGAAGGTTGTCATAGATTATGTTTTTCATTTACTTTTGGGGTTTCTAAGGATGTATAAAATTTCAATTTTCAACGCACCTTTTTCCAAATTCCAACTTCTCCAGGTAAAAATTTATCACAAAAGCTTTAAAAAAAATTTGGTAAGTTTGGAAAACGATCCAAAAATAGAAATTTTGATTTGGAATTCCAAGAGATTCATACGAGTCCTTTCGTTTCACCTGAGTATCGCATATTTCTCTAGTTATGGTCAACAAATTCTTACCTGTGAGTGAACCTGTGTAATATGGATTAACTATTTGTTGAAGTATTTTTTTTCTTTACTACACTGAATGAGCTTTTTAAAGGCTTAAAAGCGTGAAAACATGGTAAAGATCTTAAATATATGATCAGCATGCACTGAATCCTTGGGACGCAATCTTTCATTGCTTGATAAAGGTGTCACAATGTGTGAAGTGATGTTCAAGTATATATTGCCTTTCAAAGAGATCAACAATTCCGTTTTACTTAACTCTGGTATCTTGAAATCCAGTCTAAATTGTAATTGTCATACCAAACACAATGATCAATTCTTTGATTATTTAAAAAATCATAACAAACAACAAACGCTGCTATTATTTTTTTTACTTCTTTATTACTTTTCCTATTTCTCTTTGATATTCTGATTAATATAATGCATCTGTCTTGTGATGTCTGTTCATCAGTGGTTTATGTGATAAACGTGATGAAAAATGAAATGAGGAAGACAGATTCTGTTTCACTAAGCAGTGTATTGTGAGCATGTGGCTGTAACTGCGCACAGTGAAACAAATAATGGCTTCTGTGACGTGATGATGCAAACAATCTCTGTCATGTGCCCTCTCGTGATAGTTCTTTTGAAGCAAACTGTAACAGCTGAAAATACGCAAAGTAAGGAAGACAGGTGAAATGCGTTGTGAACACAACGAAATGTCTATCCTTTTGTTGTGTTAAAAATAATGAATTTACTAATTGGAGTAAAATTCTAAATATACAATATTGCATTTGTTGCGAATATTTGAATACAGTTTGTGGCTTTGACGTAAAAATGCAGAATTAAAGCATATTTATTTATTTCTATCGACATTTTTTTTAGTTTTTGTAAACAAATACTAGTATGTTTTAAAATATAAGGATATTATATTTGAAATATTTAATTAATTTCTCAATATTCATTCCAAGGTACTTACATGTGTATATATATAATGATTATATAATGAATGCTAATTTGCCTGACTATTTAACTTGCCATTGTACAACTTTGGCATATGCAAAGGAGATAATTGAACAAATAGGAAACTGCTATGGTTTTTTTTTTATTTGTAACACATTTCATGAATATTTCTCCATTGAAATGAAACAAAAGCTGTTTAAAGTTGCTATTCAGATAATATTTTATATTAATGACATACACGTACCCTGTCTGTGTCTTTGATACTGGAGTAGTCTGTCTTTGGATGGTGGTGGTGATGGTGGTGTTTTCTCCCCTACAAACCAAAATTTCAAACCAGTCTAAAGAAACTGCTAACTGGATTCTAGGGTATTATTCGTTTTGTTAGAGCCAAGAAATAAATAGTTTGCCTGAGGTCATTAAATTGAAGGCAACCAGATTGATATGATAGATTAAAAAAAATGTACCAGTATTTGTCTAAGAGCACATTCAATAATTTTGTTTTGTTTTGCTGTTCATGGATTCCAAGATGTAAATTTCTGTACAATTTATTTTGTTGCAGGCAAACATCAACAAATTCAAATTAAATAAGATTGATCTCACAAGCAGCATAAAAAAAATGTTACAGCAGTCCAATATCTCATCATGTTATACCTTTAAAAATGATTTTCTTATGAATAAATCCTTGATATAAGGTCTAAAAACAAACTTTAAAGGTGTAACAATACAAACTGTAAATCTTTATAGTAATGAGGATGAACTTTGGGTGTATTTAGGTATCTAGACTGACCTGCCAGACCTTCCCGTGGGGTGTCCCGATGCTGTCTCGGATGTGATCTCTCTGGACCCCTGACGATTCAGTGGCAGATAAATTGTCCAGATATCTGAACATACAAATAATCAAACATTCTGAAATATTAATTGCAATATCCAAGTATATAGATAATCTGGATGGTCCTTGATAAACAAATGCCTCACCTCAAACAAGCTTCCAGGTCTGTCTTTAACTTCTCCTCATAATCCAGGTATTCATTCTGTAGACTCCTGTCGTTAACATTCAGAAAAAAACAAGTCAAACATTAATATCCAGATCAAAGCCCTAAATAACACTTAAAATGTATGTATCTTTAAATTTATATCTGCACCAAAGCAGAGTGCTACTACAGATAACATTAAGCCATACACAATCCTCCTTTGTAGGAAGTTGATGTTTTCGTCCATCTTAGCTCTGGATTCTTTCATGCGTTCTTCGAATGCCTGTTTGGCTGCGTCTTTTAAAGCGTTGATATTCTGAATGTGTCGACTAGCACCAGGATCGTGTTCTACCTGGAACAAAGATTGTCAACCAGCATACAATAAAATCTTATCTAGTTCATTAGAGTTAGGGCTAGAAAATTTACAACTGGGAATATTTCCATCTCTTGTTCATGTACTCACACTGACTGTTGGTTTAGGTAGTGGACGGACTGCTATATTGTCCAGGGTTTTTATGCTGGTTTCCTTTAGGATGTCAGTCTGGTACATTCTATCTCTTTCTATTGGGTTACCCTTCAAATGATTAGTATATTACAGTAATTTTATTGTTAGAAATAAAATTTGTTACCAAAATATAGATAAATTAGCAAATTAATGAAACAGTGAATAAACTGTATAGAGACAAAGTATTTGTACATATTTTAACTCTCATGGGTACTAAAGGGAAAAAAGGGGAAAAACTGTTGCCTTACATGTAGAGAGAGAACATCCAGCCTCTTCAGTTGACCTAGGACCCCCACAGCATTGTGAAGGGAGTGGATTCTGTTACCAGACAGATTCAGGATCTGTAGATGGAAGCAGCTGGTCAGGGGAATCATTTCTGTCTGGAAGAATAACAATGAAAAGATTAACATCCAAAAATATTGTAATGTTTCATGGAAATTTCAAAGGTCATCTAAGTTTGCAATGTTTAAGATTACTTTGACTTACAAGTTACATTTCCTCGCTTCTAATTCATACATTCATCTTAATTACCTGGTCATGTAACCGCTTTGTACCTACCACTTCATTCCTTTGTGCGTACAATTCTCGTAGTTGTGGTAATGCTTGTACACCATCCAGGGACTTGATCTACAAAAAAATATAGCTATACATGTATTTATCTATTTCCAATCATTTTGTTGATTATATTATTTTGAAGAAGGAGAGAACAATAACTCATTGCACCATTTTATAATAAAATAAATCATGGCATTCTAACATTTTTAATGTTAAAAAAAAAATATTTCATTTAGTTATATCTAGTTTATTTGCCAAAAAATATTAGTACTTATTTAGATTCCTTTGGACTGCAGTACAAGACAGAAATAAGTTTTACACCAAAGTGTATACTGATACCTTATTATTATTCAGGTTGAGGATCTGCAGGTTCATCATGCTTGGCATGTATGATATATCTTCCAGTTCGTTCATGCTTAGATTCAACTCAACCAAGGAACTACTTCTCACAAGGTTCTCAATTTGAGAGATAGAATTGTGGGATAAATTCAGTGAATACAACTTTTTACACACCTCTATACCTATGAACCTGAAATAACAGAAAATGGCTAGGTAGGATAAAATATAGTATATCAGTTAAACTTGTGAGGAAGCATGCAGTTATAAACTGGATGTTTTATTCACATTCATTGATGGCTGTTGTATAAAATTTTCCCAAATTTGAACATCATTGTGTGTTTTTGATTTAGCTGATTTTGACTTGGGCTTCTGAAGCAAAAAGTTTATGCTATGAATACGGATCAATATTAAATTTTCATGATTTCAAAAATAGAGCAAAAAATAAAACAATTCATTTATATTCATTGTATATCTTTATAAAAACATTTTTCATATAACATTCCTCATGTTCCTGTTTCCATGAAAAGGGATTAATTAAATATTCATACTTACTTGTTTATTTTGTTCAGTGATGCATTCAGTTCTCGTAGATTCTGAAAAGGGAGGAAACTCTCATGCTCTAAGGAAGACAACTCATTTAAGGATATGTCCATCTTGAGGATTCGAGAGGGCATGTCAATCACAGAGGACAATCTGGCCTGGGGTTCTCTGTTAGAAAGTTTGGTTTTACAGTAACAATGATAATTATAGTAGACACTCTCATTTGAACATATTAGATTAAACATTAAAATACAAAATATATCAAAATACAAAATCTCCCGACTTGAATATTTAAGATTTACATAGACCAGTTCTGGCACCTAAGGCATATAAAGTATGAAGTACCACGCTAAAAAGGAACTAAAAGTCGATACATGACATTCTTGAAGAAAATAATTCTCTATTAGGCCTATTATAAAGATTACTTGAATAATGTGTATCAAAAATTAATAACCTTTCTTTAAAATATCAATAGAGAAGTGGACTGCCTTTTGAAATGCCTTAAGTCAATAGCGTGTCCAACTCTCTAAAGTGAATGAATCAATCTCAAACCTTTCATCTCCCCAGTGGAAGCTGAACACAATATCTCTCAGCTGGCACATCTTTAAATCTAGCTCATAGTTACCACCCTTTGTTTCTACTCCCCATTCGGCAGGTTGTAAAGTGAGGGGATGAATTCTTCTCTCTACAAAATCTTGTGTCAGTTGCTTAGCCATGTTATCACTTGCTGTGATGGCCCCGAAAAATCAATTATAAATACAATTTTCCCCCTAAATCAGTAAATGTTAAAAAATTGTTTACATTAGTTTCCTTGGAACGGAAGTAACTAACTATGAGAATTACGATCCCGATTTAAAAGTATTCATTCATTAAAAATATTGACAAAGCTGAGAAGACAACACGTATGCCTTTGGTTATACATTCTGTTGCCAAAATACATTGACTCAGGATATTTAACAATGGTAAAATATATGGTTTATCATTGCTGGATGATTTTATTAAATTTTAGGCCATCTGCGGTTAGGTACAAACCATACGGCATACCAGAAAAGACCAGCTAGCACGTGTTTAGCTTTAAATAAACGCTTTATAAATATTTTATTGATCAAAGGTTATGAAGATAACATTCCTCTGTATCCAGGATTTTTGTAAAGTGACTGACTTATAATAATACGGACGTGGACATAAAATAATACGATACTAGCTTTATTTTTATGACACCCTGTAGGCACAGTCTGTTCAGACTGTTGGTATATTTGGACAGAGTAAATGATCCAGTACCAGGAAGCGCGTTACTCATGTTACTGTTAGTTAAACATGAAAGTAAACACGATGTCAGATGACCCCAAAAACCAAACAGTCAATGTGATAAGAGGTTTGCACAGAGCGGACTACAGAAGCATTGTCAGGTAACGTCAGCTAGTGCTTAATACAGGGTATGACATCTCCTAGTTGTTAGTTGGTAGCAAACTGGGTTATTTTCTTTCAAGAAAAATTGTACTGCCCTTTTTACGCAGTAAATACTTCTAAGACAAAATCTTTTAGAAGGGTGTTTCAACAAGAAGTTGTCCAGACCTTATGTCAACATGATCAGGTGGCATCATTACTTGATTTGGTAGTCTTTTATTTTCAGGTTATAGTTGAATGCTTGCTGAGCAGTTATGGTGCAAAGTTTTACACTTACTGGTGCACCAAAGAAAGAAAATGAAATATTCTAGAGAGCAATGCAATGCAAACTAAGTCAGAAAGTGTGTTTAAAGGGGAATAACTCTTGATAGACTCCTGAGAGAATGATTGATGGTCCCTTTGTATTGCAGGTGCAGAAATGTCTACCCCAGTTACAGAGGCTGCTAACCCAATCACAAAGAACATAGATGTAGCCAGTCCATTAGGTACATGTAAACACTAATTATCAGTTTGCTGTGCCTTATCAACAGTACCTGACATTGTTTTAAAGTACATTTTTTCTCTTTCATTTAGATATAGTTTCTTTGCTTCACAAATGTGATCAAGAAATATTTGAAGGTTGGAACCAGTATAAAGTAAGTTGCAAATAATTTCTTATATGTATAATAATACAGCATTGGAATTTATATTTAACGCCTTAACGTTTAGGAGACATATATTAAAGGTATTAGAAAAATTTCTCATGATAAATGTCAAGTTCTTGAAATGTTCTTTATTTTCAGAATTTATTTGATGCAGATGTGTTGGCAACCTTAGACAAATTAATTAGTGTTGCAGCCTCTATTATTGAGGTTTGTTTAGCAAGTTTATCACATAGATCCCTTGTCATTGAAATACATTTATTTTTACCAATAACATTCTCTATTTGATTGACTTTATCTCAAAATGGAGGATCCTGAACAAAATGTTGAATGCATAACATGACTGAATTTTATTTTTCAGAATCCTGCTACAGGTGCTATAGTATTAAGTGGCTGTGGAACATCCGGCCGGATTGGTTTTATTACGGCAGTAAGTTAACTTGTTCCATTATTATGAGAATTCCAATGATGACTATTTAGAGATGATGACAGCTGTCACTCTTTGTTACAGAGGACTTTCAATGCAAAGCTGTGTGAATTGTCCAGACTGCCATGTTTCAAATACCTTATAGCAGGGAGAGACAAGTAAGAACGCCACATACAAATGGACAAGGAACCATTATTAGTTCATTGGATTTTCACTGTGATCTATAATAAATCTTGTCATTTCATTTTTATATCATAACAAGGACTCTAATTTCTAGATGTAGATTCCCTTTATTTACCTGATTGTAATTATTTTCTGTGTTGGATTCAGAGCCCTGTTTACTTCCCAAGAGGCCCCCGAAGACGACCCACAATGTGGAGTGGAAATGCTGAAGGAGGTCTGTATATAGAGTCAGCTACATGCTTTAAAATATAAGGACCATTGTTTTGTAATCCAATGTAAAATTCTTGATTTATTGCCAGGCAACAGTTGGGAAGAAGCATGTGCTCTTTATTGGCATAACATGTGGGTTGTCTGCCCCTTTTGTGGGAGGACAGCTTCAGTATTGCTTGGACAACCTAGATGTGTTCACACCTGTAGTTCTAGGATTCAATCCCACCCATCAAGCAAGGTAAAGTCAGGTGATATCTGGATATCTAGATGTGTTCACACCTGTAGTTCTAGGATTCAATCCCACTCACCAAGCAAGGTAAAGTCAGGTGATATCTGGATATCTAGATGTGTTCACACCTGTAGTTCTAGGATTTAATCCCATCCATCAAGCAAGGTAAGGTCAGGTGATATCTGGATATCTAGATGTGTTCACACCTGTAGTTCTAGGATTCAATCCCACTCACCAAGCAAGGTAAGGTCAGGTGATATCTAGATGTGTTCACACTTGTAGTTCTAGGATTCAATCCCATCCATCAAGCAAGGTAAGGTCATATGATATCTAGATGTGTTCACACCTGTAGTTCTAGGATTCAATCCCACTCCTCAAGCAAGGTAAGGCCAGGTGATATCTAGATGTGTTCACACCTGTAGTTCTAGGATTCAATCCCATCCATCAAGCAAGGTAAAGATTAGCTGAGAGAAATTAAACAGCTGTGAATTAAGTGCTACAGGCACAAAAAAATATTTTTTGAAGCTCATTCTCCTTTGCTTGTTGTTGAAGTAATGTCAATGTTCTGGACTGCATATGAAAACAAAATTGGTGTTGTGTGACCATGTACTCTTTTTTCTCTTCTTTTAGAAATAATCCAATAGAAAAATGGGATTCCACTTTTTTACAAGGCAAGTTTTAAGCGAAACATGTCAGACAAGCTATCCGTTGTAGATGATCACCAGAAACAACCCAAATCTGAATAGAATTTAGAAGAAATTGGTAATTAAGGTACAAGTGGTTGTCACAATATTTTTTTTTCCTTGCAGTGGTGAACAAAATGGAAGAAATGAAAGCCTCCTCTAAAGTGTTTATCCTGAATCCTGTTGTGGGGGTATGATATTTCTAAGTGTAAACAAACCTGTGTTTCTCAGAAATAACATATTGCAAATTAAAGCATTAATTTTTCAGTTTATTCGTTTCTTTTTTTATCTTAGCCAGAGCCCATCACTGGATCTAGTCGAATGAAGAGTGGGTCAGCAACGAAAATCCTTTTGGAGACAATTTTTGCCGGTGCTACATTGTCCGTTCTGCCTGTGGAGAGACCTTGGTAAGTACTTGTGTATTCATCTGGATGAAACATGCTAAGGATTCATTACTTATTGTGAATTGTAACTGGTCCTTGTTTATTCAATTTGTTGGTTCTGAACTGTTAACGATAGCTTTTAGTTAATGTTTATATGAATGATTTTTTAGGCAGACAGAACCCTTCCTTAGGTGCTATCAAGCTGTATGTAATCATATTTATACCAAAGAAAACACAACAAATATTGCTCAGATGGTAGAAATGGCAGGAAATAGGTATGTATTCAGTACTGGAATTAAATTACCAGTATTTAAATAAATGATTCCTCCAAAATAATGACTTTATTTTTTCTCCAGTTTAAGGTCTAACGGCAGTATATACTACGTGGGTGAGGACACGCTAGGAATCATGGGAATGATTGATGCTTCGGAATGTCCCCCTACTTATGGATCTTGTTAGTTTCTCTTCTCTCACAATTTTCTTAGGTAAATTTTCTTGATAAGAATTTTTTCGTGGGCCATAGAATTTTACAAGATAACTTGAACTATTTTAGCTCTTTCGGATGTTAGAGGATTTTTGGACCAAGGCTACAAAGCTTTCAGGAACAATGATGGAGACCTCAGCTTACTGGTGAGTTCATCTTTAATAGCCATTCTCTGTAAGCTTTTAAACTCTTAGTGTGTATAGGTGTATGCAGGTAAATGTTTCAGATAAATTTAAAAATGTTACAAAATTATAAGATTTTCATAAATGCAACTTTTAAAAATAGGTCAAAAATCTCTAAATTAAAAATTAAATGTGGATGTTTAATCACCATGCTTACCTATCCATGCCCTACCTTTTTGCAAAAATTTGATTTTTTTAAGCTCTTGTAAATTTTACATAATTTTTTTATGTAAGAATTGTTGTGCAATAACCTTGAACTTAGATCATTTAGAAAATCAATGCCAATGACATTTTCATTATTATGAATTATAACCTCAATATTTTACACTCCTAGGTAGAGAATTTGGTTGCTTAATTAATTGTTTTTAAATATTTCCTTATTTATTTTCAGGGTAAACACTTTCAGATATCATATAACGATATGAAGAAGGACATTCTACCTTTTGTGAAGCCCTCTGATCTAGTCATTTACTTATCTCAGAGTAAGTACTTGTCACTTTAAGGAAGCTGAAAATATATTTTTTAATTTTATTTAAAATGAATGTATTTTGCTGTAAGGTAAAAGGAAAAATGACTTTGAAGATAAAGTTTCCAAATTATATTCAAGTAGTATTGTACATGTACACTTAACCTATAAGGAAAAAGAATTATTCCAATCTAAACTTAATTTGCTTATTTATTGAGAAAACAGCTTTTACTTCCACCTTTAAGATGAAAAAAAACTTTGCCTTTTTTATTAAAATCAGAATGTTTTAAAGTTACAAAAGCAAAAAAGCATAATATACACCTACCGGTAGTTCAAAAATTCACAATATCTTATACCGTAAATCTGGAAATTTTTGCCGTAGATTAATTTTTAGCAAAGTTGCGAGTTCATTGCATTCGCAAAAATATTTTTCTTAAAAATAAATTACCATAAGAAAATGTGAACAAGCAGTTGTCATTTACAAAATGTTGAAACGTAAAAATTAATCAACGGTATTTTGACCCGAATTCGCAAAATAAAATCGACGTAAAAATTTCCAGATTTACGGTAATCACAAATGTCCTAAAAATTGTACATTTTTTAAAACATAATAGAAAATTCTTCATAAGATTTACTACACTGTTTCATGATTTCTGAACTTCAATAAGACTTTGATAGCGATTTTCAATTTTATTTATCAAAATGTTTCCATGATGTTATCAAAAAGTTCTCCAGATATTAACGTAAATTGTATATAGCCTTGGACATGTTCTGTATCAAATGAATTCTTAACTTTTTACATTGGAAGTGTATATTGTATGTTTTTCTTCATATAAATGCCCAATACCTAGAAATATGGATTTTTCAGATGGTAAAATTGATGAAACAATGACAAAGTGCCACTGCAAGAAAGCCCTTATTTCTTTTGCCAATAATTCCTCTACTGTAAGTATAATAAACTCATCTGAGCATGAAACATCTCATCCTGTAGTTTAACAATTCTCAATCTCTGTTTATTTCCTCATCTTCAGACAGCAGATTTTATGCTTATCATAAAAAAAACTCTTCAAACTTATTCAAACTTTTTGAATTCAATTCTTCATCAAACTGAAGTTTTTCTTTAATGACAAAGTTTTGAGTTTGTTTTGAATGATAGATGACTTTTCCAGAGTGATAAGATGGATGTTGAAGTTAAGATTTTGCTGCCAAGAGAGGAGTTAGTGTCCCTGATTGGCGAGGGTGCTGTGGACCAGTTCCTGATGTTGTTTGAGGAGATCAGCATTAAGTGGATCTGTAACGCCATCACAACAGGTGCACACATCCTCAAGGGGAAAGTCTTCCAGAACATCATGGTGGACCTCAAAGTCAGGTGAGCACAGTCTTCTACACAATATGTCAGGTTTCTGTTAAACTACCAGTACATGTTAACTTACACACCTCGTATTTGAGTTAACTGAATTGCTCTTCACCACAACTGCTAATCAGTAATACATTGTACATAGAACTCCAATTTTTACAGGATTTACAGTCATGCATTATGTAACAATTATGTTATATACAGTATATTGAATCTGAAAATTGACGTTATTTTGAATCATTGTCTAGTAAAGTAAAAAGTTGACATAATGAAACATTATTTCTATTTCTGTTTCCAGCAATAACAAGCTTTTCCACAGAGCCATTGGCATTATACAGGTTTGTTTCTAACTCGTATCATTTGAAACAGTTTCATCTAGAGGTTTTATCAAATGTGTGAAAAACTGAAAATATTATTTAGAGAAAAAACACTTTCTTGCATGTGAAATGTCATTGAATTAATGTACAATGCTTCAGTCAGTGGCTCCTTTTTGCTGGTCCTACTTTATTACATTTCCTGTTTTAGAGGTTCTCAGGACTGTCCACAGAAGAGAGTAGGGATTACCTGCTCCAGTCTATTTATAGCACAGACAGCCTGACGGAGGATGTCAGAAGTTATAATATATCTAGTCATATAGAAACCGCTACACCTCTATATCAGGTACAGTATAACACATTGTGTATGTACCCTAAATCTGAAAATTTATGTCAATTTCTGCAAATTTTGGTCAAATTGGTATCTGTTAATTTTGTAGGTTGTACCTCGAGCTCTGCTGTCGGCCATTTTACACTGCAGTGTGTCAGAATCCCAGAAACTTTTAAACAATGAACCAGTGATACAAAGGGTTATATCTCAAACACTGTCGGGACTACAGAATAACAAATAAAACTGTTACATCTCAAACACTGTGGGGACTACAGAATAAATAAAACTGTTATATCTCAAACACTGTCAGGACTACAGAATAACAAATAAAATTGTTACATCTCAAACACTGTCAGGACTACAGAATAACAAATGAAACTGTTACATCTCAAACACTGTCAGGACTACAGAATAACAAATGAAACTGTTACATCTCAAACACTGTAACTACATGTGCAAACAGGTTTGAGATGTAACAGTTTCATTTGTTATTCTGTAGTCCTGACAGTGTTTGAGATGTAACAGTTTCACTTGTTACATGTATTCTGTAGTCCAAACAGGTGTGAGAGGTAACAGTTTTATCAAATGTGGATTACTTTAAAATTACATATTATACACAGGAAGATTTAAGGCCAGATAAATAGCTAAAAAGAATGGGTTGAACCTCTGGATTGTATCTGCTTCAGTAACAATTATGGAGCATCAGCTCATAATAAATTAATGGAACCCGGCCAGGACAACTTATTTCGAAAATTCTCTTTCTGCACATTTTAAAATGTGAACTTGCTTACTGTATACAGGGTTATTTTCGCCCCATGGTATTTTCGCCCTTTGACACTTGCAAACAATTTTGCCCCATTTTAAATTCGCCCAGTCATAGTTTTGTTTAAGAAATTATACTGTATTATTTGAGTTCGCCCCGTTTTAAATTCGCCCATATGAGGGTAGGGCAAAAGGGGGAAAAATAAAATGGGGGCGAATATTTCCCTGTATACAGTATTACTGTTATAAATTCTTCATGAAGTGTACATCATTTCAGTAGGCTTAATACTGGTACATTGTAGATATCAAAGTAAATAATGACTATGAAAATCTTTAAAACTTCTCCAATAACAATTTTATTTGAACTATAGTCTCTGTGGTCTGTATTTTTCAAGTGTTCTCCTCCATTTTGGGTACAAGATTTCTTGGGTATATGTTCTGCGGCATTATAGAACCACAGTGATATAAATTATCCAACCATAACCAATCACTGCTCTGATCCTGATCATTGATTTTATGCATTCTTTGTTTGTTGATAAAATCCTTGCCAATTGATGGTGGTGGTGTTATTTTTCATAACATTCAGTGGGTTCAATATGTGTTCTGACATTCCAATTTACATGTAGTTAATTTAAAAAATGCATAATTATTTATACAGTATATCATTTTTAAACTAAGAGGTAAAGATAACTGTTCAGGTATTTTGCAGAACAAATGATTTTCCCTAGTGGGTGTGAAAAATACATGTACATGTCATTGACTATAAAAGTAAATAAAGTTCATGACTACCAAAAAAAAAAAAGGAAAAATTTGAATTGATACTACAATTTGTTTGGAAAACCTTTTGTGAGCTTTTAATTAATACATTCATCCATTATGTCATATATCATCATACACACAACCATGTTTGCTTGAATACCGGATATAAATTTAAATCAATGTCCAGGCTCATTCATTCACAATGACTGTTATTTGAAATTTCCTCATACAGGTATTGTATAAGAGCATCAATTCTACTTCTGTCTTTTTGGGTTATTGCCTGAATTTTAAAAAGTGCTCCTGATGTATCTTCCAAAAGTTTCATGGAATTACCCTGAAAAGAAAAAAATATAATAAATGCTTTCTCTTTGGAAAACCCATACACATTTTTGAATTACTAGCAATATGTTCAATTCTTTAGATAAAATAGGTCAAATTTTGTGTTTTAAATACCAAATTATTCTATTGAATCAGTGAATGCTACACGATTATTATTCTTTTGAAAATATTGTTGAAAATATTGTCAGAATTTACCATATTTAGTTATCTGCTACTTAATTAATGTGATTGACATCATTTCCCCTTGCTCTCAAGATGACAAAACTTGCAAGGTTTATAATGATAGTAACTAAAGTACCCCGGTAAGAGGCATGTATCAGTGAAATACAATTTCTTAAACTATTCATAGAATAGATGCATTTATTACATTTTTACCCGTGAAATACTGTAATTTATTCATTGAATAAAAATGATATCCTGTCACAGTGTGAAAGGATATCAAAATGATATCCTGTCACAGTGTGACGAATATCAGAAGTGCGGTAAAACTCTCGATTTCCCTTCCCATAACGAAGATTGCTGAAAAAAAATCTTCCTTGGCCTAATATAAGATAGATGGAAATAAATAAACCATTCTGACAGCGAATAAAACTGTCAAAATTACCAAAAATATGTTGCCAAATTCATGTCTACAGTGTTTTCACCTCACTTAGCTATGACGTCTCAACCGCTCAACTATGACGTCACCAGCCTAAGACTGTATTACAAAAAGACAGAGGCAAGGGAAAAATCAAAGAATTTTTTTTTTTAAATGTAATAAACAGGAAATTCAATGTTTTGTAGTTGAATATGGAATTTATTTCACTCGTGAGACAGGATTTTTTGATATTCGCACTCGTGAAAATATCAAAAATCCTGTCCCACTCGTGAAATAAATTCCATATTCAACTACAAAGCATTGAATATCCTCTATATATTCATAATGAGGTTAATGTTATCTATGTGTAAGTACCATCTTTCAAATTTAAGGTTGTGCAAATTAATAATGACAATATGCTGGGATAAAATTTTCAGGATAAATACCAAGCTGTGTCCTCTAAAAGCTACCAAAATATCATTCTAGTTATCGATATTGCATTATGGCCCTCTTATCTAGAATCAGGACTCACCTTTGGGAAAGACAATAGTTTGAATCTCTCAGAGGGGTACATGATGGCACGATTGTCCCAGCTGATCCCTATTACTTTGTTTTTCAGTCTCTCATATACAGATGCCAGGTATAAAGTTATCTTCCTGCGTTCCAACAAAATCTTCATGTTTTCTGAGCTGGTGAAATCTAAGATATCCTGTAAAATCACCAATAATTATAGGAACTCTCCGAGAAATTGCATTGTTAAAAATAATTTTTCATTAATAGAAATTTTTTTTTGGTTATACAAGTTTATGGTAGTACATGTATACAATGTTTCTATGAAACATATATGCGTATACAACATGGAACTGCTTCAGTGTATCTATTCATTAATTAATGTAACTAAATACAGCTCATTTGCATTATATGTTTCTATCTGTAATTATTGACCATACTCAATGAAGTATACAGTAAATTGAAAAACTATCTTGGAGAATTAGAATTTCCCTTTAATTAATTTTCAGTGGTATACTAACAATTTCAGGAGAAAGCAATGGTAGAAATATCTGATTATTGTACTAACCTGTTCAGGTGAAAGCAATAGTAGGACATGCATGTGTATTTACCAGTTCAAGAAAGAACTGCTGTAGGACTAAATGGTTAACTAACCACTTCAGGAGAGAACTGTTGTAGGACTTTAGGATTGTGTAGTATTTACCATTTCTGGAGAGAGCAGCAGTAGGACTTTATGGCTATGTACTCTGTAGGGATAAGAAGCTGCCAGAGGTAGAACCAGAGCTGCCCGGGACTCTCTCTCTCTCCTCAGAATCTTCTGTAATGTAGCTTCATTGATAGACTTCACATCCATCAAGTATCTACAATCATATTATATATGTGAATTACTTCAGGATGACTGTCAACCTCATTAATATTCAAGCTTTATTCCTCTTTTTATGAGAAGTGTATATTACCTGTCACAGAAAAATGAGAAATTAATCTTAAATCATTATGAGTCTTTCTACAATGAGTTTTCAACTTTTAAAATCGATTTTCATAGTCATCTGAGTTTTTGAAAACTATTGAAATTTTAGTAAGAACATTTGTATTGTAATATCAAGTTTAGAGTAATGATTTACAAAGCTCTGAAACACTGAGAATGCTATCAGCAGGAAGTATCCATTTATAAAGTTGAATACAAAGTGTTGAAGAGAACAGATCAAATTCACATTGAAGGTCAATTTAAAAAAATTTTTTACTGTGGAATCAAGAAAACTTTTATGGGCCAATTTTGTAGATTGCGATAACTTTTCAGGTTCAAGGGGACATAATTTTGTGTATTAACTGATAACTACAACAGGATAATGACTCATTTTATAGAACGTTCATAACCCAGTATAATTTTGTTGAGGATGTAAATTCTTCGATGCAGGGTACCAACAAATTTCACAAATATTGAGCCACCGCAAAATCTTAGAAATCTAAGAATTCCACAATAGATGATTTGCCCTCATCACTTTGTATTTATTTATGATGTTACTGGAAATAGTACTACCGGTACTATGAACACTTTCTTGCCAACTGAACCAAATTCAAAAAAATTGAAAAGTATGGTCATGGACATAGGGAAGCTGAAGGTCAGAAGTTTTTGATTCAGTGCTTACTGAGCAGGTTCTGTTGTGTCCTTACTGTCGTAGATCATAACACCGATCTGTGTGTCTGTAAATCTCCCCTGTATGGACAGGATCAGCTCCAGTAGTACAGAGTCCAGGTCCTCCACACCCTCCAGGGACTCAGGGACAACCAGGACAATATCTACCGGGGTAGCACCGGGGTCAGAGGTCACTGTCAAATTGTAAATGAAAGACAGTCCAACCGCAGGGTACAAATACTAACTGACATAAAAATTAATAATACATGAAGATCATAACAATATACTTTGAATATGGGTTTTAATAAATTGCTGCCAAATATTGTCATCTATGACATTAATCAGCCAAAAAGTTAACCTGGGATAAAAATTTTAGATATATTGAACCTGTGTTCAAATTTATGTAGTACCGTATCAAAATGCTACACTTTACATAAATGTATTCAGTGACTTTCTAATTTCTGATATCTTAGTTTGTTAAAATTTTTGACAATATGATTTCAGTGCTTTGACACCAGATGACTTACTGGTGTGAGTATAGTTCTGGGTGACATTCTGGATTTTCCCTTCTTGATGACAGTATTTGGGTCCACCGAGAGCGTAGGCTGGGAGGAATTGACTGAGTTTCTGTAATATGACTCCCCGGGGGTCCCTCCAGTCTGTCCCCTCCTCAGAGTCCGGATTTCCCAGCAGTCCCAGCGTCTCGTTACTGAACTCAGGCGACAGCTCCACACGGCATTCATTATGAGGAATAAAGAAGGTCAGGTTAATGCCATGAGTTGTTTTTATATTTATTGTGTGGTTGTTGGGTTTGCTTATTTGTGCGTCTTTCTGGGTAGATGGTAGTGTGCCACTAGTGAGACAAAATACATACATGTACTTCATGATCAGACATAAAGGTGCATACCTAAACAATCTTTATTGAAATTTTTAAAAATGTTTTTAACCATGAAGATTAAATTCAGTTTATTTTAAAAAGACATCTCTAGGATTGATAAATAATACAGTAGATTTCTTATTTTTCGTGAGTACTTTATATCATGAACTGGGTCTTTAATGTCAAATCGCGAGAATTATAATTCGCGAATGGACGATTGATCAACAGAATTTACATAGATTTCAGCACCATAAAAATAAAAGCGAGTAATATTTTTTTGCGAGTGATGCTTCTCGCGAAATTACGTGATAATCAATTCTTCGCATATAATTAGGAATCTACAGTATACAGACTGTTATAGAACATGCAGTTATAAAGCATTTAATCACAATCTTGCTAGATAATTTCAATATTGGTAGTAAAGAAGATATAAATTTATAAACTGTATGCAGATACTTAAAATTTATCTCTGTCTTACACTGAAACATCACAATCTCCAAGGAATAATCTTCCATTGTTGTCCACGGTAACAAAACTGTCCACGGTAAACAGAGAAATTTCACTGACAGACATGACTACTGCAAACCTTCCGCGGTGGAAATCAGCTACTAACAGGTGTTTACACTCTAGCTTGTTCTCTGAAAATAAATAAATGTAAAGTAGTCTTTAAGTTTGTCTGCAAATCGTGATTACTATTTACTGTGTCTACCAAACTCTCACATGCATATTCACTCCAATACATGCACATACTTTTATTCTTTTTAAATATCAGGCATATTGTACAAATATATCATTACAAACTAGACCACATTTACATGTTTCCACAAATGAGACTGAATATAATTTTTAATTTGCTTGAGAATAAATACTGATATTTCAAGTCTGAGAAGTACCTGGAATTTGAAATGATTTCCCATCAAATGTTGTGATTTGTCTGAACCCCTGTATGATGGCTTTATGGTTTGAGGGCTGTGGAGGTTTCCTTCTCTTTAGTACAGATAAAACATCAGACAGGTACCTCTGACCAATGGTCTCCCTCCAATGCTATAAACATTCAAACAAATAATATGGTTATAACAGCAGGAATAACAAAACTGGTCATCATATATTTAGTTTAAAGTTTAGACCAAGGATAAAGTTTTCATGACAGATTGACAGAATGTTAGATGAATGAGATTTAATGTCCCCTCACTTTAATGGAAGCAGGAGACAAAAACACCTTTTAACTTACTAAAATTGTCTTCATCTTAAGTGGGAATGGCTGTACCCAGACTAGTTTGCCCTCCTTTAAGACCTCAAGGAATTTCCTGTTCAAGCTGTTTGTGGTCCCTAACAAAAGGCCAGGGGGGTTCTGGAGTGAATGTCCAATGATCTTTAGCAATTCAGCAATGTACACATCCAAGTGCCAAATAAATGCTGATCCTTAATTAAAAATAGGCACAATAAAATAGTTTATGAAGCAGTTTAATAAAAAAACAGCTAGGGTATAAACCAAGGTGATAGATTTTCTCCAGTTTATTAATATACACTGTAGATTATGATGTTGATCAGTTTTGGTACACTCACATACAAAGTTGTCCTGTAATATTTATTGTACTTTACCTGTTTCATTCTCAAAAATCAGTTTAGACTCTAATATACGTCTAACTGGACTAATAAGGGGAACAGTTTGCAGAAATGGCTCCAGGTGACTCTTGTAAAAAGTACTCACTGTCTATATAAAGAAACAAACATTCTTAAGTTGTAGTCTGTTACTAAATTCACAAGGAAAAAAGGTGAAATTTAGTCAGAAAAGTCCTTACCATGTTCAGAAAAGGGATTTCTTTATCTGGGAATGTCTTCCTAAGATTTGTCATCATTGTTTTGCTTGCTGAAATGAGAGCCTGCCCCACAAAGTGTACAGATGTCTTGATGGCCCTCAGCTGATGGAGTAGGGTTGTTTTATCTGTGGGCCAGGACAGATTGTGTGTGATCTGAGTCGACCCAGTCACTTCACTCTCCATAGTCAGGACACGGCTCACATTGGACTGTATAAAATATAAAAACAATCTCGATAAAATCAAAGGTTCCAACAAGTATCACAGTTTACTAAAACCCTAAATCCCCACTGAATACTGACCTATTCATTTACATAATGATACATCAAATCTGAAGTCTCATTAAACCATGGGAATAAAGGAGACTAATGCATATACACTTATACAGTGCTAATGCAATCAAATGAGAAGTGTCAATTAATTCAACATCTGATTTAATCATCATATAACAAAATTTTCTAACGGTAAACACATTTTATCATATCTTTAAATCAAAAAGAATTTATTTACCTGAACTTCTGAAGTCAGTGTTACATTAATATGTATGGGTGAGACAAACTGGACATCCACCACAAAGTTTTTGTTCCACTTGGAGAATTTACCCTGGATATCAAACTGTCCAACTTTCCAAGAATCAAACTTCCCAGCAATACCAAATGTCATATCCATCGGAATAAAAGAGATCTACAAAATAATTATCAATATGAATCCAGATTCCCACAATTTAATGTTGGGTACAAAAAAAAACTACCATTATAATGCTTCTTTATAAAAATCTCTGTTCATTATAAATTCAACACTTTTATTTCCAACAAGATGTGTTTGTGAAACACTATGCGCCCAGCGGCAACAAAGTTAAAAAAAAAAATATTTTAAGCATATAGGTCACAGTCAAGGTCACAAGGTAATTGATCTTGGTATCATTTGAAAGAACTTGATCAGTGAAGTATGCACACTAAATATGAAGTTTCTATCTCTTATAGTTAAAAAGTAATGGTGAAGGTTCAAAAAAACTATTTTTAGCATATAGGACACAATCAAGGTCACAAGGTCATTGACCTTGGTGTCATGTGAAAGGCTTAATTAGTGGTGTATGGATATGTCTCTATCTTTTATGGTTCAAAAGTTATGGCGAAGGTTAAAGTTCGCAGAAAAAATTATTTTTAGCATAAAGGTAACAGTCAAGGTCACAAGGTCATTGAACTTGGTGTCATTTAAAAGAGCTTAATTATTCAATTATGCATACCAAATATGAAGTCTCTCTCATTCATGGTTCAAAAGTTATGGCGAAGGTTAAAGTTTGCAGACAAACAGACAAACAGATAAACAGACAAACAGAACAAAAACAATATACGCCTCGGATCTTTCGATCCGGGCGCATAAAAACCTTAATAATCATGCAATCTTTGAATGCTTCAACAAAATTGATTGAATCTGTGTCAGATTATATATTGTTATTACATGTTGTATTAAGTTTCGGCTAATCTTACTTTCACCATTTTCTATGCACCTAACCTTATATTCAATATCCCAGCTCGGCTTACTGAGTTTACTAACCTGATCTCTCCTCTCTATCATTATTTTCAATCTTTTCTGCTTACCTCACATTTAACGACTTCATCTCAGCTTTACCTTGTTATAAACTTTCTTTACTCAGTTTAACCCGCATTCCAAAGCTTCCCCCTTCTTACTTCACTATAAGCAATTCCTGCTCTACCTAGAGTCCTAGTTCTGCTTACCTTGCTTTGAATGGTTCCGCTGTGATTGAGGAATGCTTTGGAATGGTTTCCTTTGATTGTAATATTGTGTCTGGATGTCCAGTATGAGTTGGAGTATCCCAAGATAATATCCACAAGGTATTCCTGCGATTGATCAGTTGAATTAAGAACTACAGTATCTGTAATAAGAAAAAAAAATCAATTACCATTAATGTATTCTAATACTGTGTATTATTTTATGCCCTTTTAATGAAAGACTATTTATATACATTATAAATGAAGGATTCAAACAAAAATACTTTGAAAATTCTATTTAATATACACTGAAGTTGTCTTGTTAGAAACATAGAGACAATGCCCCTACAGGGCAAGGAGAAATTATTCAATCAATTGACACATAATGTCAATAGTTGCTTAATAATGAACTATAAGTTGTCTAGAACATGAATGATACTTTACTGTCTGTCTGATAGTCGAGGAGCTTCCATGGAGTAACTTGGTGGGCTCTGAATATCACTGTCACAGTCTCGTTTTTCTTCTTCTGATCTTGTAGCTTCCATTCTTGTTTTTTCAGTGAGATTTGATTGGACATGTTGAAATTCCAACTGGGTTGCACAGTATTTGTAATATTTAAGGAAGAACTTAATTCACAATCTTCAAAATAAATCTGTTTGGCAAATAAGTTGATATCTGCAGTAACAGATGCATCTAAGTCCTCTCTGGAGACATCAAATTCCTTCTGTCTTCCATACAGTAAACTTGAGTTGAACCAATGCCTACAAATTTCAAAATTTTGTTAAAACTAAATCTATATATTTAGTAATTCTTTGAATTTGATCAATATTAACCATCTCAAAGATGAATTAAATATCAAATATCAGAGATATATCAAAGTAAGCTGACAGGCCTAACAGTTCAGTCAAACCTGGGTATCAGAGATATCTCAAAGTAAACTGACAGACCTAACAGTACAGTCAAACCTGGGTATCAGAGATATCTCAAAGTAAACTGACAGACCTAACAGTACAGTCAAACCTGGGTATTAGAGATATCTCAAAGTAAACTGACAGACCTAACAGTACAGTCAAACCTGGGTATTGGAGATATCACAAAGTAAATTGAAAGACCTAACAGTACAGTCAAACCTTGATATCAGATATCTCAAAGTAAACTGACAGACCTAACAGTACAGTCAAACCTTGGTATTAGAGATATCTCAAAGTAAACTGACAGACCTAACAGTACAGTCAAACCTGGGTATTAGAGATATCTCAAAGTAAACTGACAGACCTCAAAGTAAACTGAGTTTAACTGACAGACCTAACAGTACAGTCAAACCTGGGTATCAGAGATATCTCAAAGTAAACTGACAGACCCTAACAGTACAGTACAGTCAAACCTGGGTATCAGAGATATCTCAAAGTAAACTGACAGACCTAACAGTACAGTCAAACCTGGGTATTAGAGATATCTCAAAGTAAACTGACAGACCTAACAGTGCAGTCAAACCTGGGTATCAGAGATATCTCAAAGTAAACTGACAGACCTAACAGTACAGTCAAACCTGGGTATCAGAGATATCTCAAAGTAAACTGACAGACCTAACAGTGCAGTCAAACCTGGGTATCAGAGATATCTCAAAGTAAACTGACAGACCTAACAGTACAGTCAAACCTGGGTATCAGAGATATCTCAAAGTAATCTGACAGACCTAACAGTACAGTCAAACCTGGGTATCAGAGATATCTCAAAGTAAACTGACAGACCTAACAGTGCAGTCAAACCTGGGTATCAGAGATATCTCAAAGTAAACTGACAGACCTAACAGTACAGTCAAACCTGGGTATCAGAGCTATCTCAAAGTAAACTGACAGACCTAACAGTACAGTCAAACCTGGGTATCAGAGATATCTCAAAGTAAGCTGACAGACCTAACAGTACACACAAATCTGGGTATCAGAGACATCTCACAGTAAGCTGACAGACCTAACAGTACAGTCAAACCTGGGTATCAGAGATATCTCAAAGTAAACTGACAGACCTAACAGTACAGTCAAACCTGGGTATCAGAGCTATCTCAATGTAAACTGACAGACCTAACAGTGCAGTCAAACCTGGGTATCAGAGATATCTCAAAGTAAACTGACAGACCTAACAGTACAGTCAAACCTGGGTATCAGAGCTATCTCAATGTAAACTGACAGACCTAACAGTGCAGTCAAACCTGGGTATCAGAGCTATCTCAAAGTAAACTGACAGACCTAACAGTTCAGTCAAACCTGGGTATCAGAGATATCTCAAAGTAAACTGACAGACCTAACAGTACAGTCAAACCTTGATATCAGAGATATCTCAAAGTAAACTGACAGACCTCACAGTGCAGTCAAACCTGAGTATTAGAGATATCTCAAAGTAAACTGACAGACCTAACAGTACAGTCAAACCTTGGTATTAGAGATATCTCAAAGTAAACTGACAGACCTAACAGTACAGTCAAACCTGGGCATTAGAGATATCTCAAAGTAAACTGACAGACCTAAAAGTACAGTCAAACCTAGGTATCAGAGATATCTCAAAGTAAACTGACAGACCTAAGAGTGCAGTCAAACCTGGGTATTAGAGATATCTCAAAGTAAACTGACAGACCTAACAGTACAGTCAAACCTTGGTATTAGAGATATCACAAAGTAAACTGACAGACCTAACAGTACAGTCAAACCTTGATATCAGATATCTCAAAGTAAACTGACAGAGCTAACAGTACAGTCAAACCTTGGTATTAGAGATATCTCAAAGTAAACTGACAGACCTAACAGTACAGTCAAACCTGGGTATTAGAGATATCTCAAAGTGAACTGACAGACCTAACAGTACAGTCAAACCTGGGTATTAGAGATATCTCAAAGTAAACTGAGTTTAACTGACAGACCTAACAGTACAGTCAAACCTTGATATCGGAGATATCTCAAAGTAAACTGACAGACCTAACAGTACAGTCAAACCTGGGTATCAGAGATATCTCAAAGTAAACTGACAGACCTAACAGTACAGTCAAACCTGGGTATTAGAGATATCTCAAAGTGAACTGACAGACCTAACAGTACAGTCAAACCTGGGTATCAGAGATATCTCAAAGTAAACTGACAGACCTAACAGTACAGTCAAACCTGGGTATCAGAGATATCTCATAGTAAACTGACAGACCTTACAGTACACTCAAACCTTGATGTCAGAGATATCTCACAGTAAGCTGACAGGCCTTACAGTACTGTCAAACCTTTGTATCTCAAACTCATGCAATGAGGAAAGGAAAAGCAAGGATATCTGGGGATTTGAGATAATGAGGGTAAAGAATATAAAAACAGTGGTTGGAACTTTCAACTCATTTCGACATACTGGTAAGTAAGGTATTTGAGATATTAATGATTGACATAGAGAAATTCCACTGCAATTACCAAACAAAACAAGAGGCCCACAGGCCTTATAGGTCACCTGAGTATCATGTAACAACTTTCCAACAATTGAATTTGGTTCGTGTTTTAAACCAGAGGCTATGAAATTCACAATTTTGAAAGAGGCACCATTGCTTATCATAATTATACACTTAGCCTGCTTACTCTAGTTACTAAATACTAGTGTTGGCAAATCGGACGATTTTTAGTAACCGGTTACTCGCTTCATCTTCCGATCGAGTACCCGGTTACTCGGATGATTTTTGGTAAAAGTATCAATAACTATTATTTATCTATTATTTTATACTTATTGGTAGTAGTAATGCACAAACATATTGTATAGAGACGTTATACTTACAATACACACATACGATATCGTCAAAGATTTACGATTTTAAAATAAAGAAAATTAATAGGGAATTCACACACAAAGACAAATAAATACGTCAACGTCAATCACCAGTTTACACTTTCTTTTTCACCCCCAGAAATATATAGCAATCAAGGATAATAATTATTTACATACTCCATAATAAATAGTTAAATGTGGGATTTGAGATAAATCACTGGCTTAAAGAATATAAAAACAGGGATTGGAACTTTCAACTCAGCTGTTTTTCCTTTGTTACAACTCGACAAGCTTATTACTGGTAAGTCAAATGCGGTATTTGAGATATTAATATGTATACATAGCAAGAAATATCAATTATGCAAGTTACTAATCAAAACAATTTGATTCACTACAACCATGCACTTATAGGTCTAACGGTATCATTAACAATCCAAGGGAAATTGAATTTGTTTACATTTATAAATTATAAAACATTTATATTCATGCGCTTACTATGAAATTTAATTTTGAGTAAGAGGCACCATTAACCGATATCATAATTATACACTTAGCCTGCTTACTCTAGTGCCAACACTACTAAATACCAAGAGGTAGATCAGAGTAACAGAGAAAATGCAATTCCACTTTTTAACCAGTTATGCATCCCATCCCAAAAGAAACCACTGACCCAGATGGGGCCAGATATTTCAAAATTTTGGAAATTTTATCATAAATTTTATTTCATCATAAATGGTTGATTAATACCAAAGAGCAGATTTTAATGCATTAATTTATTTTCAGACTATGAACCCCCCCCCCCCATACCCCTGACCCAGGGGCATGAAATTAACCATTTTGATAGATGCACCTTTCTTTGTCATAAATATATATACTTAGATCATTGGCATAATACCTAGGAGCAAAGGAAAAAGATTTTCAAAGAATTAATGTATTTTCGCTACATAATTAAAAGAGCCCCCCCCCCCCCCCACCAAAAGACAAAACCCCTAACCCAGGGGCCATGAAATTCATAATCTTGGAAGAGGCACTCTTGCTCATCATAACTATCAGTATGCACTTAGTTTAATTAATACCCAGGAGCAGAGAAGAAGATTTTCAAATAATTAATGTATTTTCACTATATAATAGGGCTGGGGAAAAATATCGATATTTCGGTATATTGCAATACAATGACAAAAAATTTCGTATTGCAATAGGTTTTTGTAATATCGATATACAGGCAAAATACTTAGACTAAGGAATTTTATCATTAAATGTAAAAATAAATGGAAGAAAGGTTTGTTATGAAGACAAAAAGTACAACAGTAGCTGTTTTGTGGGTGTATTTTAGAGCATAACTTAAAAAGAATTAACAAGATTTTTTTTTTCTTTTGGTTACTGATCATAGTTATGTACATTCTGCATATAAATGAAAGGTAAATTAATAAGAAAATGCCATTTTATTTTCGTTGAAAATATTGCAATACATATCGCAATACAGTTTAAAATATCACAATATATGGCAATACAAAATCTTTGGCCATTACCCAGCCCTACTATATAATCAATAGAGTCCTTCCCTAACACCGGAACCCCCGATCCTGGGGCCATAAAATTCAATATTTTGGAAGTGGCACTTTTGCTCATCATAACTATGTACTTCGTTAGTTTATTTGATATCAGGAGCAGAGAAAAAGATTTTCATAAAAATAATGCATTTTCACTATATAATCTATATAGCCCAGCCCTAGCACTAGAACCCTGACTCTGGGGCCATAAATTTCACAATTTTTATAGAGGACTCAATGCTCATTACATTCATGCAAACAGTTTGACAGCTTGATGTCCAGGAGTAAAGAAGATCTTTAAAGATTTCATTAATTTTGGTGGTTTTGGCCCCAACCTTCAGGCCCCAGGGGGCGGGGACAATAAAATTCATAATTTTTGTCCCCCTTCACCCATAGATGCTGTATACCAAATATGGTTGAAATTGGTTCAGTGGTTTCAGAGAAGAAGCTGAAAATGTTCAAATGTTAACACATGACAGACGAAGACGAATGAAAATGGATAGCAATAGGTCACCTGAGTGACTCAGGTGACCTAATAAAAAAAGGGAGGGAAATGGGAGAATTCCCCCTCTTCCACACTGAAATCAGTTTTTCAAATCTTTTTTCTGATAAAGTCCTACCTGCTGTTAAAAAAAGTGTTTCTGATCAGTTTTCCAATAGACCCATTACCAATCAAGTACACATAGTTGTCACAGGAGGGGTACACAAAGATAAGTGTGTAGTCTAAGTTTGTTGCAGGGCCCTGTTGTAAAATCAGAGGAGTTCTCCTGGATGTCAGATTTGCCTTCATTCTCCACTTCTGTTTACGTAATATTCCAGACCATTCACACTCTGAGTATGGCCCATCACCATCTTGTCCATATGTGCTTGATTTTGATTTTAAATTCTATGAAAAGGAGTATATATACATGTAAATGAACAGTATATCCAAAATATTTTCATTATATTTATTAAAATATCTAAGAATAAAGTTAAAAATAAAACAATTTAATGCTATTTCTTTCTAACTACATATATTACTTACAATACCACATATATCACTTATACAAGTATTATTGAGACACTATATTGTTTCTTTTATAACAAAAATTATTATGGGTACAAGAAAATCTAATAAAATAAGGAATTTCTTATTTGATGTAAACATAGTATATTTACCTTGGAGTTGTGTAGGTCTGCAGAATTAAACAGTTTATAGAACACATCTATATCTGCTCCTATATTTTGAGACAGACTGATATGGCTTGAGACATTCACAATGTATCTGCCTTTCTGTTCCAGCAGTATGTTACACTGATATCCAGAATTCTTTGCTTCATCAGGCTTTTCTATCTTGGCATTTATCATAAAATTAACCTATTCATAAAATAAAAAATTCGGGGATAATAGGAAACATATTTATGTTTTTCTTGTAAATAGCGAGGAAATTAAAAACAAAAAAGTGCATGTATACGAATCATGTTGAAAAATAAGTCCATTGGCCTGAAAATCATTAGGCCAATCTTTATTTGTTATCTATTCTTATCTAGACTACCTATTTCTAAAACCTAAGAGCTCTAACGCATAATTACCTGGTCCGAATGAAAATATTTATATAATTCGTGGATTATTTTGCTTTCTTAAATATTTTCTTTTTAGTTTTTCTTCTTTCTGTAGACTTATCTGCTCAATGGATCAATGTTTGAAAAAATTCATTATGCATTTTATCAGATTGTTAGACAATAAGAACTGAAGCAGCTACTGGAATCACAATGACACATGTACCTGTTGTTGATGCTGTCTGAGGAATGAGACATCTGCTGAAATATCAAAAAGTGTGTCATTGTTTTCTTCTCTGTATTCTACTTCAACTTCTTGACCTAAACATAAAAATATGAACCTGGTTGTCTTCATATTTTTCAGATTTTGAAATATTAGTACAATGACATGTGACATAAGATATTTGTATTTAGTGATGACATAACTATATCACGATTTCTGGAAAAAAAAAGCTCTCATATGAAAAATATTTAAATTCCATCATTTTTTATATTAAGTGTGCTGAAGGTTTTGTCTAGGGATAACAGTATTAGTTACTTAGTAACAAGTTGTATTTAACACATGAATGATTTAATAGTTAGTAACAAGTTGTGTTTTTGAATTTGTAACATGTTATGTTTGGAATAGCATTAGTTAGTAACAAGTTGTGTTTGTCTTGAGATGGAATAATATTAAAAGTTAGTAACAAGTTGTGTTTGTCTAGGGATGGAATAGCATTAGTAAGTAATGTCATATTTGTCTAGGGATGGAATAGCATTAGTTAGTAACAAGTTGTTTCTGTTTAAGGATGGAATAGCATTAGTTAGTAACAAATTGTGTTTGTCTAGGGATGGAATAACATTAGTTAGTAACAAGTTATGAGTACATGTACAAGAACTAAATGTCAACTAAATGGATTACCTGGATATCCTAAGTGAATAGTGTAATTTCTTATTGAAGTTTCATTTTTATTGAAATCACTTAATTCCATTTCAATAAATACATCAGTTCTGTCTAGATTCTTTGATGCATATTTTGTGTTGAAGTGCAGTGGATATAGGGAGGGCCAAGCCTTAGTGCTGAAGCAGAAAAGTATTATAGTCTCAAAAATAAATGAAAAAGAGTCAAATTTCTACAAAATTTCTCATCAAAACTGTTGTCTAATCCAGCGATTTTCTATAGAACCAGGTGTTCAAATTAAACAAGTTTTACTGTAATATAATTTAATTGTAGGTTTTAAGTTGCAGTGGACTTTAAGAAAAATTACCAAATTGTATTGTAAAGATCAAAGAAGGTATCCACATTAAATCCTACTCACCAGAACAGTTTTCTCTGTAGCTTCCTGTATATATGATCATGATTGTATCTTATTTTATCCCAGATGAAGTTGACTTCAAACTCCGGAGCACTTATTTCAATAGAGCTGTTTCTGGTCAATGTTCCTCCTACATCACTACCGGTAAATGTTTCCTGTATTTGAAAAAAAAAAGAAAAAAGTTCAGGCCATTCGTTTCTCAAGTGCTGAGCATGCCTGAATAAATACAAAGTGTGATATTTGATTGATTGATTGTTTGTTGTTTAACATCCCTCTCAAGAATTTTTCACTCATATGGAGAAGCCACCATTTGCAAGTGGAGAGATACAAATTTCGTCGTATACTTGGCACTCGGGGCTATTGAGCAGTGATGATCTTTTTTTGTGCCAGCACCTACTGCAACACAGGACCTTGGTTTTATACGGTCTCATCGAAGGACAGTCTCCATGCCCCTCATTAAAGATCTACTCCTTACTTAGCTGCAGAACTGTGAACTGTAGCTCTCTGCTTGAGAAAAAATTTGGACAGATAAAGCAGAACTATAGATCCAAGCATTGTAAAAACCTTCAATCTATGCCGACCATTTTCTATTCGTCGCTCACTTTGGGTATTTTTTCTTGTATTTTATACTTTCCTCAGCTTTAAAAATGGTATATAATAATTAATTATACATTTAACTTCATTCCTGATAATTTACTTACCCTTCAATGCTAACAAATGACTGTTTGTGGTTACGGACATCGAAATGGAACTCTTTTAAACCAACATTACAAAACTATTTACAGAACTGTTGCAGACCATTAAAAGGTAAATAAAGTATCAAAAATAAGAGTTAAATATATGATTAATTATAGGTTACCATTCTAAAAGCCAGAGAAAGCTTAAACTACAGGAAATAAATACCTATAGTAGCTACAAAAAATCGTCTGCATAAATTGAGGGTTTTTACAATGCTTGGATCTGTAGCTCTCTGTTTTACCTGTTCGAATTTTCTCAAGCAGAGAGCTACAGTTCTGCAGCTACTCCTTACTCTACAAATGTAGAGCAGATGCTCTAACCACTGCGCCACGCAGGCGACAGTGAGATTTGTATTAGGATACAAAGTCTAGTGGGAATATTTGGAACAAAATGTAGGAACCATTTGGAATTCTACCTCAACCTTCCATGTAAACAAATGCAAATATATCTATTCATCAATCCAGATCAGTTAAAACTGTGGGTTGAGAAAGTTTGATTTTTTGACAAATATTTCCTGAATATAAAGAGATGAGTGCTGTAGCAAAAGCAAACAAAATTTCTTAGAAAACCTTTACCATATACCGATACTGATTTGAAACCTGTTTTCATTTTTATTCATGATACACATTAGCCTAAATGGATATATTTTATAACCAACTATTGTCAAAACTTATTTCTTTTTACCTCCATAATAAGCCCATACAAAGGATGTCCCTTGCTATACACACGTAGTCCTTTGACTCTTTTATTCAACCTCATATTATTTGCTCTGTCATTCTCATTTATGGCATCAAAGGAAAGATTTTTGCTTGATGTAACAAGATGCGCAGAAAATGAATAGTCTGCCATTTTCAGGTTTGTCAAAGTGAAGTTTAGTTTTTGATTTTCGTGACCACCTAAAAATGAAAACATTTTTAAGAAATATATTGTGACATATTGATACTTTTAAAAAAATAAAGTAAGTCATTTTTTATATTATTAAGACTGTCTTTAGATTGTATCTTAGCTAATTTTTTTTTATATCACTTCTTTTTAGACAAATAACGCTAGATAATTTTGCTCCAAAGGGACATAGTCACTAGACTACAGGCACTATATTGTTTCTAATCCTATAGGATTAAGGTTAGTTTTAATTCTTAGACAAAATGGTTATTATGATAATATCTGTATATTTCAATTCTACATAAGAATTTGATCCCCAACAGAGCTGCCACATCATAGCTTTTTGGATAATGATATGTTCAAAATTTACTGGTTTTTGATCCTGGTAATCTCAAAATTTTAAAAATATTTTTCCTGGTTGCCAAACTTGAATTCTATATTATAAAGAATGCTGAAAATCATTCTGACTTTGATCTGAATTTTGTTTACTTAAGAAAGATGATTCAATATATGTTTCTTTGTATTCCTATGACCCTTGATTCGGATGATTCCCCACTGTTACCTCGCCATAGCTATGTTTCATGTATAAACAAACATGAACAAACAGTATATAATAAACCTTTAATTTTGAACTAAAATTGTGTTGCTTGTATTTTTTTTTTTTGGCTAAGTGGTTATCTGAAAGAAAAAGAATTCATAACACTCCATCTTTATTTCACTACTTATTAATTATCCCCCTTGGAGAAATGCACTTTCTTTGAAAAAAATACACATCCTTTACTTATGATTCTTTATGCAAAATCTTTTTGAAATCTACAAGGTAACTCTTAGAAAGTCAAAAAAATTAATGTAAAAAAAAAATTACACACGTCAGTGAGAAATGGAAGAAGATCACAATTGAAGCAGATAGGGTTAAAATACAAACCCCAAAGCTTAAACATATCTATCAGTAGAAAGAGGAACAACAATAACACAAGCACAAGTACAGTACTATAGAATAGTTTCATCTCCGTTACATAGCACACTGACCTGTAGTTTCTGTCAGGATCTCTATATGCCTATCCTTCAAATCCTTTCTCTCTTTGTAATCAGCAACTATTTTTAAATCCTTGAATGTGCTACAAACATTAAAGTTATACATGTACATAATCAGGGATGAATTCATTTTGAAATGGACTAAAAAGACAACAATGCAGAGAGATTATGATGATTCTTATTTTATAAGTTAGAGCAAATTGTGCAAAAAATATGAACATACATGTATAAATATTCACAATGTAAATGCAAGCAAAGAACTGGGTCTCTCTTAACTGATAAAAATACATCTTCAAACAATTGAATTCCACAACTAATAAAATGAAGCACATTCTTAGTTTACATGTGTATCCAACGATGTACATGTACCTGTTTTTCCTGGTGACTGAAGCTGAGAAGGGGCCCGATAAAGGGAAGTAAGCATGTGATCTGGAGGTGGTAACATTAGGATACTCTGCAATAATGCATGTTTGTTGATCTGTCAACAGTGACCAGTTGTAGCACTGCTCAAATGTTCCATGATAAGCTGGAAGGTAGGGGATCTCCTCTACATCTTTGTCATTACCATGCATCAAAAGAAGCCTGCTTCTGTTTTAAAAGGAAATTTAAATATCATGTACAGAAGTGCTGTGCTAGATACTGTTATAAATATCTATGCATCGCTATATTACATCCCACCCCGAAATCCCCAAATGATTTGTCTTATCTGAAATTATAAAGAAATGAAGTGTGCTTTCTCACTTGACTGAAGCTAGCTCCATTTTTGTCCCATCCTCTTTGCTGAGTATTGTTAGAATGAAGTGTTTAATCACGTCTTTGTGTGGATTCCCAGCCTGTAGTTGTGCCTCCACATCAAACTTCCCTCCCACTGTTCCCTGTGTAACCATCCGGCCTCTCTTGGTGATCAGTGAAGGCAACTTTACAGTCATTTGTCCCAAAAATTCAAAAGCTCCTCTAAAAGTCATATGTTATCAAAATATCATTTAGAGTTTTGTAAACTCAAAATGTTTACATAATTCACTTCTCAAAGTTCAAGTAATGACATAAACTGATACCAACAGGTGATGAGTAAAAGGCGAGATCACTGTGGATATATATCCAGTAATAACAGACAAGATCACTTGTGGGTAGCAAATATATGTACTTGATTGTACACATACATACAGAAAAACATGTACACAAAATAAATATCAATCAAAAAAGTTCAGTTGAGCCCAGAGGCATGTAAGCTTGAATTTTTGGAAAAATGAACTTTCTATAGATGGTTATTTATAAAGGGTCATTAATATGGGGAAAAAAAGGATCAAACTAACATCAAATTTATAGCAGATTGATAACATTTCATAAAGTTGAAAAAAATATCTTGGGAAAAAAATTAAAAGACATTTACAAAACGTAAGGACACTCCCTTCAACCCCAACCATTACAGTGAATTCAACTGACTAGGGACTTGAAAGATTAAAAAATATGTTACATTGTTCATACTTATGAAAAATTTTAGATTGAACATCCACAGGTCCCATTCCCAGCAGAAATTTCTTCAGTGTTAATTTGGCTTTGACCTCTGTGGCAGTTGTGTGTGTGAAGAGGACATTCATAGCAAGGGATGCCCCACTGACGGTCGGCAGAACTTTTGTGAGGTCCATGATTTTGGACGACCTGGAAGAAAAGCAAACATGTATAAGACATATTTCTTCCAAATACATGTATGGCAGCAATAGGAAATCATAATTGTAACTTTAAATCTTTGTACCTAGTTTTGATACGATGATAACCCTTGTTAAAATGAAGCATTAAGAGTTCCAGGATTTCATTTCCTTTTTTCTTAAGATTTTCTGCACTCAAATACTCAAGTAGAGTATGAACATCAGCATATGCAACTTCATGACCTGAAAAAAAAGGAAAGTAACGATACAAAATGGCTAGACATAGTACAATTTCCTTGTGGCAACAAAGAATTTACCTTTGTATAAAATCACAGCATATAGTTTTTAGCAAGAATGTTTTTTTAGATGAGCTATGTAAAACATAATGATAGAGATAATTACCAAATATTTTAAAGTGTAGAAGTCCTCCAAATTGCTCTTTATCACTTTGGTAGTTAACAAGCTGAAACAGGTCCCGGATCTCCTTGACTAGGTCTGGGTGAAAGTGACCAAACATCTCCGACAAGTCGACTGGGGCAGAATTTTCCACTGCTTTCTTAAATCCCGTGAAAAGTGATGCTAGATAGTAGAAACCTTTATTCCTACTTAGAGCACTGTTGAGCAGGCTTTGAAGTCCTGATGTAGAAGAATATGAGTAAAAAAGAATGTTTTAATACTTTAGTAATTACTAAATACATGTAACACTAACATTTGAATATCAAATCATATTGCATTTTGAATAAAACTTTAGAATGGCAAAATCAAACTGGCTCATTGTCAAATCATTTTTAAAGTCTGCAGACTCATGTCTGCATACACATGGATGAAATTTGTCACCAGTTTTGCAGTATTACCCTGTAAATCTGCTTCCAGTTCCAGAATATTCTGCTTCTTTCCATGGTAGTAGTTTAATTTGATGCTGTATGCCTGAAAGTCAGTCCTGACAGTATCACGTACCACGTCTATCTCCAGCTGCAGACCATCAAAGGTGACGGTAAACGGCAACCTGTCAACAAACAGTCAATGTTATAAAGAAGCCTGGCTGGGTTTTCACACTATCAAAATTTCTTGGAAAAAAAGAGCTCTGTATATAAATATAGGAATTTGTATTGATTATTATGCCTGAAACACAAGGAATTTTTCTTCACTAGTAAAAGTTTATGGCTAGAATAGTACATGAGCTTTTTTCTTTTAACATGCAGCATATAGACATACAAGTCAGTGTTATGAGATTTTCTGCCTATACACAGTATCTGGACATCTCAATGTAGCAATATTTTCTACTCACTTAAAGTATCTGGACAAGTCAATGTAATGAGATTTCCCCTGTAAGAAAGATGAGGGAGAGGGAAGTCTTCTTCCATCCTTCTCTATCACTTTTGTCCAGAGATCCCTAAGTCTGAAATAAAGAAGAAATACTGCCTTTGTATTTTAGCAAGAAATCAAAGTTCATCCATGGTCACACAAGTAACACTGTAAAAAATCCAGAAAAGTATGAAATAAGACAAAATAAACTGACAAATGAAGATATGTTGTCCAAAAGCAAGAGAAATAGGATGAACAGGAATCAATGTCATGAACTCGGAAAACAATTACAATGTAGCTCTATTTTCTTGCCTGTACTTGACAGTTTCAATACATTTCTATTAATCTCCATCACAATGATGACTTAACAGAAACGTTAAACTCCTAGAATATATCTTAAGGTTCATAAACCCTCTGCTCACTCATATAAAATGTTGCTTGAACCTTAATATGATAGCATTTCACACAAAAATTAATTAAAAATCTTACGTTTAAAAGAATTGAAATTTATTGATTGACATATCCTTGCACTCTCACAAATTTAATTTTATAATCCTTAGGAAAAGTGGCAATCTCGTTTTGTATAAATGAAAAATATTAATACTATAATCCAGCTAGACATGCGGGAAAGCAAAACAAACACACAATATAAGTCCGTGCATGTGGTAAGCAAAAAAGACATTTCAACTCGACAAATAACAAAACTACAAAAACTGTGTACATAAAGTGTGCTCGAGGGATAACTTGTGAAGGTGTTTTGCATTTCTACTCTGAATAAAATTATTTTTCTTGATAAAAGTTTTAATATTTCTCATTAAAACACATCAAAATTGCCACTTTTCAAGGATTAAGAGTTAAAATTTGTGAAAGTCTCAATCAAACCCGCCAAAATTTTAAAGTTTTAATAACTTTTAAATGAAATAAGATTTTTAATTAATTTTTGTGTGAACTGCTATTAAAATATATAATTCTGATATTATACAAAAAAAAAAATGAGAAAATATTAACTTCAAATCTGTGTCTAAGTACCTTTAATGATTTTCCAAAAGAATTGTATTTTATATGTAAAATACAAACAATTATAGCATAGCTTGCGGGGCAAAATTGGACAAAAAAGACATTTCAACTCGACAAATCTATGAAAGGGATAATAGGCATTTCTGTCATTAAGAGTTATCTCTCTTATCAGAGTATCAATGACCCTTAAACAACCTCTTAGATGAATTTCTCTAGGTCTTTGAAGGTCATTTTATGTAAAAACAAAAAGTATTTTTGTTTCTTAGAACATGTATATATTATTTACAAGTCTAACCTGACCCACTTTTGCATTAAATGTATCAATCTGAGTGTGTCAACAATGATTACCCTATCCTATCTGGCTGGTCATTTTCTAACACTGCCTCTATATAAGATGACATGTACAGTTTGATGTTGTCTATGGGTTCAGTGTGTACAGTCTCCAGTAGTTTGGTTATCAGGCCCTCATCTGTAGTGTCGGCCAGTCTCCTGAAGGCCTGGGTCCGGAGTGATGCCTTCCTGTTGACATCATACAGAACGGTCAGTAGGGAGGACTGAATGTCCTCTGTCATGTCCAAGGCAGCTAGGGCCTGTAATCATAGAGAAATGTGATGTCAAGGGGTTCCTATTATATTCTGTAATTTTTATAAAACTCTTTCAATTTAGAGACTGATGGTATAACAAACAGAATGATAGGTTGATTTGAGTTGCTATGAACAATCTCCTAAAATGACCCCCCCCCCCCCCCTCCTCTTTTGCTATTCACTTTTTGTAAGAGACCGTATACTTGCCCAAATATTCGTAATTCAAAGTCATTTAAAAACATTTCAATGTTATACATAATCTTTGTGTCAGATATGTGCTTTCAAAATTTCTTTTGTTTACATGTACATACATAAAGTTTACTCTGGATATGATTGCACTGACATGTGATTCCTATATAGAGGAATATCTACACTAGACAAAATTGCTAACACACCATTAATTCTTATTTGTGAACTGAACATTTGCTGGATCGGTGGTAGTGTATAGAATAAGCCATTATTTCCAAAACAGTGGGATTGAAAAATGTCTTTGTATCATGAAAAGACCCTTGAGTGACCTTCTTTTCCAAAAACCAATTTCCAGCTGTGCACTGCACAACATTTTTGCCCAGATATGAAATTCTTGATCACTAAAGGTGGTCTGTGAGTTTGCCACAGGAGTAGTCCCCCAGTTATAAATCAAACAACAATTAGTCATTGACTCTCATATCGCCTAGCAATCATCTGGTGCCTTAGTGTCCATACCAAATCCACTCAACTTCCGGTTGACCTAGTTTTGTGGAACAATTTTCAACTGATTGTATGCTCCTATCTAAATGCTGTGGTTATCTATAGTAAACATTTTTATGTTTATTAATCTATTTGCAACAATCTTTTCTTGGGTGGAATTCATAAGCTTTTTATTGCTTTCATTTTTTACAGATTTCTCTAAATGAACCCCCTGCAGACGCCATACTATCTGCTTTAGCATGCTCTTCTTGCGTCAAATGCTGCATACGGTGTAACTTTTTCTGAGTTTTTAATTAGTACAAAGTACAAACGTAAAGAACACAATTACAAAGAAAAATTGAAATTTTTTTCTTCAAAAATGGGCTAGACACGATTTAAATTTTTTCTATGAATTGCTCACACTTCAGTAAACATTGTAGTTATTATTTATAAGGTTTGACATTTATTTGCCTTATTTTGTATTAAAGTAACATATTTATATATCAAATACATCATTAAAAGGTTTTTAAAAGTACAATAATAATTTTCTTAGGTGGTGCGTTAGCAATTTTGTCTAGTGTAAACATATTTTTAATATGTTAAAGATAGGTTATCCATATCAAAGTTAACTCTGCAATGGTAAATGATGCCGAGATCATATGCATTATTATTCATTAGGGCAAAAATTAGACAACATTTCTCCCAATTCAAGTTTATTTGGTTGGTGAACTAAATCTCAGTGAATTATTCTGATTCTCTTACCTGGATAGCAGTTTTAGACAGGTGATATGGAACATTACGGTTTTCCACACAAATTTGGATGGATTTTACCAATGTGCTGACCGTGAAATTTATTGATGAAAACTTTTGAATAATTTTACCAACATTACCAAACATCTGCAATAAAAATCATAAAAATAAAATCATGTTATATCATAAAAAAAAACATAAAACTAGTTAAAGTTGATCTGAGAAGTTAGGAATTGTGCATTGAGGTTTTATAACTCTACTGACATAGTGGGTTTTTTTTTTAGATATAATACCTTAAACATAAGTAAAAGGTTGCCATGTTTATTTATCTTCTCATCCACACCGAGGCCCTCCCATATCTCAGATTTACAGTTGTCACCTATCTCACCCGCGACATGTGTCATAATCTGAGATACTGGATCATCCTGACAAAATAAAATAAAATAATCTAGATATCTAAAAAGCTCCATCTTTAATAGGGCTTCTTTTTATTATCATCTCATCATGCTCATAGATGTTATTTTTACTTTTATCAACAGTTTTATACCTTTTGAAACTCTTTATTGTCTGTTTCTCCCAGGAATCTATGCACCATTATACCCAAAGGTAGCCAACAAACCATTTGGTTCTTATTTTTACACATATCCTGTTAATAAAAAAAGTCATATCCGGTTAAAGTTACTCAACAATACATGTAAGAAGACTGCCTCAAATTCATAACAAGAAACATCAACAGGCATAAAAATTTCCAAAGCATATCATGCTTAGATCCTTTACAATCAAAAACCTTGTAGGATACATACTGATGATAAATCATTGTTTGTGGTGAACAAACGTCCACCTATGTTGCGGGTCACCCTTCCCAATACCAGTAAACCATAAACTTTATATTCAAAGGAATATGGAATTTGGTTCATTAAATCTTATTATATACAAGTTACCCAAAAGGAAATGTCTCCCAAAACCATATTTTTTTTATTTCCAATGAACAATTGATAAATATAGATAGGTACATGTAGGTTCCTCAATGGATGTCAAACAGAGAGAGAAGAGGATAGGAATAGCTTTATTAACCGAGTCAATATACTCACATACAAAACAGAGAGAGCTTGTGGTGATGTTTCATGGTTAATGGCCAGGTCGTATGTAAACAGGGAGCTGAGGAGAGGGTCGGACACATGGCCACTCTGTAGACAGTGAGTGAATGTTCTCAGACAGGTATAGGAACCGCAGGACAATAGGGCGTCCAGGAAGTAGTCCTTCTCCATCAACTACACAAAATAGAAAAGATCAGCTCATACCTGCTTTATGAGTGATTATGAGAAAGATCATTTTATAAAATGCCAATCACTTTTTTACAATCAGACTAGCATTATTAAAAATAGTCAAAGAAGTTATGTCAACCATTCAGAAAATAACGTAATATCATCTGATGTCAGTCTATTTAGCAAATCTTAATCAATACAGTCATGGAATGTTTGAGACTTATACCAGTATCTGGCAATTGAAAATCCTAAAATTCTAATGCTCAAACTGATCATATCTGGACCTTATAATAGAATACATTTTAAAATTGTATTACGTACAGCCAAGAGTTGACAAACAGACAAGAATTTTCCTAAACTATGCACCGGTATGTGAAAAATGAAAGCAATTATAAGATGTACCAGTAATGAATGGATTAGTCTTTCAAAACATACCTGGTGAACAGAATCACAGTTGACACTATTGTTGCCATGACAATTCCAGATATGTGACATTGCGACTGAGAGAGTTTGATTGTCTGCCCTCTTCATGTCCATGACAAGCTGATTGTAGAACTGGGGAAGATCTTCCACTTTATCTTTTCTCACACTTTCTACCATCTTCTGAAGCAAGCTGTTGATTGTTTCCATGGTCACTTCTGGTGTTGTTTCTTCTTCAAACTCAAACAAAATGTCTACATACTTTTTACCTCTGATTCTTCTGTTGACAGCCCGTGTGCTTAGTTTCTTCACTTCAATCAGTTCTAAAGACTGGCTAGAAGTAAACACATGTTTTCATAGTAAATGTCTGCTAACAGGAAAATAATTTTAAAATACAGGAACTGTAAACATGCTAACAAAATTGTACTTCCTCCCTAAATGCCCGATATACATTTTCCCAAGAAATGATATTGAATTTACTGAAATTCTTGTTTCAAGAAAATCACACTTCTCCTATCATAAGTTATCTCTATATAAAGTAAAAATTTCCAGTATACATACTTCATTGAAATGACTTAATGTTTATATTTCTCTCTGAAAGTGATCTTTTAAAAAAGTTATAGATCTTTCCCAACTTTTACACTTTTCTGTCAGTGACCTTGGACTTGCTGGAATAAGTGGAATTACCTAAGTTCAAAGTCAGAAAACTCTAGATCATATGCTATCTTTATGTCAAGAATTAACTTTAACGTCTCTCCATAAAGTTGACTTGGACATGAACTTGATATTTTTCAAATAAAGACTATCAATTTGCTTGAATGACCTTTGGTCAAGGTTATGGCCTAACTTTTGGTCAGATCAAATCTTCAGATTTAAATGTTATTTTTCCATTATAATATATGGTCAGGAAATGAAAATTTCTTTTTTTCTAAAAGTGGTCTTAAACTTTATCAAACATTATTCAAAAACCAAATAAATTTTGCAATTGGTACACATGATTTCACCCTTGTTATACATAATGCATCCCCATTCCTACCCCACTGATCATAATTTAGACATTTTGAAATCTACACTACCACATGATCCTTCCATGGGCACATATGTTTCAGCTTTTTGGCCCAGTGGTTGGAAGAAGATTTTCAAAGATTTTTCCTATATATTTCTATATAAAACTTTGATTCCCTATAATGGCCCCGCCCTTCCCCCGGGGGTCATGATTCCTACAATTTAGAATTTACACTACCCCAGAATGCTTCCACATAAGCTTCACTTTTTCTGGCCCAGTGGTTCTCTTGAGAAGAAAATTTTCAAAGATTTTTCCTATATATTTCTATATAAAACTTTGATTCCCCATTGTGGCCCCACCCATCCCCCGGGGGTCATTATTTGAACAATTTAGAATCTACATTATATAGGATGCTTGTATAAGTTTCAGCTTTTCTGGCCCAGTGGTTCTTGAGAAGAAGATTTTCAAAGATTTTTCCTATTTATTCCTATGTAAAAATTTGATACCCCATTGTGGCCCCGCCCTTTCCCTGGGGGTCATGATTTGAACAATTTAGAATCTACATTATACCAGGATGCTTCCACATAAGTTTCTTTTCTGGCGCAGTGGTTCTTGAGAAGAAGATTTTCAAAGATTTTTCCTATATATTTCTATGTAAAAATTTATACCCCATTGTGGCAATGCCCTTTCCCTGGGGGTCATGATTTGAACAATTTAGAATCTACACTATACCACATGCTTCCACATAAGTTTCAGCTTTTCTGGCCCAGTGGTTCTTGAGAAGAAGATATTTCAAAGATTTTTCCTATATGATTCTATGTAAAACTTTGATTTCATTGTAAAACCCGCCCTTTCCCTGGGGGTCATGATTTGAACAATTTAGAATCTACACTATAAGGATGCTTCCACATAAGTTTCAGCTTAAATGGCCCAGTGGTTCTTGAGAAGAAGATTTTCAAGATTTTTCCTATATATTTCTATGTAAAATTTTGATTCCCCATTGTGGCCCCGCCCTTCCCCTGGGGGTCATGATTTGAACAATTTAGAATCTAGATTATTATGCTTCCACATAAGTATATTTACTGGCCCAGTGGTTCTTGAGAAGAAGATTTTTTAATGACCCCACCCTATTTTTGTCTTTTTTGATTATCTCCCCTTGCGAGGGGATATGTCTCTTCATTTTAACAATTTAAATTCCCCTTTACCCAAGGATGCTCTGTAGCAAGTTTATCAAAATTGGCTCAGTGGTTCTTGAGAAGAAGTCGAAAATGTGAAAAGTTTACAGACGGACAGACGGACGGACGGACGGACGGACGACGGACAAAATGTGATCAGAAAAGCTCACTTGAGCCTTCGGCTCAGGTGAGCTAAAAACCAAATACATTTTGCAATTGGTACACATGTATTTCTAATTTCAGAACTCCAATTCTTACATGTACAGACATGTTAACTACTTTAAAAACACTGTGTACCGTTAAATGTAAGTATACACTTAGAATAAGTCTTAAACAGCACAATTAATTGGATAGTTTTGAATACCTAGCATTAGTCATGTATGATGCGTAAATGGAACCATTATAGGCACTGGGCTGAAATATCTGCTGCTGGAGACAATCCACTTCTTTCAGGCGATGCTTGTCAGTTACTCTGTGTTCACATTTCACAATGGATAAAAATGGGTAATAAATCTGCAAAATAAACATTTATAATAATTCTGTAAGAGATATTATGTCTTGTATTGTTTTGTTTCTAAACCTAGAAATTATATATAATGAAGTGTATAATGTCTTCTCATTCTGTCTTTGTTTGTAATTATTTATACCAGTGCTGTACATGTATTTTTAACCTGTTGATCAATATGAATGTGCCTCTCCCTCTACCATACACACTTATGCAATAAACATTCTCTCTTCTCTTTTTCTAAAACTAATAATTAAGTTTAACAATAAGATACATATACAATGAAATCTATCAGATAGGTAAACTCAGAAATTACCTCGGAAACAGTTCCAACCTTATATCCCCCATACACTCTTTGTATCATGGAAAATATATTTCTTGGTTTCTCGTAGATTTGAGGCATCTGACAAAAGCGTAAATTCCGCTCCGTGTAAAACAAGTCAGGATCCGAGTGTGAAATATTATAATGTGTTGGACATTCTCCGAAGATGTCAGTCTACAAGACAAATTAAATGCATCACATATAATATAAGAAAACTTACAAGATTATTAATTCATACAATGTAGGATAGGACATTTTTATTACTCATGTATGAAAAAATACTACATATTTTCAAATTGACTGAAGATTTTATCTATCATTAAATATATATCATGTAACCTGTTGGTAAGGTTCTTTACTGTACAGGTCTACTGGCATTATTTTAAGTTGGAATGAGGACAGCATGGCTCGCTTGATGTTAAGAATGGCTAACTCTTCCTCCTCAGAGGTAACAATGCCCTGTCTTCTCACTTCTCCTAGGTTATATTGAAAGTAAAGACAATTCCTAGAACAAAATAGAATAAGTTCTCAGGATTAAACTGGCTTAAACATTCAGTGACATAATTATCAGAATATCAATTGATCACACTCAGTCAATTGTTTGTGATCACTTCAAACTAAAACATTTAGTGGCATTATATTCAGAATGTTGACTGATCTCTCACTTTGACATTTTCTGACTGAAGACTAGTGAGTTCTCTGCCTCCTTGTACTTTGGATCTGCACCTGGCTCCCTGTCATGCAGCTTACAGTGATCAACCTAAAGCAAATAATACAATGTAAGCCATGTTTATCATCAATACTGGTATTATAAGTATCAGATAAAGCACTGTAATTCTTTGGTTTTAAGACACTCTTGCAATGTCCTCTGATCATTTCAAGTACCACTTATACTCTTTTCCTGCAGATTACTTTGAATAATACAAATATATTCAGTTAAAAATGCTAAATTTGAAAGGTCTCATTACAAGTCATTACAAGTCATGCATCTGTGAAAGAAATATGATAGCCTTGTCCTGTCTGAAGCAAAAGTTACAGTGTATGGCTAAAGCTAAAGGTAATTTTTTCAAGTTGGTCAATTTTCAAGGTAATGATGTCAGAAATGACAATTCTTTCTATAAAATGCCATTTTCACACTTAGTGTACTTGAAAATATGAAAGCTAATCTTCTTTTGTTCAAAAGCTTTTACCAATGTTATTAATTTTGAAAACTTAATTAAAGGTTTAGGCATAAGGTCAAAATACATAGATTATTCAGATAGGTTTTGGAAGAGGTAATGCATGTCAAATGCTGTGATACATGTATCTCTAGTTCAAAAGTTATCATCAAAGCAATTTTACAGTTCTACATTCCACACATGAATTTACTGTCGACCGGGGACAGGTCAACGGTTGACAGTTGACACTTCCCTTCTGTTCTAGTGTCGACCAGGGACAGGTCCAATGCAAAAGTTATGACCAATGACAAAATTACCTTTAATATTCCCTCACATTTTCTGGGGACATCAACATGAAAATCACACGTGTACTTGAACCCTGCTTTGGACTCCGAGGCTCCAATGAATGCAGAGTCTGAAGATGCTGTGAAAGAATATGTGTATGTCCATCCATGGTGGAACCATGTGTCTGTAAGCATCAACAGGTAAAATGTTTGTATTCATTTTCAGAATATTTTACAATAAGATTGTAAAACTCACATATTATTATAAAATAACCATAGCTCTGCCTATAAAACAAGCTTTTTGAAGACCTTTCCTGTTTATTTCCTTTATGTTTACTAGTAGAAAATGTAACTTACGTGATTTATCACACACATCTGGCTTCACTATCTTTATCTTTGCAGAACTTACAACTGAAAATTACAACAGAAAAAGTTAAAAATAAATCACATAACATATACTGCTAGATTACCGATGAAATATATTTTGGGTGCCTAATACATCCAATCTAATTAAAATAAGACCTTTCACCTTGCTCTTTGTAAATTGATTTGTCGCTTCTGAAAGCGAGCGACAAATCAATTTACGAAGAGCGAGATGAAAGGTCTAATTTTAATTAGATTTCTAATACACCTAGTCAATGTTTTTTTTTTAAATAACCTTTTACAAAAGACGTCTTTTGGCTGTCAGCACAAAGAAATATATTTTATTAATTCCTTTAAATTTCCTTGAATGTCTGTGTATTTTTAAAACCAAGATGGTAGACCAAAGTAATAGTAAACAGGTGCAGTGCAATCACTAGATTTAGCTACGTAGATAGAATTACCGATGTAGACTTAATTACCTACCTCAGGTAGCTTTATTTAGCTATAGATGGTTTTCTATTTAGCTAATTTTAGCAATAATAATTCCCCATGGCCCCCATGTTGTAGGGCAACATCTCCAGACCCCTTCATTATTCAACCAAGTTCGATTTGTTATACTGGTTGCTGATGTAAAGTTAACACTAGTTTTCTTATGACAATCAATTGTTAAAGCCTCTATTAATTCATGTGAATATTTTCCCCCATACATTTCTGGCATGCATGTTTAAAATTGATTGCTCAAATAGGAAAATTCACTGCTTTGCCCTACAAGATGGCGGCTAAGGGGAATAATTCCGAGGCAAAATATGTCAACTGAAAAACCATCTATTTCAATGGAACTTTTCACAATTTTCTTTTTATTAAAAAGACAAAAAATTGCAATTAAATGACAATTAATATTTACACTAGGGTGGTTCTAAAAAAACAATCCATAGCAGAGATAGTTTAAACATTGCTGCATTTGAACACATTAAAGCAAAATATGTAATTCCATTGTTGTGTAACTGTTTACGGTGAGGCATGGATGAGTATGATTACTTCACATTGTGCTGAATAATTACCGATCTATAATCATGTTAACAGGAAACGGGACTGTTGTATGTAGCCCCAAAACATTCAGAAGTTTGATTGCAACATTGCACAGGAAAAGACATTTCTTCAAGAGAGATTTTTTCATTATTTGTTTTCAGATGAGTTTAAAGTTAAAAAATGATCAATGCATAAAAATGAGATTTTCTGCACACGCTGAGAAAAATGCTTCTTTACGAAATAAGATTGATTTGGTAGCTATAGCTACAGTCAAGGGACATAATTATTCGCCACTTCCGCACAAACCGCGTCACGTTTTCTCGCATGTTCGGTAAAGTAGGGTTGAGCTCTATTTTTAGACGAAAGATTTTCCCATTCTATTTTTATCTTTGTGTTGTTATACTAAAATTGATGACGTGTACACAATAGTTTTGTCATCTGCTATATTGTTTTTCGATAAATTTATGTGAAAACAACATGGGTCGCAAGGGGAAAGAATTAGATACATCCGTCAGAAGTATGGTTGTAGAAGCGTATAAAAACAACAGAAATACATCAGAATTGGCGAGGGTATTAGGAATACTTAGGTAAACAATACGTAGTATTGTTAAAAAGTTTGATGAAACAGGACAGGTAGAAAATCGACGAGGAAGAGGGAGGAAGAAAGTGTTTACAGACAGAGACAAAAACAAACTTTCACGTGTAGTTAAAGAAAACAGACGAAGAACTTACGAAGACATCACAGGTATTATAAATGAGGAAAACAATCAAAGATTTTGTACTAGAACTATAAAAAAAAAAATTCAAGAGCTCGGGTACAAACGAAGGGTTGCCAAGAAAAAAGTCGCTATTTGCGAGACCAACAAAAAAGCTCGCTGTAAGTGGTGTAAGGAGAGGAGAAATTGGACTGTTGATCGTGAGTGGAATAAATGGGTGTTCAGTGACGAAAGCCAGAAAGTAATTGGAAAAAATAGGAAAGTTTATATCTGGAGAAAAGACGAGGAAAAGTACAGTGCGCAGCTTGTGTGTCCGCCATCTGGACGACAGCTGAGTATCATGATCTGGGGTTGTGTTTGTATAAAAGGAATGGGAACTTTAACTAGTGTAGAAGGTAACATAAATGCAAGAAAATATATTGAAATATTAGACAACAACCTTTAGCCCATTTTAGCCAGACATTTTCCAGATAACGAGTATGTATTTATGGACGACAATGCTACCGTTCATAGAGCAAATTTAGTAAAAGAATACATCGCCAATAACAACATAATTACAACATCATGGCCTGCCCAGTCCCCTGATCTAAATATCATCGAGAACATTTGGATAAAATTAAAAAGAACACTGGAAACCCGTGCCGAATTCATTAACACAAAAGATCAGCTGATGGCGGAAATTCGGACTGCTTGGGAAAATATACCAATCTCCGACATTGAGGACCTGTATAAGACAATTCCTGGCACACTAAATGAAGTATTAAAGATGAAAGTCAATTTAACAAAGTATTGAGGTAAGATGGGCGTTTATCATTTTTTCAACAGCTCCTAAATATCAAGGTGCGCGATGTAAAAATTTCGGCGGCCATCTTGAAGTGGCGAATAATTATATCCCTTGACTGTATGTAAGTAAATCAAGTATAGCTATGTAGATAAATCAAGCTACGTCGCTAAATCTAGTATTTGTACTGGACCTGGTAAGTATAGCTATATAGAAGTCTGCCTGTGGATATTTTTTTGCTTTTGAGCGCCTTTAAAGGGACAAAAACTCTTGTGAGAAGTAACTACACTTGATCCTCAAAATGAATTATTGGGAAAATGTGCAATTCGCTGTGTTTGACACTGGAATAAAAGTATCTTCTGCTTTGAATTTCCCACCGGATTCCAAATTTTGACGCTAGTTACGAAGTGTTTCTCGATCACATACAACAAATCCGGAAAATGAAAGTAGAGTGCAAAAATTTTGGCCATGGGGTGTATATAAAAATTATTTTGTTTTCTTATACATGTATTACTTGATTACCCATTTATAAATGATAACATGTAGTTGTAGTCGCACACTTTTACACATTGTATTCCGGTAACTGAAATAGTACGTACAAAATTGTTTGTTGAAGTGTATGGAAAGCCAACGGGTTCAAAATTCCAACTCTGTAATTCTTAATATGTACACATGTAAACCTGAATTTGCAAATTGCAAATCTTAGTTAATTTCATAATCTGTCAATTGTTTTTTTCACAATTTGTTAGTTGTAAATATCCAAGCGTAATTTGACAAGTGTAAAATGTAAATGCAAGTTTTGCCGATGCTCTCGTGTAATTCGTAGACTTACGAGTTGTCAACTTGTGAAATGTACTTGCTTGATTTGTAAATTATGCAAGGTTGCATTATGCTAACACCTATTAAGACGAAAGGGGGCGCTATACGGGTGGCAAGTTAATTCGTTGCTTAACAATTCAATCATTTTCCCAATGTGTCCAGCAATGCACCAGACCTGCATGGGGATCATTGGCGCGACTGAGCCAGGGTAGACAAGAGTGGCGGAAGTTTGTTGCTGCCCTACACACTACAGATTGTAAAGGATGATGATGATGATGAATGTGTCCTTAATAATTAAAAAATTAATTTCATGTCTGTCTTTAAGACTGTTTGTAAATAATAATAATGTATTAACAGGGGTATACTCTAGTAAAAACTCCAAACAATCCTGAATAATTTTCGATTTTAACATTAAAAAATTTTAAAAGCCTTTTCTGTAGTGTTGCTGGCAGATTCGGCATGAGGGGGGTTGGGGTCGGGTTAAAGAGGCCAGGATCGACCTCAAGGAATAACCTCGGACCCCCCCCCCCCTTCAGGAGTTATGGACCTCTCGTAAATAAGTAGAAGAGTCCTATAAATATTTGAAAGAGCTTATCGACAAGAATTGTCCATAATCCCCCCTCCCGCACACAAACACGATTTTTTTTTGATGACTTTAGTGGACATGAAGCCCCCCTCATTTTGAAAATATACATGTATTGACAAACCCATCCATGTCTTTGTAAAGTACAAATTAGTTTGCATATACGGAAAATTAAAAAATTAATTAATTTTAATTAAATAATTAAAAATTATTTGGAAGTGATCATATATTGAGTACGAAGTTTTTCTTTTTCTTCCAAACAGATGACTATTTTTGCGTTGATAGATAATCCGTTTATAAATAATCAATATATTTTATAATATTTCGTAAGATTTAAGACTAAAAAACTACTAGGGAGGGGGTCCTTCTCTTTGCGCCACTCATTGAGTTAGATGATTTTATAGAGCCGAACACATCCCAGAAGGTATGGCGCATCTCAGTTTTGTTGGGTTACATATAGTTTATTCCATGCATCCTCATGAAACAAAATGAAGTTCAGAAAAAAAGGCTTCCATGCCTTGGGCCCAACGATCACACAAAAACAGTACACGTGAAAAAATCTAGTCCTCTTGCGTGTAGCAAAGTTTCTGAAAGTGGCACCCAGAAAAATAATTGACTCTTTCATCTGAAAACCCTGGGGGAGGGTTTGGTATATGGTTCTTACTTTTTCACAAGACAGTTCGATCCATAGTTATGATGGGCTTTGATACTAAATTACAGTAAAACATGTTCGAGAAAAAGCGAGAAGGGGGAACCCCCCTCCGATACTACGTTCCCGGTCTTAACGCTTCTTTATGAAACTGAAAAAAAAAACTTTCGGGTTCTATTCCCTCGGCACTTCTCCGTGCGCTGATTTAGAGGGGGGATCCGGACCCCAAGCCCTCCCCAAAATGTACAGAATTATTAAATGTATATACTGAAGCACATTGAAAATGACTTTGGAACCACTCCCCCCCCCCCCCCCACACACACACCAGGGCCGTAACTACCATTGAGGCAACGGAGGCAATTGCCTCCTCTAGATTTTCATTTTTTTTTTTTTTTGGAAATAAGAAACACAACACAAGCAGGTGGATCAAGATTGATCATTTATTTGTTTGATTATAGCCACCTGAGCAATTTTTCAGCTATCCAGTGAGTGTCACCATTACCTATGCTCGGCGTTTAGGGCCTTTGAGCATGAAGGGATCTTTATCGTGACACACCTGCTGTGACACAGGACCTCGGTTTTTTCCGTCTCATCCGAGGGACTGTCCCATTCAGTTGCTTCTTACAACACGCCATATAAGTGAAATATTCTTGAGCGGGACGTAAAATTATAAACAATCTTACAACACGCAAGGGACGATGAGGACCTACTCTAAGTAACTCAGATCATTACGGGTCCCCATTCAGTCGCCTTTTACGACACACACTCCCCATTCAGTCGCCCCTTACGACACACAGTCTTCATTCAGTCGCCTTTTACGACACACAGTCTTCATTCAGTCGCCCCTTTATCTCAAAATCAAGGAAATGGTCCAAAATTGAGCCGTTTGAAGCAATTTCAATTTCTTTGGGGGCCTAAGTCGGCGGCCCCCAAACCCCCGCCTCCTCTATCTTTTACCCCTAGTTACGGCCTGCACACACACAAACCACAAATACCAACACAAAATAGGTTTGTTTGTTTTTTTGCCTGTCGAATGTCGAAGAATTTTTGGTTTGGAATATTTTGACTGAGATGCACCTCGCCACCTTTGGAAAAAAAATTCCACAGATCCGCACCTACCCTCTGTATACACGAGCAAAGATTTGTGTGTTTAGATCCCCGATCTATCCAGTGTAACGCTTCGGAACGCCTGCCTTGTGTTGAGAACAAAAACTTCGATGTAAAGTTTTATAATTTTATTCAGTAATACATGAACAGCGAAAATAAATAACAATGTTTGAAATTCACACAAGTCTCAACCCTCGGGACATAGATCTAAGACCAAAATCAGTACAACTACTGATATAGAACTGGGCAACTGGCACTATTTCCAGTAAATTTATGATTTAAGTAGAAATTCCCCCGACCAAAATAAAACGTAAAGGCTCTCTATAAATGACTTATAATTAATTTACAAATAAATATTCCCGCTACTAGTTCAACTACTAGCACGCAGCAGAAATATTTCCTAACTCCTAAACTGGGCTAAAGAAGATAAAAATAACTAGTTCACAACTAGTAATTATAAATAAAACTAGTACAATTACTAGTAATAATTAATTTAGCCTAACCTAACATTATGTATTATGTACTTCAGTCACAAAGATACTGAACTAGTACACACCTTAAATTACTCTGGACAAAACTGGCAACCTTTCCCTAGGTCACAAAGAAAACAAGAGAGCAAACGATATTCAGCATCTGGGTATTTATAGAATTAACAAAACCCGCAATAATTCATAACCAATCATAACTAATAATTCCATCCCGTAAATAATAATCAGCCAATCAAATGCAATTATCGTCCCGTAACGAAATCTCACTCTCGTACATCGTATGTAAAATTATTACAAAACATAAATAAATTAAATAAATTCATAAAACATAAAGTTACACTTTTAAAAGCTCATTTAACACTGTTTAACATTTAATTTAAAAAGAATTTACAATCAAATCTTCCGCCGAAATAACTCCAGTAAAAAAATAGATCACCGTGAAGCATCACGGGAAAATACACAAGTAAACAAAGTATGGCGGCGGCAGAAGTTTCAGTGAAACGTGTGTACTCGAAGACCATAAAAACATCGATCACACAAGAAATAAGGTAACTTTAAGACAATCCTAAATTACAACACAACTTTACAATTACGTAAGTACAATTCAGCCAACAAAAAGCGTGTAATTAAATAGCAAGACGATGTCCGACATTCAACACATCGAAACCATAGGCGATTGACACAGATCTTCGCTACATGTAAACAACCAACGATTAAGAAATAAATCAAATGGACATTTCAATATTCTATAAGAACTGATGGATGAATTGAAAGTATGCATGAAAGTGCTTTAGAAAAATACCAAGATAAAAAAAATGAGATACAAGAAAAATGGGGGGAGGGATCGTTACATTTTGCCCCTCTCTAAGAGTCCAAGTCCCTTTGGACTCAAAATTCAAACAATAAAGTTCAAATACAACAATCAATGAAAACAATCAATGACATATTTCAGTATTTCTACTTTATACATTACACTCGTTACACCTATACTTCCAGTAATACAGCTAGGCAACACATGCACAAGGGAGATAACTCAAAAACAAATGCTGTACTTCACAAAGATTACATCATAAAATGTGTATCAACTCCAAAAAAAAAATTACATCTCTAGTAGTAATGAAGAAATAGAAATTTCTACAAAATATGGAACTACAATGCCAACCTTCATGCATATCACAAATCAATATGATAGAAACTTTATACACAAACACAAAATGCCAAATCAAAACATGGAATTCACCATAATCTTGAAGACAAATGAGCAGAGCATTGTATACAGTGTGATAAGGTAAGTAAGTTAAAATGTACATGAATGATAATAATTCAATTAATATTCATTAACTGCCATTTAAAGAATGAGTTTATCTTACAAAAACAATGGATGTACAAGATATTAGCAGCCTCTCTGATAAATTCATCATAAATACTTGCAAATATACAGCGTCCTGATAACACTAATGCTAATACTTTAAACACATAAGTTCTATAAGTATAACTTGCAAATAAGAAGTAATGCATAATCTTTCTTATTTTCATTCACAGGATTACAGAAAAAGACTTTAAGAGGATGGACACTTGGCAAGCAAAAATATCAAAGGTAAATAATATTACAGAAATGAATCTCATTACAATGTTTAAAATATCAATTTTAGAAAAATTACATATAAAATCCAAAAACCTTCCCAGTTCTAACTTTATCTCCCGATTAATCACAAATATTAAAATGAATATTTTCCTAACTTACATTACTTATTACTCAAAATTACCAATTTAATTTTGTCCTAGAATCACATCCTATGCTGTCTCCTGCTGCGGAACGGAACGTCTGGTTGCTGGAGAGTATTTGACCACTTCCTCTTTTGTAGGTTTACTTCCTGCCAGTTTCCACTTAAGCACTGGACCAATACCATTATCTTCCATCTGGAGACATTGTAAACTTGATGAGTTGTACTTTGACATCCATTGTGTCCCTTCAGATAAATTTTAGAACTGTCACGCTTTCTTGTCATCACACGAATAGCACCCCCCTGATTAAGGTTTTCCTGAGTTCCCATAGTCTCAGCTCTCTTTCTGCACTTAATACAAGGTCCACATTTCAGGCTTTCTAAACTGTCACCTTCTGAGCAGCTACAGTCGGCTGGGTTCGGACATCTTGATAGACCGTCAGCATTACCATGCTGTGTACCAGGCCTATACTCGATTTCAAAATTGTATGCTGACAATATTTCAATCCAGCGTGCCACTCTTCCTTTAGGTTCTTTCAGTTTATATAGCCATACTAATGCTTGGTGATCAGTCCTAAGGATAAATCTTTGTCCTAAAAGATATTGTTTGAAATACTCCACAAAATAACGAACAGCTAGGAGCTCTTTATCAGTTACACAATAGTTCCTTTCAGCACGGTTTAGGGTTCGACTCCCATAGGCTAACACTTTCTCATGTCCATCCTGTACTTGGCTCAATACAGCACCAATGCCTACATCACAGGCATCTGTGTCAAGAATAAAATGGCCTTGGTTTGGGTCAGGATATCCCATTATATCGGGCCCAGTAAGGATTTTCTTCAATTGTAGAAATGCTTGCTCGCATGAGTCTGTCCAATGAAAAGAATGGTTCTTTTGTGTAAGTTCAGTAAGAGGTTTAGCTATCATCGAAAACCCTTTTATAAATCTCCTGTAGTAAGAGGCAGTTCCAAGAAATTGTCGTACTTCAGTAACATTATTTGGTCTGCTCCAATTCAAAATTTTCTCTACATTCTGCTTATCTGGTAAGACTCCATCTTTAGTGACTTTATGTCCAAGGAAAATAACTTCATCTTGAAAAAGGCTACATTTCTCAGGTTTCAATTTTAAACCTGCATCAGTTATTCTCTGAACCACCTGGCTAAGTCTGGACATGTGTTCATCGAAATTTCTGCTAAATATCACTACATCGTCCAAATAAATAAGACAAATGTCCCACTGGAGGCCATTTAATGCCATCTCCATAAGTCTCTGGAATGTACCTGGTGCATTAGTCAATCCAAAAGGCATGGTTTTATACTCGAAATGACCATATTTTGTAACAAATGCTGTTTTTGGTATATCTTCAGCCTTGACTCTGACTTGGTGATACCCAGCTGTCAAATCCAGAGTGGAAAACATTGAAGCTCCTGCAACGGAATCTAGACAGTCTTGAATTCGTGGGAGTGGGAATGCATCCTTAACTGTTAAATTATTTACAGCTCGATAATCCACACAGACTCTTATTTTTCCATTCTTCTTTCTAGCTAAGACCAGTGGAGAGGACCAAGGTGATGTAGAAGGTTGTATTATGCCCCTCTCTCTAAGGTTCAGAATGGCATCTCTCTCCTCATTGGCTAGTGCCATTGGAACTCTACGAGGTGGCTGTTTTACAGGTTTACTGTCACCAGTATTAATCTCATGTTCAACTAAATTGGTTTGTCCTAGGTCCCATTCATCTTTTGAAAATACATCCTGATGGTCGAGCAAGAATTTCCTAAAAGCTTCTTTTTCTGACTTATTTAAGGACTGGGAAGAGCCTTCATAAAGCTCACGCAAATGATCTGGAACCTCACATGCCTCACCAGGTGAAAGTTCAGTAGATCGGCAAAGGCTTCTTAGGTCACTAAAAACCGGTCGAATTACATCTACTGTTCCCCCATATCCTTCAACAGTACCCACAACTGTGTCTGGATAAAGTGTTTTTCCCTCATCAAAAGGGTTCATAACTCTCAGGGGTACACACAGTTTCCCTCTGATGTTAAGAACTGCTGGGGCTAACAGTAAGGAGGTCTTCTCCATAAGATCTCCACTTGGCACAAACATAAGGTCCTCTTCAACATCAACCTCACATTCACGCTGTACAAAAGCCGGTATTATTACTTCTGTATTCCCAGGTATATCACACCTCTCCACACAACGGAGGGTAATATCTTTATGCACACCACGTTGTATGCATGGAATATCATGACCTTTGAACCTTATCAGTCCTTTACTCAGGAGAATATCTGCTTGACCAATATCACTATTCTGCAGGATGTCCACTCCAAGTAACACTTCATCTTGGATATCAGCTACTAAAAGGTTTTTCTTGAGGGTCAAGGAACCAAGTTGCAAATCAAACGCTCCTTTCCCATAAACATGAATGGTACTTCCGTCAGCTCCTCGTAAGTGCGACTTTCCTTGAAGTCTGGGTCTGTTCACCTCTTTGAGTTGTTCATACACTTTGTATGAAAGTATAGTATTGGATGCACCAGTATCTGTTGTAATATGGACGTCTAAACCATTTACTTTTCCTTCTATGTACACACCATCTGCATCTGGTATTCGATTAGAAATAAAACAAAAATCTTCTGACTCATCAAAATTATCTGGTTGTCGGTCTGTTGGTGGGTCTAAACTGTTCGTCGGTCTGTCAGTTTCTTCTGTAGCCGGTCCTTGACCCACAGGAACGGCTAATGCCTGTTTAAAGGTGCCTTTGATACTTGAAGGTCATTAATTCTCTTTGGGCAGTCCCTTATGAAATGATCTTCAGCTTTGCAGTAAAAACAGCTATGTTTCTGTGGTCTGTCCAGAGGAGCCATTTGACTAGAAGACATGTCTGGTTGAGATGTACCAATAATAGGCCTACTTGGCTGTGTCCCAGTGTTGCTCTGCTTAGTCAGGTTGCTGAGAACTTTTGCCATCTCATCGACTTGTTTCTGCAAGGCTTCGATAGTGCCAACTGATGCTTGTTTGTTTCCTTGGCCGTACTTTACATTTCTGATGCGCTTCTTCTTTGTCGCTGACTTGGCTTTAGTGACTGTCTTAGATGAGGCCTCAGATTCAGAATCACTGTACAGCGACTTCACCTCTCTGACATGTTTCTTAGTTGAAGGCCGACCTGCTTCTTCATAATTTATAACCTGTTGTACAGCTTCATGTATATCTGAGGGGTCCTTGACGTATTCTACATGAAATTGGGCTTCTCTGTCAGCCAGACCATCTAAAAATTTCCTGAGCAAGTCTTCCTCTCTAGTCTTTGAGTCTCGCTCTGGGTGGGCTTTGACATACAGGCGCTTCAAATCAGCAGCAAAGTCCTCGACTCGCTCACCAGGCTTCTGAACTCTGTTATTAAATTTTGACAGATATGTACGACTGGTTTCGATTGCACGAAAACGATTGGTCAGTTCCTTTTATAAGTCTCTTATAACTACTTCTGGACTCTTTCGATAATTGGCCGTAAACAAAGTCAGCAGCATCTTCATGTAATCTGGGCAGTAATTGGTCCAGTTTGTCGTCTGTTGTCCAGTGGTATCTATCTGCAACTTCCTCAAATCGACAAAACCAGACAGACCAATCTTCTTTCCCTGTGTATGGAGGAATCTTTACATTGTGATGCTTAGCCCTTTTCCGGTACACAAAGTCAGACTGTGATGTTTCTCTGTCGCTACTCAAACACTCGTGAGACGTGCTACATGTATCTGATTGTCTGTTGTCAGGGTTGGTCCTTTGGTGGTTATCTTGTTCAGAGAGCTGTTTAATTTTCTCTTGTAAATGCTCTACCATCTCCGTAAGCTGGACAAGTGCAGTTTGCTCGCTTTCTGTCCTTGATATATCTCGTGCACTTCTCATGGGAGCGGAAGTCTGATTCAGCATCACAGGTACAGAACCTGTACACAGACTCACAGGCACAGAACCTGTACTTAGACCAACAGGTACAGAACCTGTACATGTACATGAGCTTACAGGTACATTACCTGTACTAGAACTTACAGGCACAGAACCTGTACACAAACTTAGAGGTAAATGAGTCCTCGCGCAAACGTTGTGACCTGGTGTTGTAATTGTGGGGAATGGAGTAAACATATGGGCGCTCTGGTTTTGTTGACAATAAACAGGACCTTGAAAACTCACAGTACAAGGAACTGCATAAGAGTTTACAGGTAAGGTAGTGTGGTAATTTGAACCTGTACATGAACTCAAAGTGCTGTGTTTATGAGAGTTCACAGGTAACCCATATACTGGACTTGCTGTCTGCGTAATGGAGGGGCTCATGTGAGTACCTGTACTGGGGACTGCAGGTACATACATACTAGGGACAGCTGTCGGCTCTCTAGGAAAACCTGTACACAAATTCTCAGCAAAATGTGAGCAAACAGGTACAAAAGGCATCTGAGTTGTGGGACCACAGGTGTGAAGATGGCTCATTTTAGGCGTAACTACACTGTTTGTTGTCTGTGGCTGCTCTGTAGTGGTACTCACAGTTACAGAAACTGTATCTGAGTTCCCAATAAAAGGTGTAGGTTCTCCATCTCTCACAACGTCTGCCTGAGAACTCACAAGCATTAAACTTGTATCTGAGTTACGTAAAAATTGAGAGGCTTCTTTATTTGAATGAACAAGTGGTTTAGTTCTGTGCATGTCAGCTCCTTCACACGGAAATTCACATTCGCTTTCATTTTCTCTTACAGTATCTACAGAGGAACACGAAACTCGTGAGGTAGGTCTGGATTCTTGAAGACCACGACGTTTCCGTCGACTTCTACGTCCTGCCATTGTGATTTATTTTTATTTGATTTGCTTAATAAAATTTTTGTTTCTCAAACACAGACAAAGCGTTGTTATGATTCGATCACAGGACCCGTAAATTTAAACGGATCCCGCCGTGGATGCCAAAATTGTAACGCTTCGGAACGCCTGCCTTGTGTTGAGAACAAAAACTTCGATGTAAAGTTTTATAATTTTATTCAGTAATACATGAACAGCGAAAATAAATAACAATGTTTGAAATTCACACAAGTCTCAACCCTCGGGACATAGATCTAAGACCAAAATCAGTACAACTACTGATATAGAACTGGGCAACTGGCACTATTTCCAGTAAATTTATGATTTAAGTAGAAATTCCCCCGACCAAAATAAAACGTAAAGGCTCTCTATAAATGACTTATAATTAATTTACAAATAAATATTCCCGCTACTAGTTCAACTACTAGCACGCAGCAGAAATATTTCCTAACTCCTAAACTGGGCTAAAGAAGATAAAAATAACTAGTTCACAACTAGTAATTATAAATAAAACTAGTACAATTACTAGTAATAATTAATTTAGCCTAACCTAACATTATGTATTATGTACTTCAGTCACAAAGATACTGAACTAGTACACACCTTAAATTACTCTGGACAAAACTGGCAACCTTTCCCTAGGTCACAAAGAAAACAAGAGAGCAAACGATATTCAGCATCTGGGTATTTATAGAATTAACAAAACCCGCAATAATTCATAACCAATCATAACTAATAATTCCATCCCGTAAATAATAATCAGCCAATCAAATGCAATTATCGTCCCGTAACGAAATCTCACTCTCGTACATCGTATGTAAAATTATTACAAAACATAAATAAATTAAATAAATTCATAAAACATAAAGTTACACTTTTAAAAGCTCATTTAACACTGTTTAACATTTAATTTAAAAAGAATTTACAATCAAATCTTCCGCCGAAATAACTCCAGTAAAAAAATAGATCACCGTGAAGCATCACGGGAAAATACACAAGTAAACAAAGTATGGCGGCGGCAGAAGTTTCAGTGAAACGTGTGTACTCGAAGACCATAAAAACATCGATCACACAAGAAATAAGGTAACTTTAAGACAATCCTAAATTACAACACAACTTTACAATTACGTAAGTACAATTCAGCCAACAAAAAGCGTGTAATTAAATAGCAAGACGATGTCCGACATTCAACACATCGAAACCATAGGCGATTGACACAGATCTTCGCTACATGTAAACAACCAACGATTAAGAAATAAATCAAATGGACATTTCAATATTCTATAAGAACTGATGGATGAATTGAAAGTATGCATGAAAGTGCTTTAGAAAAATACCAAGATAAAAAAAATGAGATACAAGAAAAATGGGGGGAGGGATCGTTACACCAGTATAAAACTTAAATCTTATTTGTGAATAGCTTAAGAGACCGTTTGAAGGCATTCTATGCGTGCATGTCACAGAACTCAGTTGGTAAAGGATCTATTTTAGCTTTAGGGCGAAATGACTTGCCACCCTTATAGCGCCCTCTTTCGTCTTAAGTAATATGCAACCTTGCATAATTTACAAATCACGAAAGTACATTTCATAAGTTGACGAATCGCAAGTCTACGAATTACACGTGTTCGTTGACATAACTTGCATTCACATTTTTACACTTGTCAAGTTATGTTGGATAATTTACAATTAACAAATTATGAAAGAACAATTGACAAATTATGAAATTAAGATTTACAAATTACAAATTCAGGTTTACAAGTGTACATTTCAAGGATTACAGAACTGGAATTTTGAACCCGTTGGCTTTCCATAGAAGTGAAATGAACAATGTCAAGTCATTTACTTTTTGTAATACATGTAATTTTATACTTGTCTGTTCTGTAATGGGTTAAAAATAGATAATAAAAAAATTGTTCTGTTCTTTTCATTTTGATCCCCACTTGACCTAGGGGTTATGATCATAGGCACTTGCATGGTTTCAGGTTTGTGCTGCATAATGTCTTTTTCTATAAATACACTGTATACAATGCACATGTGTCTGATTAGGTCTATTACACTCATTAACACTAAAATAAACAAAATGTGTTTGTGAAACAGTGATGCCCCTGTATGGCAGCTTAATTATGGCAAAGGTTGTAGTTATTTTTTCAAATGCAAATCAAACTCCGAGGTCAAGGTCAAAAGGTCAAATTTTTGGCATCAAAAGAAAGGTCTTGTCAAGGAAAATACCTGTAAACTATGAATGCTCTAGTACTAACGGTTCAAACGTTATGGTCGGGTTAAATTTTTTAAAGGGTCGAAACGCTAAGGTCGATGTGAAATTTAACCCATTGAAAGGGCGACCTTGTCACAGTGAATACACATATGAAGCATGAAAGTCCTTGCATCAATTATTTAAAAGTTATGACCAAATTTTTGGTAAAAATGGGTCAAACTTCAAGGTAAAGATCACAAAGTCAAATTTTGTGGTACCCGAAGAAAGTTCTTGTCACAAGGAATTCACCTGTGAAAAACGAAAGCATTGACATACGCACTCAATAGTTATGACCAAGGTTAATGTTTTTGTGGGCAAACAGACGAACAGACAGACGGACAGAGAGGGCAAAAGCTATATACTTCCGAATCGTCCATTAAAGAGACACTGATAAAAATCGCTGAAATGAGCACTTTTATATTATTATACTTTCAGTGTATATAAAAAGAAGGCACAGCTACAATGTATATGATATTTTCAAAACATGCTACAGGTAATTTCAGTGATTTTTGCTTTATATTTACAAATGAGTGTATTATACATAATACACTTTTCAACATCCTGAAATCAAACCTACGTATATGGTCATGATTCGAACAAATTTGAATATCTACACTACCTGAAAATGTTTTAAATTTGACTGATCAATGCTTCGCAGTTCTTAAGAAGATTTTAAAAGATTTTCCTATATATGTATCCATAAAAAGAAATATTTGTCGATACAAAGTCGCGGTCTTTCGTTAGAATCTGCTCAGGTGTGATCAGTCCATCTTTTTATCTGGACATGTCACATGATACAAATGATTCCTGCAAACTACTCACCATCATCATTTCATTATCGTTTTTAAATTGAAAAATTGTTACGTGTTGAATTCTTACTTTAAATTACGAAAGGCAACTTACATGAATGAAATAAATAGAGCGCCAATAACGCAGAATATGACAGGAAAACATCCATGTGTAACTCTGTTGTGCCATGTACAATGTACTTTAGAATGCAAAAGAACTAGTTTTATATGTATACAACTTAACCCTTTTCACAAAAATGTGTCAAACAGAAGTATATGCCACTTGAAATTCTCTGTTTTACATTCAATTTTTTTGGACACTTAAAATAAGGGTCAAAGTCCTGTAGTTTATTTTCTCGGTTCGACACACTTTCGGACATGCCTCATCCAGCGGCATAGTTCTCACATCCGATTATAAAAAAGTGCTCTCTCTCTCTCTCGCTCTCTCTTTCAAATTACTAGTAGTCTAAAGTCACTGCATGATTCATAGGCGTCGCAACCGGGGGGGGGGGTTAGCTCCCCACTTTTTTTGCAAATATATAAATTATATAGGCATTGAAAATTGGGTTTGCCTTTTTTGTTGGTTTAGCCCCTCCCCCCTTTATAAGCCCCCCTTTCGATTTGCTTCCGACACCTATGTGATTAAACCGTGATATATTTTCTTTTAATACAAGAATGACCAGTGAGAGGGCGTCTTTTTAATGATGTACTGTACATCGAAAAACGATGCAGTTTAACAGTACATATTTCATTAATAACAAGAATAAAAGAAAAATAAAAGTGGTTCATAATTAGCCTTCAAAAAATATGACAAGGTAAAAGAGAAAAAAAAAGCAATTAAAAAAATCGCAAAGGGGGGGGGGGCAAACGGAAAGATTCACAAACCTAACAACAAAAAGTGGGAGTTCCCCTTCAATATAAATTGAAACTAACGTGGAAGCATCCTGGTGTAATGTAGATTAAAAATTGTTCAAATCATGAGCTCCGGGGTGGGGGTAAATCCATATCTGTCCCCTTTTTCTCTCTCTACCTTTTGGTTTTTATTCCGGAATTATAACATTTTGTTCTTATTTTAGTGACAAGGACTTACTTCCAGTTTTGAATTGAAAAAGAGTAGTATGTTGGGCATTTTCAGTACTTGTATGAATTGTTTTACCTTTTAACATGATTGATTCCTCAAAATAGACGGATTGTTAGTCAGTCCAGTATTCTAGGATTGTATTTTAATGAAATTAACGCCGAAAAAATTAACACCAGACGTTGAAATGTTTTGGCGCTGAGCGTAGATTAAATTTTTTCAAGTATTTAGCCAAGTAAGGCGAGACTATGGTTCATGACAGAAAATTGGAGAAGAGCAATAAGATACTTAGAATCAAGAGTGTCCATGGACGGAATATCAGCGTGGTTAGGGAAGTATACAGGAGAGAGGATGTACCCTGTCAGAGTCAGCTATGTCTTAGTGACTGTCAGAATGTTTCAGGTAACAAGTACTAAAAATAATCTATGTTACCAGAGATATATTATCAGCCATATTACATATAGGACAAGGAATAGGGCTGGGATGATACAACTTTTTCTATATCGATACGTATCACGATATTTGAGCCATGATACGATATGTATCACAATATGTTTAATTGCTTATAAAATCTTTTTTTGCATTGAAATAAACAAATTATTTCTTTGCAAACAAGAATAATTTATTCAAAATAGTTGTTTATTTGTTGTAAAACAAAAATATTTTACTCAAGTGGTGTTAACTATTATTTATTTCATATCTATATTTATATTTAGCTTATTTATTTTATATTTTAAATGTTAAATAAACAAAGAAAAACAAAAGTAAGATTTTTTGGGGCGATATTTTGATATTTCTTCATATGTTTTGATATGCGTATCGTCCTAACAGATATCACGATTTATTACACACTTAGTAATAAATACAGATTTTTTGCATATGCGAAATGGCTGACGTCACAATAGCCGTATCAGCCCTCCAGGGCTGATATGGATTTGCAGGGCTGATAACCTATATCAGCCCTGCAAATCCCTATCAGCCCTGCAGGGCTGATACGGCTATTGTGACGTCAAATATCACACCCTTAGTAAATTAAACCACTAAAACAGTACTTGTGATCATACGCAATTTTTGGTGGGTTCATATTCTCTTAATTTTAACTTTAAAATAAGGTTAATCTTAATTTACAAATACTTGTAATAGATTAATGTCAAATTACGGATCTAGTGCATTGAAATAGAAGTAGAAACAAACCCAAATCGTATGAGACAATAGACCATGTACATGTATGTAAGAAGTCCATGCATGATTATTTACTTATTTTCTTCTCAACTTAATGTATGCTGTATTTTATTACTAAGTATGTAATAAACATATTAATACATACCCTTTTCCACATCACATCCTGTATCAGCTCTCGACCAATATCAGCCCTCGGGCCTTCGGCCCTCTGGCTGATATTGGTGTCTTGGGCTGATACAGGATGTGATATGGAAAAGGGTATGTATTATTCTCTATATATCGATATCTTGATATAAATTGTCCCAGCCCTAACAAGGAATACACCGTGCTTTTATTTCCAATAATAAAGGGTATTAATTACTGGCCTCTATCAAATTCATTACTCATATTTGTCAGTATATCGTTCAGTATGAATTTGAAAGATGTTAAGTATTTAGTTCCATATTAGAACATTTTCTTATTTACAGGTGAAAGTGGACTAAGTTTGCTCCCTGCAGATACAAACCATTACCTTGTCCCGGACTGTCAGGTAGCTCGAGAATTCCTGGAAATCCTGGAGAATCCCGTGGTTACAGGAATCATATTCTTGCAAACTGTGGTTCATTCAGTAAGCTGACATATCTCACAAGTGTCCATAGAGTTTACTTTTATTTATCACTACCAATATTATTCATGTAATATTTACTCCTGTAGATTTAGAATGCCGTTGGCAATTAGAGAGATGAGTAGTAGTGTAATTTTCATGGGTAGCTGTTTTAATGTTGTCTTCTGTATTTGTAGTATAAATTTTATTGACAGGTTCAGCATGAAGGAAGTAGACGTTTATACAATAGACTAAGAAATCTTGTCAAGGACAAGCGCAAAGCTTCCATTATATTCCATAATGAATTCCAGAAGTATGCATACTGTGAGAGAGAACAGGAAGAATCACTCACTGAATGGCAGACAAGGTTTGTTTTGTTAGAATTATAGTATCATCAGTTTATTTGTTTGTTAAAGCTGTCATCAGTTTATTTGTTTGTATAGCAAGAATTTTTGTAAAATAATGTACTTGTGAAGTTAACTATCAAAGTTAAGAAGAAGTGTACATGAGCATCTCTGTATTGATGAGTGTTTCTTTTAACAGGAGTACCTATACAGCTGCAGAGTGGTTTTTTCATCACCTTGCTGGACAGAAGCCCATCATTATGGTGACCAATGACAAACAGGTACGTAGAATACAACTTTTTCTTTTTAATATTAGTCTTTCACTTGTTGTCAGTAATGCACACATACAGTGACACTCCTGTAGTTAATGAATGACCTCCTAGATTATATGGCACCTTGAACTGCTTTCTTTAATTCTAATTAGCATATTTGATTTGAAAATTAATTTTAAACACCCAGTTTTTTTCTTATCATTGACATTAATTCAGAAATTTGAAGTTCTAGATAGTTTTAAAAGACACTTCTATGTTTGTCATGTATCTTAATTAGAAGAATAAAAGGAAACCTTTCTTTTACATTGATGATTAATATTTTCATGTAATTGTATGTAGGCCATTGAGACATATGGAAACAAGACACTTAATGTGTTTGTCCTGTCTCTGGAGGAGTATCTGAGAAAATTCTGGCAGGCTCACATACCAGAGGTTATGGAGCTGTACGATTCATTAACAGCATCCTTAGAAACAAAGGTCAAAGGTTAGTCACTGGGAGAAAAATGATTAATTTTATAAAAGTGAGTGGCTGTAAGGGGTACCTATGAGTAGATTTAAGATTATATATTTGTGGATATGAGAGTTTTTGATATAGATGAGAGTACAGACACTGTTATATAGATAAAGTATTATGTCAACGGTGTAACATTAAATACTGCATATTTTAGAGAAAGACTACAGGGGTTATTTACCAGTGGACATTTTAGAAGCCGGTGTAAAGTCAGGAAGATTTGTGCTGGGTCACATCAATGTAAACAAGAACAATGCGGGACAAGAGGCCTTTGTCAAACAGAAGAGGTACTAAAAAATCACAGTGCTGTTCTATTGCAGTAAATGTACATGGATCTTCATTAGAGCTAGTTTAATAGGAGATATTTTGATATTGTATCGGAGTTATTATGCCAGCACTGATACTATCATATACTGTAAACCAACTTTTATTCGCGTGCGAGAAATTTTCGCGAGGTTCGCGAGAGCCCTATCATCGCGAATATTTCTCGCTGCGAACCGGTCTGTAAAGTCTATGTGCCTCATAAAAACTGATCAAAAATAGGCATAATCGCGAAAATTAATCGTCGCGAACTAGTTTATCCCCGGTAAATCGTGAAATAAAGTCGTCGCGAATAAAAGTTGGTTTACAGTAATAGGATACCTATTGTTGACATGCTAGTGCTGGGTATGTATGTATAACTTCTATTCTCAGGTCTTTAGAGACTGACATGCCTGATAAGGAAGATGATAGGGATATACTGATACATGGAATGTCCTGCAGAAACAGAGCTATCCATGGTGACTTAGTTGTCGTGGAGATGTTACCGAGGTCAGAGTGGAGAGGAAGGTCAAATGTCATCAAGGAAAGTCAAGAAGGTAGTATTATGACTCTTAAGTTGATTTCAGAAAATTAAGTCAATACCATTCAACATTATATCATTCATTTTGTAATTTTTCTTGAAAATTAGACAAATGTGTTAGCTTTTGACAAAAACTGATGTCTCCCTCTTTCTCTCAAATATTTCCTTAGGCTATCTGTAGCCTAGGCAATTAACTACCACTTTCTTATTCAATCAAGTGCTTGAGAGTTTTAATCTGGATGCACCTGTAATTATTCTAAAACCATCAGAGTAAGGCATGTTTGCTTACGTTTTTGAAAATGCTTTAATTGATGATTAGTAAGCGATCTTTTTACTTGATTCTCTGGTTTCAGTGGAAGAGGGTGAGGATGACAGTGCCTCTGACTGTAACGTCATGCCGACCGGTCGAGTGGTGGGAATCCAGCAACGGAACTGGAGGGAGTATGTGGCCTCATTCTCTCCTGACGAGGTACTCAAAAAAAATTCCATAAAAGTAGATATTGCATTCTGATGAGGTATTCAGAATGCTTCAATAATAGACCCTTTTCCTATGATATATTTTGCATAGGAGTTATTCCCCTTAGCCGCCATCTTGTAGGGCAAAGTAGTGAATTTACCTCTTTGAGGAACCAATTTTAAACATGCACGCAAGAAATATTTGAGGGAAAATATTTACAATCTTAAATTATGAATTAATAGAGGCTTTAACAAATGTATATTTAAAAGAAAAATAGCGTTGTCTTTACCTCAGTAACCAGTACAATGTATAACAAATTGAACTTGGTTGAATAATGAATTGATCTGGGAATGTTGCCCTACAATAAGGCGGCTAAGGGGAATAACTCTTAGGCAAAATATATCATAGGAAAAGGGTCTATATGCCATTCCGATGTTTGAATTTCTAGCTTTCTGAAATTTTAAATTCTGATGCTTATTTGCATTATGTTTAAAGTAAGTTTTTTGACTTTGATCAATATTTCTTGTTCAGAAAGTAAGTGAAAAAGGAGGGAAAGTGCTAGTCATTCCATGGGACTACCGCATTCCAAAGATCCGCATCAGCACAAAGCAAGTCGAGAAACTGAAGGACCAGAGAATAGTTGTCAGAATTGACTCTTGGGACATCGACTCTCAGTATCCTAATGGACATTTTGTGAAAACTCTTGGACCCATTGGAGATTTGGAGGCAGAGATATCAGCCATCCTCCTGGAGAATACAATACATGCTTCACAATTTTCAGAAGCTCAGGTAATTTTATGTTAATTTTTAGTTGAAAGATTTTTACTGTTACCCCCTATAGTGCACATGACTTCATGATTGTGCCTATGTATTTTTTGGCTTGATTTGATTGGCAGAAGAAAGAGCTCCCTGTGGACACCCCTGAGAACCCCTGGGGTATAGAGGAGGCAGAATTAAGTAAACGCTGTGATTTACGTTCATCTCATTTAATTTTCTCAATTGATCCAAAAGGCTGTGAAGATGTGGATGACACACTCTCTGTTAGGTATGATTTAGAATGAGTATTTATTACTTGTTGTGAATAATTAGCAAACACTGATTTACTTTAAAAAACTTGACAGAGCTTTACTGAAGGGAAATGAATAAAATTTTTAATTTTCACAACTTTTGAATTAGAAACCTAGAGAATGGTAACCTAGAGCTGGGAGTTCACATCGCTGACGTGACCCACTTTGTGAGATCCGGGTCCCTGACAGACACGGAGGCCATGAGTCGGTCCACCACCGTGTACCTGGCGGACCGACGCTACGACATGTTACCAGGAATTCTGAGTGCCAACTTGTGTTCATTAATCAGTGGTGTTGATAGGTAAGCATTGGAGTTAAGGATAATGTGTACATCAGTAGATTTGTTTGCTTCAGTGACTGAGTTTTATAATAACAGGTATGCCATGAGTGTAATGTGGGAGTTGGATAAGAACTTTGAAGTGGTTGATGTTTGGTATGGGAAAACTATCATCCGTTCCAGTTATAAACTATTTTATGAGGTAAGATGGATTTTCTAAGGTAATTTTAAAATAGCATCAAGCTGCATGTATGTTCTAACCTTCTGTATAATACACTGTAAAAATTCTCATTTGGTTTAGCCATGACCACTTGGGACTAAAGTGGGAGGAAAGTTAAAGAGAATTTATTTATTTTTCAGATGGCACAAGCAATCAATGATGGCATAGCCACATCTGAGATAGTAAAAAATGTTCCAGAACTCCAAAATTTGTCTGAAGGAGAGATCAGCAACAGGTAACTTACTCTGGCAGGACTTAGTTATCGCGAAGCATTCACACACAACTCATTTGGGGAAACAGTCCATTCAAAGCACATATAACTCAGGCAGGCAATTGTCTTTATTTGTTACAATATAATTATGCAAAAATCACTAAAAGGTGTACAGATACTGTTATGTCATAGCCATGGATCTGTTCTGCATAAGGTAACGTAATTTGAAAGTAACATCATAATGGACTTTTACGAGAAGCACTGACTTTTACAGTTGACTGTGTACTTGGACATATAAACCTGTATCATCTACGGAAGTACAGAATTGATAATGGATAAGAAAACCTTTCTAAAGGTCATATTAATGGTGTTAGGGGCATTTATATGTGAAGGCCTGGATTTGAGGGTAGGTTGGTTGTCGTTTTCTTCACCGACAAATTATCTGTGCTTTGAAATAGCCCGTTCTTTAGTTAAATTAAATGTTGAGCTAAATATATAAATTTATATCGCAAAAGACCTTCCGTACACTGTCCTTGTGTGAGAGTAATTCGTCAATTGTAAAAGTCAGGGGAGTAATTCGTCAATTGTAAAAGTCAGGGTTTTCTTAAAAGTCCAATAGCCTTACTGAATAGTCTTACTGCAGAAATAAAACTTTAATTCTCATAAGTTTACTTCGCCTTAGCTGTCGTGTGGATGCAATTTAATTCGCATTAGATAAATTTGCATTATTTTACTTCACATTAATTTACTGCAAATTAAATTCTCCATGTGAACAGGGCATTAGATTATTCCAATGTTTATTTAAAGTTTCAAAAATACATATAACAACATTATAATCTGTGAGGTCACAATATTACATATGACATTCTGGTCTGTAGGATGATGATATTTTTAAAATATTACCTTTTGTTATATTCCACTGTGTATGTAGAATTACAGTATTAAAAATTACAACATTACATTCTGTAGACTTTCACTATTACATATTACAATATTACATCCTTTAGGGTTGAAGAGCTGAGATCTGCTGTGTCATTATTAATGAAAGTAGCTAGGCACCTCAAGGCAAGGAGAGTGTGTGGAGGAGCTCTAGAACTGACCAGTGTGGAGGTCCAAGTAGAGCTGACTGAGACAAAGAGTATCGAGAACCTCACTCCTAAAGATGTAAGTCAACAAGTTACACCTCACCACAGAATAGAACCTCACTCCTAAAGATGTAAGTCAAAAAATAACTAAAGATCACCTTATCATAGAACCTCAGGCCTAAAGATGTAAGTCACAAAGTTACACCTCACCATAGAATAGAGCCTCACTCCTAAAGATGTAGGTAACAAAGTCACACCTCACCATAAAATAGAACCTCACTCCTAAAGATGTAAGATTACAAGTTATATAGATCCTCACTCCTAAAGATGTAAGATAACAAGTTACATAGAACCTCATTACAAGTTACATAGAACCTCACTCCCAAAGATGTAAGATAACAAGTTATATAGATCCTCACTCTTAAAGATTTAAGATAACAAGTTACATCGAACCTCACTCCTAAAGATGTAAGTCAATAAGTTACACATCATTATATAAAAGAACCTCACTCCTAAAAGTTAAAGTCAGTCAATTACACCTATTAATCATAAAAAAATATTTGATAATGTATCATGGTTTCCTTGACCTAGGACTTGCCATTAGATATCAAAGTGAAGAAATTCCTTGTATAAAAATTTTCCTTGGCCAATTGGGAACTTTTCTTGATCATATAGATCAAGTCACTTCTATATGGAATAACTATTCTGTAATATATATGTTAATGAATATAATCACACCTTATGAAGCACATGTATGTATTGCTTTAAACTTGCAAAAGATTCCCTGATTCTAGCTGAATATATTAGAACCAGGTTAGAATGTATGCAGTTCAGACATTTGATTTGTTTAATTTTAGCACCTTGAAGTCCATGACACCATAGCAGAGTGTATGATTTTTGCAAACCACTGGGTGGCTAAGAAGATAGTAGAATCATTCCCAAATCAAGCCTTGGTATGCCTTTATCATTACTGTATGTTTATTAACAAAGAGTTTGTTTAATGAATCATATGATTTCTGTAAAATTTGTACTTATTTTTGAGGTGAATAATTTTCCTCATTTATATCAGAATGTGATTATAAGTGGAATACCTAGGACTTATAATTCTGAAATCTAGGTAAACAGTTATGGAGTCATTCAAAATATCTTGAAATTGTTTTTTGATGCTCTTAAGCAAAAATAAATGAGGCAAAATATTTTGTAAAATAAATACATGTTGCTGTTTTTTCAGTTAAGACACCATCCCTTACCTAAGAGTGAGCAATTTGAAAATCTGAAAAACTGTGCCAAATCCAAAGGTTTAGAAGTGAAAACCACATCAAACAAAGAGCTGGCAGAGACACTAGATAATTGTGTGGATCCAGGGGACCCTATTGTCAATAGGGTTAGTAGCACTTTCCTGTAAAGCTAAGAGCACAGGATGAAAATCCACCATTCAGTCGACTGAATGGTGGCTGAATGACCACTGAATGGTCACTGAAAGGTCACTGAAAAGACCCTTTCCCGTGACCTGTCCGTGATCATTCAGGTACCATTCAGTCGACTGAATGGCACATACATTTCAGTGACCTTTCCGTGATCATTCAGTTGAATCTTTTTATTGAATAATCGGCTTATTTTTTTTTACCTAAAAATTTTATTTCACTTTTTTCTGGTATAATAGAATTAAATGTATCTAATTCCGAATAAAAAAAATAGGAAAAAAAATTAATACAAGAAAAAAAATTGGTCCCATGCCCAGAATCGAACCCTGGTCTCCTGGTTAGGTGTCCGTGACAATATCAATTACTCTACGACTTCTTGTTAAGAAATGAAGATTTAAAATCAATTAATTTATAGAAATCGATGGAACAATCAGTTCACCTGTTGAATCGAGGAGCTGGGATGTGTATATTTCTTGTATATCTTTTGTATATTCTATGTTAGTTGCGCGGATCTTTGGGACAGACTAATTAATTACACATCTCCTATCGGGATGATGACAATTATCAGAGACGGGCACCTGTTCCTTTGTCAAAGATTTAAGATCGTTGTAAATTCTCTATCTAGAAACTTAGTCGAATAATTTTATTAAAGCAATATCATTTAGAAAGCTAAAATCTCCTATATATTTTTTTTCTACAAGAGGCATGTATAAACGATTTATTTATTCTTGTAATAAAGAATGAATTTAAAATAATGTCTTTCAAAAACTAAATATCCTGCAGTTTTGACAATGACATAATTAAGAACCGAAATTGATCAGTAATACTTGCGATCTTCCAAAAATGGTTTAAATAATATAAATTCTGTCTCATCAATCAAAACTATATATTTCCATGAAAAAATACACGTATAAGCACTATAGAATGTTATGCATTTATTAAAATTTTGAATCGGTTATTGGATCATCATTTTTTATCACTTGAAGAATTTTTGTTTTCTAAATGTAACTAGAAAATTAAAAATCATTTTGAATAAGTCTCGCATATTTTATTTTGGGCAGGGCCGTAGCAACAGGGGGGGGGGGCTGGCCCGAACTTTTTGTCCCAACCTTAATTATACTATAGGAAATGTTAATTGAAAGCCTGGTTCCCCCCCCCCCCCACTTCAGTGATGTACTGAAAATGTAGTACTCTAAAAGTAGTTGACACTGAAAAAAAGCTTTACCCCCCCCCCCCCCCCCCCCCCCCCACACGAAATAGGATTTTGGACTTTGGGCGACTTTTTTTCCTTTTTTTCCTTTTTTTTTTTTTATTGCTTGTCCACTTTTTCAGGTAAGTATTTTTTTTTCTCTGGCTGCCCCCCCCCCCCACTTTCAAAATCGATGCTACGCCACTGTTGGGGACAGACTAATTAATTACACATCTCCTATCGGGATGATGACAATTATCAGAGACGGGTACCTGTGCATGTGTCAAAGATTTAAGATCGTTGTAAATTCACTATCTAGAAACTTAGTAGAATGATTTTATTAATGCAATATCATTTAGAAAGCTAAAATCTCCTATATATTTTTTTTCTACAAGAGGCATGTATAAACGATTTATTTATTCTTGTAATTAAAAATAATAATTACTTAGACATATTTTAAGGTACCCAAATTTGATCACGATAAGTGAAAAAAAAAACACAAGTAAGATTGAATAATAAATCTTTATTCAGAATATTGTTTCCTTGTTAAGGAAAAATATCTGATTATAAAATAATACGCTAGTGAAAAAAAATGCTAAATTGAGACTTAAATATCACTGAAAGGTGGCGGAAAGGTCACTGAAAGATGACAGAAAGGTCACTGAAAGTCGATGGAGTGGTCACTGAAAGACGACAGAAAGGTAACTGAAAGTCGACGGAAAGGTCACTGAAAGACGACGGAAAGGTCACTGAAAGTTGATGGAAAGGTCACTGAAAGTTGATGGAAAGGCCACTGAAAGTTGACGGAAATGTGTCCACTGAATGGTGACTGAAAGGTATCTGAAATGTGACTGAAAGGCAACTGAAAGGTCACTGAAATGTATGTGCCATTCAGTGGCTGAATGGCCACTGAAAAGTTACTGCAAGCCGCCTTTCAGTTTTAACTGAAAGGTCTTGTTTCTTCCTGTGGAGATTCTCACTTTTAGACTATCAAGTCCTTAACCAAAAGAGTTTATGCAAATTCCTAAGTGATTGTTTGATTTTGTGTAAAAAATTATCCTGTATAATTTTTGTCTTAATTAATATTAAATAAAACTCAACTATGATTTTTATGAAATTAAAAAAAATCTGTGCATTGGAGAAGCATGTTTTTCTGTAAATATGGTTATTGTTTTTCCTTTCACAATTCTAAATAATATTACCAATTTTGAATTTGCCCAGACACAAATATGTTTAAGAGATAATGCTGTATTTGAACTTTTTCCCATTTTTAATTCCTTTTATGGTAATGAGGGTTGAAAGAGGGTAAAAATAAAAGAGAGACAATTTTTTTTCTATACAGTACAGTGCTTTTTAGCTCTTCTGAGCCAAAGGCTCTAAGAGCTAATGCTATGGCCATTTGTGCGGTGTGCGTCGTGCGGTGTGCGGTGTGCATTAACTTTTTAGCTCACCTGAGCCGAAGGCTCAAGTGAGCTTTTCTGATCAAAATTTGTCCGTCGTCTGTCGTTGTCGTTGTCGTTGGCGTTGTTGTCGTTGTCGTAAACTTTTCACATTTTCATCTTCTTCTCAAGAACCACTGGGCCAATTTCAACCAAACTTGGCACAAAGTATCCCTGGGTGAAGGGTATTCAAGATTGTTCAAATGAAGGGCCACGCCCTCTTCCAAGGGGAGATAATTATGAATTAGAGAAAAATTAATAGCATTTTTAAAAAATCTTCTTCTCAAGAACCACTGGGCCAGGAAAGATGAAACTCATGTGGAATCATCCTCAGCTAGTGTAGATTCAAGGTTGTTCAAATCTTGACCCCCGGGGCTAGGGTGGGGCCAAAATGGTCGACCAAAGATTTACATAGGAATATATAGGAAAATTCTTTAAAAATCTTCTTCTTAAGAACCACTGGGCCAGGAAAGATGAAACTCATGTGGAATCATCCTCAGGTAGTGTAGATTCAAGTTTGTTCAAATCATGACCCCCGGGGCTAGGGTGGGGCCAAAATGGCCGACCAAAGTTTTACATAGGAATATATAGGAAAAATCTTTAAAAATCTTCTTCTTAAGAACCACTGGGCTAGGAAAAATGAAACTCATGAAGAATCATCCTCAGGTAGTCTAGATTCAAGTTTGTTCAAATCATGACCCCTGGGGCTAGGGTGGGGCCAAAATGGCCGACCAAAGTTTTACATGGGAATATATAGGAAAAATCTTTTAAAAATCTTCTTCTCAAGAACCACTCGAATTGGAAAAATGAAACTCATGTGGAATCATCCTCAGGTAGTGTAGATTCAAGTTTGTTCAAATCATGACCCCCGGGGCTAGGGTGGGGCCAAAATGGCCAACCAAAGTTTTACATAGGAATATATAAGAAAAATCTTTTAAAAATCTTCTTCTTAAGAATCATTGAGAAAGGAAATATGAAAATAAATGAAATTATCCTCAGGTAGTGTAGATTAAAGTTTGTTCAAATCATGACCCCTGGGGCTAGGGTGGGGCCAAAATGGCTGACCAAAGTTTTACATAGGAATATATAGAAAAATTTTTTAAAAATCTTCTTCTCAAGAGTCACTATGCCAGGAAAAATGAAACTCATGTGGAATCATCCTCAGGTAGTGTAGATTCAAGTTTGGTCAAATCATGACCCCCGGGGCTAGGGTGGGGCCAAAATGGCCAACCAAAGTTTTACATAGGAATATATAAGAAAAATCTTTTAAAAATCTTCTTCTTAAGAATCATTGAGAAAGGAAATATGAAACTTAAATGAAATTATCCTCAGGTAGTGTAGATTCAAGTTTGTTCAAATCATGAACCATGGGGCTAGGGTGGGGCCAAAATGGCTGACCAAAGTTTTACATAGGAATGTATAGAAAATTTTTTTTAAAAATCTTCTTCTCAAGAACCTTTGGGCCAGGAAAGACGAAACTTATGTGGAATCATCCTCAGTTAGTGAAGATTCAAGCTTGTTCAAATCATGACCTCTGGGGCTAGTTTTGGGCCCAAAATGGCTGACCAAAGTTGTAAGGATATATAGGGAAACCTTTCAAAATCTTCTTTTCAAGTACTTCAAAGCCATGATTAGTGATATTTTTCTATTTATATGGAATCATCCTCAGGTAGTGTAGATTGTACATTGTTCAAATCATGACACCCAGGAGGGTTAAAATTCAAGCCCCCCCCCCCCCCCCCCCCCAGTAAACTTTCAGTTTTGATCTGATATGTGCTTTTTCCTAGTAGATGTGCTCAGGTGAGCGATGTGGCCCTTGGGCCTCTTGTTAGAATATGGGCCATAACTCAAGAACCCCTTGGCCAATCATTGTCAAATTTGTCACAGGGTATCCTTGGCCCAAGGGCTACCATTTATACTAAAACTAGGGGTGGGACCCTAAAACAAGGGGAGATAATCAGGAAAATAAAACCAAAAGCACTGGTTGCTAAAAAATCTTCTTCTCCAGAACCACTAGGCAGATTTTCACCAAACTTACATACAAGGGTCAGGATATGTTGAAGATTAAAAATTGTTCAAGGCATGACCCTGGGGCAAAGGGCGTGGTCTCAAGGTCACTTCAAAGTTGACCAAAATTTACACTTAATAAAAATGTTGATATTTTGCTTACTATAAAGACTAGGATCATCAAATCTTATAAGTTGATGCATCTCAGGACTTCACATCATGTTAACACAAAAGTAGGTCATGGTGACCTACTTTTTGAATTTTACGGGCTTTTGTTTTCAAATTGATTTGGAGGTATATTTTGGACACTTTAAGGCCTATGATCATAAAACTTTTTCAGTTGGTGCATTTTGGGTCCTCAAACAACATCAACTTAAAAGTAGGTCATCGTGACCTATTTTTTGAATTTTATGGCTAATCTTTTCTAAAACATTTAATCCCATTATTTCTGATACTGAAAGGTTTAGAATCACCAAATCTTGTAAGTTGATGCATCTTGGGGCCTTAAAGGGGGAGGAAATAAGCACCTCCTTCAAATTTACCTGGTCTTAGAACCCCTGTCAATCATCTGAAATTAAGCCTGGGATTGGATACTTTGATTTGATTGACATCTAGTTTGCTGCTGTTGTGTATATCTTGTGTACCTTTTCTGGAGATCGTACCGACCATCGAATTAACATTCAGGCTTTTGATGCCTACCGCACATGCCAACGTGATAAAGAAGCAATCATAGCGTTTCTTTTTTAATTCAAAAGAACATTCCATAAATATAAACAATCTGTCAAATAATTAAATAAATGACAAGAGAAATCATGGCTATATAATATATATTATAAATTTGATTTTAAAAGGGAGGATTTCATATCACGATTACAATCGATAATTTTAATTTCCGTGTCAAAACATGAGTTAGCGTACATTTATTCCTCCATTAATTAACAAAATAAACAGACCTGCGTTTGAAGCTAGTATCATGGAATTAAATAAAATTATTTTTTAAAACAAATATGACAACATTGTAACGTTGTTCATGATTCAAGCGAATTTATATTTATAAGACAAACCTGTACATGTACCTGTCGCTTTTCTTCGAGACATGGTGACGAAGTTACGGTATAATAATAAGTTTTAGAAGAGAAATTACTCGGAATATAACATCTTGCTTTGTATTTAATGTTTGAAATTAATAATGAATCCCGAAAGAAAAAAAAACGATGCAGATGATTCCATTCCGCTTGAGCTGTCGGTGAATCAACCCCGATCTGATACCCTGGCCATTTTTATGCGTTATGGAAAAATCAAGTAGGGTTTATCTTAAAAAGATATTTATTTAGACAATATTTCTACTTCAACACTTAATTCTCAAAACATCGTTTCTAAGTTTCATTGTTATTTACCGAGAGACTGTTTCATGATTCACTTTCTTCTTTCGTTTTGTGTAGACGACATGTAATTTGAATTACTTCCCTTTTTGTCGCCAGATTACAACGACAGATTTTGGTGCTAAATGTATTTTCGTTATAACACTACATTAAGAAACACACTGTATATAAAATATGTCGAATTATTAAAAATATCAATTATTTTAAAAGAAAGAAATTGAGAAGGATTCTGTCTGCAACAAAAAATGCTTTATTTCGCATTTCAATTCATGGGCTAAACATGAAAAAAAAAAAACGGCCTCGGTTTACAAAGTCATGGGAAAACGCATACAGGTAATACACTCAGGTAACATCCTGTGTATATAGGTAGTATACACAAGCCAGCGTCGTTCCCTCAGGGCTTCTCAGCCGCTTCGATTAAGCTCCACCCCACACCAAACTTACCTGAGGAAAACCGTACGGTTGAAAACCTCGGCCTTTAAAACATATTTATTAAAAAGTAGGTCACTGTGACCTACTTTTTGAACTTTGCAGGCATTTGTTTTCAAATTGTTTAAAAGGCATATTTTGAATACTATTAGACCTATGATCATCAAATTTTGTCAGTTGATGCATCTTTGGTCTTTAGAAAATGACGACCAAAAAGTAGGTCACGATGACCTACTTTTCAAATTTTATGGCTAGATTTAAGTATTTCGGGTACTTATTGGCCTAGAATCATCAAACTTTGTCAGTTGATGCGTCTCGGGTTCTCAGAGATCATAGACCAAAAGGTAGGTCACAGTGACCTACTTTTGACATTTTATGGCTATATTTAAGTATCTCAGGTACTTATTGGCTTAGAATCATCAAACTTTGTCGTTTGATGCATCTTTGGTTTTCGAAACATGTCGACCAAAAAGTAGGTCACAGTGACCTATTTTTGACATTTTATGGCTATATTTAGGTATCTCAGGTACTTATTGGCTTAGAATCATCAAACTTTGTCATTTGATGCATCTTTTGTTTTCGAAACATGTCGACCAAAAAGAAGGTTATGGTGACCTACTTTTGAATATCTCAGGTACTGATTGACTTAGAATCATCAAATTTTGTCAGTAGATGCATCCTGGGTTTTTGGAGAATGTCGACCAAAAAGTAGGTCACAGTGACCTACTTTTGACATTTTGTTGCTAAATTTAGGTATCTCGGGTACTTATTCGTTTAGAATCATCAAACTTTGTCTATTGAAGCATCTTGGGTTTTCCGAGAATGATGATGAAAAAATAGGTGATGGTGACCTACTTTTGACATTTTATGGCTATATTTAAGTATTCAAGGTACTTATTGGCTTAGAATTGTCAAACTTTGTCAGTTGATTCACCTTGGGTTTTCGGAGAATGTTGACCAATAAGTAGGTCACTGTGACCCACTTTTGAATATCTAAAGTACTTACTGGCTTAGAATCATCAATCTTTTTCAATTAATGCATCTTGTGTCCTCAGAAAATTTCAATCAAAAAGTAGGTCACCATGACCTACTTATAGTATTTTATAGTTACATTTAAATATCTTCAGTCCTAACTGGCTAAGAATCATCAAACTTTGTCAGTTGATGCATCTTGGGTCTTAGGATAGATTGTATAATTTATCAGAAGAGCGATTCAAGGCCCTTGGGCCTCTTGTTTTTTATAAATCTTTTCTATATTGAATTTTACCTTTGTTTAAGAAAAATAATTAAAATCTTTCCTATAATTTTAATTGTAGAAATTTTAATATTTTTTAAAAAGAGCTTTGATCTGTTATATGATTGTTTACATGTGACTTTTTCTGTAGATTCTCAGAATGCTGGCTACTCAGGCCATGTCTGTAGCTTCCTACTTCTCCACTGGTTCCCTGCCCCGGGACCAGTTTTTCCACTATGGTTTGGCCTTGGATTACTACACACACTTTACTTCACCCATCAGAAGATATGCTGATGTGCTGGTAAGTTTTATAAAGGGTGTCAAGAAAGTTCATTCCTCACTTTCCTTTAATTCACAAAGATGATTACAATGAAAAGATTTTTTGAATTTGTGATATTTCATGACAAGGTTTTCATTGCATACTTTATCAAATTAAAGGAAGAGGCATTTATTAATGTATGCATACTTAACTTAGTGGTTAATAGTGACCTAACAACAAACTTTAAAATAACCATGATGACTCCATTTTTATTGTCAACTTCCCTTACTTATGTAGTAAGATACCCATGTCACCTGCTATATTTCTCAGTTGATTCAATAACCAAGAGCATGCTCTACATACAAACAATTTCTAAAACAAGGCAAGCTTTTGACAAACAAGTTGATGAAACAAAGATATCAACAGTGTACGTAAAGTTTTGGAACCTCCAAGGTCCATACATTGACCTTATAAACAAATACAATCTAGCATCAAGTTGAATGCTGGCTGATGTTTTTATGCTAATTGTTAAGCCATTATTTACACACTGAATTGTCTATGGACAATCACAACAAGGAGAACATGATGTGTGCGACCATTCAGCAGGGGATGTTTACTCATCCTTGGCACTTAATTCCACCTGTGATGTTTTAAGAGGGTTAGGATTAAACATTAATCTCATATTTCTTCAAGCTTTAGAAAATCGAATGAATCTTAAAATATGTCTGATATTGTCTATATTGTTTTAATTTAAACAACAGGTTCACAGACAATTAATGGCCGCCGTATCAGGGGAGGACACAGATATGTTGCCTGGCAACCAGGAATTGGATGAGCTTTCTGAGCACATCAATCATCAGCACAGGGTAATGACGGATAGATCAAAAGCTAGGACTCAGGTGTTAAGATTGTCTGCCAGAGTACTCACCTCTACATGTAACAGCTCAACTCACAAATACCCATATTTGTTTGGGAATTTTTTTTACCCATATTCATGTTTTAAGTCCACAAAACCATTTACTCTTAGATGCTTTATATATTTTGCTTTTTCATCCAAGCAACTATGAATTTTTTTTCTCGGGGATAAAGGTTAAATGTACAGTAAAACACGGTTATAGCGAAGTCCTGGGGACCTGTGAATTTAATTCGCTATATCTGTAATTCGTTATATCCGTATAACGAATTCGTATAACCATATATAGCGAATTCGCAATATGCATGTTTTCCTTCAAGTGTTACTATCAAATATGTTAGGGAAGCAAATATTACAAAACATGCCTTCGATAACTAAGGTTTTATTATGAATTGAATTTTATATACAAATGCTGAGAGAAAATAAAGTCAGTTCAATTAAACAAATTTTGAAATCTTTGAAAGTTCGTTATAAAAGATGTAAATTTCATTATATTTAACCTCAACGGGACTCAAAATCAGTTCGCTATATCCGTAAATTCGTTATATCAGAGTTCATTATAACCGTAAAATTTTACAAAGATTTGTTAAGAATTTTGCCGGGGACCCAGAAAAACTTCGTTATATCCGTGAATTCGCTATATCCGTGTTCGTACTAAACCTGTAACCTGTAATCTGTATTAAGATGAGAGGAATACCTGGATTCTGATTTACTTTCAGGCAGCCCAGAATGCCCAGAGAGATTCCCAGGAACTGTTCCAGTATTTGTATTTCAAACAGAAACATTCCGAAGATGAGTGCTGTTTGGCTGATGCTATCATATTTCAGCTCAGGGCCAATGGTCTCATGGTCTTTGTTCCAAGGTAATCTTACCTAGTGATGATAAAGTTTTACAGGAAGTTTTAACCATGGATGTTATGCTTATATGATTAACCTGTCTCAATCTGTTGCATTGTAGATATGGTATAAAAGGACCCGTGTACTTGCGTAACAAAGAAGGGCAGGTTATATTTGTATCAGGCTCTGGTCAGTCAGAGTGGACAAGTGGCAGCATAACTAAGTCTGACCGGAGTATCTGTGTTAACAGTGAGCTGGGTTCTCAATCATTCTGTTTACTGGATCATATAACAGTAAGTCTGACTGAAGTGTTCTCAGGGGGTTGGGTACTCAGTCATATTTTTATAGGAGTTTCAGTGTTGTATTTAGTTCAAAGGTCAGAAATCAAAGGAAAGGGGCAACATCATCATTATGATGACTTTTCATGTAGAGGAAATTAAAAAAAAAAAACCACAAAGGCAAAAATAGCAAAGTGCAAATATAATACTGTATACAGCATCATAATGGTCCAACCTTGTATAAACGATAAGTTTTGAAACCCCAGTTAAATTAATTTATTACATATGTAATACTGTAGGTAAGAGTAACACCACAGAGTTCCAGGTCCCATGCCTCTTCTCTGAAACTTGAACTGATGTCAACAGAAGGATACGCCTTAGATCAAGAACTCTCAGCAACGGAAAAGTCAGCAAAGAGCCAGAAACAGGCCATAATAAAGGTAAGCCTCTCAAAATCAGGCTATAATACAGGTAAGCCTCTCAAAATCAGGCTGTAATACAGGTAAGCCTCTCAGAATCAGGCTGTAATACAGGTAAGCCTCTCAAAATCAGGCTGTAATACAGGTAAGCCTCTCAAAATCAGGCTGTAATACAGGTAAGCCACTCAAAATCAGGCTGTAATACAGGTAAGCCACTCAAAATCAGGCTGTAATACAGGTAAGCCGCTCAAAATCAGGCTGTAATACAGGTAAGCCGCTCAAAATCAGGCTGTAATACAGGTAAGCCTCTCAAAATCAGGCTGTAATACAGGTAAGCCACTCAAAATCAGGCTGTAATACAGGTAAGCCGCTCAAAATCAGGCTGTAATACAGGTAAGCCGCTCAAAATCAGGCTGTAATACAGGTAAGCCTCTCAAAATCAGGCTGTAATACAGGTAAGCCACTCAAAATCAGGCTGTAATACAGGTAAGCCTCTCAAAATCAGGCTGTAATACAGGTAAGCCTCTCAAAATCAGGCTGTAATACAGGTAAGCCTCTCAAAATCATGTCATCATACAGTTAAACTTCTCAAAAACAGATTATGTATGATACATAATATGGCATTGTGTTTAATACTGATCATTATTCTGGAATAAGCATACATCTGTTTCTTTGCAAAAAAAAAGTATATATTGATATTGCTATAAGAAACTATCTTGGGAGTGAAGTTGTTGTTTGATACATGATGTAGCAATGCGTTACTGATTTTCAGGAGGTGATGGCGGTAGCTGAAGAGAAGCGAAGTCAGACCACCACAGAGGACCAGAGCGCGAGATATCAGGCACTGAAGGCCGAATTCGGTCAGACTCCCGACAATAAAAGCTTGTACTTAGTGTTTGAAAAATTCAGTGAACTAGCTAAAAAGCCACTCAGTTAGCACAGAGAAACACTTAATTCAAATGTATCATCAATTTTATATGAATTTTCTAAAAATTCATGGGTAATGTCATGCTATAGAAAAAAGTAGTCTGTCAATTGATTATCAGACTTCAGAAAGTTTTTCTATTGTATACTTTATATTGTACTCTCCAAGGTAATTTTGACATTAAAATGGCAATGTTTTACCTAAGATAAATGATAGAGTACATGTGTCATTCTATTATATGTGAGAAATTATTAGCCTACCTTTGGCTTTTACAGACATCTGTGTAATATTCTCTTATCAGTAACAGGCATATACAGTAAAACTCGGTTATAACGAAGTCACTGGGACCTATGAAATTACTTTGTTATATCCGTAATTCGTTATATCCGTACAAGAAATTCGTTAAATTTATATAGCTGGGGATCCAAGATAACTTCGCTATAACCGTAAATTCGCAATATCCGTGTTCGTACTAACGGAGTTTTGCTGTACATGTATTGTAAAGTATCCATTAATTATCATTAATTATGTAAATGTCATCAATGAACTGATGGAGTACTGAGTACATGTACATGTATTTGTGAGAAGGCAGCTGCCATATTAACCTGTTTGAATCATGGCCTTTATTTTTTTTGTACAATAAAAACATTTTTGAAAAATGTGTGTTTGACAAATATAAATTCTTCAAGAGTGGTTGTTCCTTATGTAAGACATGAAGTTGCTATAACAATATAAAATAATGAGTAACTGTCAAAGTGGATAGTCTTACATACTGTATTATATTTTATGGAAAGGCAGTTTCTCTAAAAGTAAGCAAAACCATGCAGCATGGTAGTGAGAATCCCTAATACAGTGGAGCCTTATTCATCTGGACTCTTTGGTTCCTAGTCAATTTGTCCGGATATGTGAAGTGCCCGGATACCTGAATTACCATTTAAACAAGACAAATAACTTTAAAAAATTCTGTTCTGATCAAAAATCATCTGAATACTGAAGTGTCCAGATATCTGGCATCCGGATATCTGAAGGTCCACTGTATTCCATTTTAGAAAGTTCAGGCTTTTTAGGTTTTGTAGAAAATTACCAGGGTATATGTAACAAGAGGCCCATCGGCCACATTGCTCACCTGAGCATTGTGGCTATGAAAAAGTAAAAATTGGTTTATTATTGAAAAGTTTAAATCCAAAAGTAGTCCAGTGACCTACTTTTCTTGAGAAGATGATTTTTAAAGAATTTTCTTATATATTTCTACGTAAAATGTTGGTCAGCCATTGTGGCCCCGCCCTACCCAGGGAAGTCATGATTTGAACTTGAATCTACAGTACCTGAGGATGCTTCCATATAAATATGATCAATTATGCTTGTGCTATTCTTGAGAAGAAGATTTTTAAAGAATTTTTCCTATATATTTCTATGTAAAACTTTGGTCAGCCATTGTGGCCCTACCCTACCCCCGTGGGTCATGATTTGAACAAACTTGAATCTACACTATCTGAGGATGCTTCCATATAAATATGATCAGTTATAGCTTTCCTATTCTTGAGAAGAAGATTTTTAAAGAATTTTCCTATATATATTTCTATGTAAAATTTTGGTTAGCCATTGTGGCCCCACCCTACCCCCCGGGGGTCATGATTTGAACAAACTTGAATCTACACCACCTTAGGATGCTTCCATATACATGTAAATATTATCAGTTATGGCTTTGTTATTCTTGAGAAAAAGATTTTTATAGAATTTTCCTATATATTTCTATGTAAAATTTTGGTCAGCCATTGTGGCCCCGTCCTACCCCTGGGGGTCATGATTTGAACAAACTTGAATCTACACTACCTGAGGATGCTTCCATGTAACTATGATCAATTATGGCTTTGTTATTCTTAAAAAAAAGATTTTTAAAGAATTTTCCTACATATTTCTATGTAAAATTTTGTTCGGCCATTGTGGCCCCAACTTACACTGGGGTCATGATTTGAACAAACTTGAATCTATACTACCTGAGGATGATTCCATATAAATATGATCAATTATGGCTTTGTTATTCTTGAGAAGAAGATTTTTAAAGAATTTTCCTATATATTTCTATGTAAAATTTTGGTCGGCCATTGTGGCCCCACCCTACCCCCAGGGGTCATGATTTGAACAAACTTTATTTTACACTACCTGAGGATGTTACCCCATAAATATCATCTCTCCTGGCACAGTGGTTCTTGAGAAGAAAATTTTTTAAACATGCCACCAAATTTTCACTAATTCCCAATTATCTCCCCTTGAATGAGGGCGTGGCCCTTCATTTGTATAAACTTGAATCTCCTTTACCCAGAGATGCTTTGTGGCAAGTTTGGTTGAAATTGACCCAGTGGTTCTTGAGAAGAAGTAGAAAATGTGAAAAGTATAGACAGACAGATGACAGCTAGACAGACTGACGCCGGACAAAATGTGATCAGAAAAGCTCACTTGAGCCTTCCGCTCAGGTGAGCTAAAAATGGATCTGCTTCCAAAATATGACCTGTTCAATCCTTCAGGATTGAAGGAATCTGAAGCAAGTCTCATTCGGCATCAATTGTTTAAATATGAAATCTGGAATATCTTCTAATACAAGATGCAACATTCATGTAAATTTAGCCAACATTCATCATACATCCTTATCAGATACATTGTAAGTTTTAAAACAAAGGTCTAAAAACTTGGGAATAGACCTGTGCCAAAAACTTTAACCTGGTCATTCATTTGAAAAATATGAATTAGGTCAAGTCCATACAGCATCCAAAGCATGTCTTTAGTATGCATCCTTAGAAACATTATCCATGAATGCAAGTTTAGTGACTACAGGGCTTTAAGTTGCTTTGGAATGAAACTGCACAAAAAAAATTTAACCTGGTCACTCATTTGGAAAATATAGGTCAGGACTATTTCTCAGAAACAACTCTGGTTGTTTGTAACCCCCAGCATCATCTATGCAAGTTTGGTGCAGGTAGGTCTTATAGTTACTTGAGTATGGACTTGATTCTGTACCGAGGTAATCTGAACTTCAACAGGGACTAAAGGTTTAGCTATAAAATGAAGGGCCCGTAAATCAAGGATACTCTGTGAAAATAATTGGCCAAGCATTCTTCAGATAGGGCCCATACTCCAAAATATTGATGCCCTTTTCGCATAGGTTCCTGTGCCTGTTGCTCGGAAGAGCTCAAAGAAAACTCAGAGGTGTACAATAAATGTCTGTACAACATTTGTAATATGCTGGGAATTATCCTAATTTATTTGACTCGCTATTTTGATTGATTGATTGTATATTGTTTAACGTCCCTCTCGAGAATTTTTCACTCATATGGAGACATCACAGTATGCCGGTGAAGGGCTTCGAATTTTTACCTTTACTCGGCACTCAGGGCCATTGAGCAGTGAGGGATCTTTATCGTGCCAATGCCTGCCGCTGACACGGGGCCTCGGTTTTTAAGGTCTCATCCGCAACTTTCACTTCAAAGTGCCGAGCGCATGGCGAAGGAACAGTTGCCACCAATTTTATTGACTAGGTCAGTCGCGGCCGAGATATGAACTCACGACCTCCCGATCACGGAGCGAGCGCTCTACCGACTAAGCTACCGTGAACGGTAACTCGCTATTTTGAAACCATTTCGTTCAATTCAATATTACTTTCAACTTGTTTGCTCTTTCCATCTACCATAAATATTTCCTCATAAATTGTATCTCCTTGTTGTACATGTATCTTATTTTATTTTTTTTCTCAATCAATAAAAGAGACTGACATATCTCTTTTTTTTATTATTGACCCAAAATATACAACTATACACCAGCAAAAATATTAAAATAATAAAATAATGTCCTATTCATCTTTTAATTAAATAGTATTTAAATCTGAACATTTATTAGAACTTTTGATCCTACCGTAAATCTGGAAATTTTTGCGTCGATTTTATTTTGCGAATCTGGGTCAAAATGCTGTTGATTAATTTTTTCGTTTCAAAATTTTGCGAATGACCACAGGTTTGTTTACATTTTCTTTATTGTTGAATTATTTTTACAAAAAATATTTCTGCGAATGCAATGAACTCGCAAATTAGCTAAAAATTTATCTACAGCAAACATTTCCAGATTTACGGTATTACAATTGTATCTATTAAACTGTTGCTTGTATGCTCCATTGTAGACAGGTTTTTTTTTACTACAGTTTAGAATTTCAAAATGATTTTGCTCGGAAATAAAAAATTCAATGTGAAATCAGAGCTGTGCCTCTATCTGAAATTGATCACAAATTAAGAGAGATCAAAGTAGTTTAATCATACTTGCCAACCTCCAGCATGTAAAAATCTGGTCATGACCAGATTTGGAAAGTAAAAAATCTGGTCATAACGCGTAACGACATTCACGACATATTTACCATGATTAAATTTTATAATACATGTATACAAAGTATTTGTGTATTGAGAATTCTTTTATTGAAAAAGGATTTAATTTACTATGACAAAAAAATTCATACATAATTTGCTTTAATTTACATGTTAAAGGTGAAAATTGAAGGTTTCATATTTCAGATTTGACCTGAAGTAAATGTACATTTTTTTTAAAAGGCCTTTTCAGTTTCTGCTAAATTTGAAAGCATACCAATTTCAGTTTTGAAGTTGTTTTTCCTCTCTCTTAATTAATTAATTACTGCAACATGTTTTAAATTTGAAGTTAGGCCTACATTGTCTTTGATCACTTTATTTTATCTAGAATGAAAGTTTTTTCCCCAAAATTCCTTGATATGTACATAAATATCGTTTCTCTTTTTCTTGGTTCAATCAGAGACATGTGTTTGGTTCAGTTTGTTCCTGTTGGCCCTGATAACGATCTAGTTCTATGGGAAGCCATTTTAATTAACTTCAAACATTGATTTGTCAAAACAACACCCAGTTAATTGTTTACACCTGCACAGATAATTAATCCATCGGCATTGTTTACGTAGATCTAAGCTTGGGTTGTAACTGGAAGTTAAAAGTTAATTTCGAACCAAATCAAAAATCGGGTGATAAGCATGACCCGCCGGGTCATAAAAAAATAATCGGGTTATGGGTTGAAAAATCGGGTGTGACCCGACGAAATCGGGTGAGTTGGCAACTATGAGTTTAATTCAATCCTCGATAGTACATCAAAATCAGAATAGAGTACATCTGTATCACACAGGAAGGAGAATTTATTTTTACTTGTGACATACCATGAAGAATCATACACAGGTCCTCTAATAGGATGTATTTATTACATAAACAGTATTTTTAAACATACCCTCATTTAAAGCTACTTAAATTTCAGATCAGCTAGTAAGTATTATAGTATCTAATTTACATTCTAAATTATTGAGAACAAAAATCACAGTTATTAATAAAAGAAAAACAAAAAACAATCCACCTTCTGCCACTACACTACACTTTGAGAAAAAGAGACATTAAAAATGTTGTAGAGTCCATGTCTGGTGTACGTCTTCTGATTTATTAACCATTCATCACAATCTTCACACATAGCATGCATTATCACTGTAAGCATCTGATCATTCAGAAATCAAAGGATTATAATAGGATAAAATTAAATTATATAGCAAACTTCCCACTCAACAAAAGAGCAGATCGTGAGGTTTGTGGATACCAGACATTAGGAGTAATAATTGAGGTTTCGTTATTTGTACAATGCTGTGACAGAATAAAATATTTGTGAGGAATACTATTTCATACGTATTTTTTCTGGATAAAATTTTCATACGATGAAGACATTCTTATGAAGGAATTGTACAAAACTGCATTAATCCTTTCTTAAGGGCAGTCTGAAAACCACAAAATTAATTCCCCCCAAAATAATTCTTTGACATAAAAACACCAAATTTTAATTCCATGAAAATTCTTATAAATATGTACACAGTATTTAAACAGCCTTTGATAACTTAGGATGTACATGTAAAATGTGAATTAAAGTTGCCTTTCTTTATTTACTTGATTACCCTTAAAACTTCTTTAAAATATAGGGAAGTTTGCCAGCAAGCTAATGAAGCACACAAGTACAATTATTGTATAACAAAGCTGTACATAATTTACAAGTGTCGATCTCCCAGCGTTACACATATATTTTGAATTAGCCCGTTTTTTCCCACACATGGTAGAACTTGTGAGTGTTTCTCCGTAAACACCATGTATTGTTGATAATTCAATATATCTGACCCGGTATTAATTATCTCATACACATAAGTGCATGAAACTTTCATACATTTAGCAAAAATGCTTTATACGAGTTCATCAAAGGCATTGCAAAATCAAATAAGGGATAGGGATTCTTTAACAGAAATTTAAAGCCAATCAATATGTATATATAGAAAGCCAATTTTCAGTTTAATACGGGGTCAGATACTGTCGACAATATTTACATCAATGTATATGCTGATATATGGAACTACAGTATATAACTGTCTATCAATGATCTATGATGAAAAATATGCAAGCTTCTGTCGATAAGATGTTATTTCTTTGAGAATACAAAATAAATTTTGGCATTTAAATATCTTGTTTGTGTCAAATCCATTTCTTAGCTGTGATACAAATTAAACACTTATAACGTTTTTATCACTGAAGAACTCGTGCTCAAAGACTAATAAGAGTAACATAAATCCACAGTGAATGAACAAAAACCAAACACCTTTGTGTCTTCCTTATAGTTAATGTAATCTAGAGGAGAAAAAAAATCTGGGAATGTACAATGGAAGATTAGTAAAAAATCAATTAAACATTCTTATAAATTACACATTAACACAGCTATTGTACTACACATAGATGCCCTTGCTTACGGACTTGCCTTTAGTATGTCACTAACTGACTCAATGAGTTGATACTTTTGTACACATTTACCCTCAGTGGAGAAGTACAGAAAACACAGAAGATCTACTTTCTTTCTGTAAATAATTATACTGTGTAAACAAAACCACAATTGCACAATGCTACTGTGAGAGAAGTAAAAAACTCTGATACACAATTACAACAAAAAGAAAGCAACATGTTCTAGCACTTCATTATAACTTGTTAACATTACTGTTTAAATTTTGTAAAATGATAATTTCACCAGCATGAATTTTATAGTTTTTTTTCTGGATTTCATAGATTTTCAATTTATGAATACAGTATCACAGGTTCATATATGGTCTAAAAGTTTAGTCAAGCTGAGAGCATATTAATTTTCAAAAATAAACACAATGTCTGAATATGGACACTTGGTGCCTGAACCTTGGATGTGAATTCTCTGTCGTATCTACAGTCTCTGGACTTTGATTTTGATAGGAAGCTGATCTGTCTCCAGTTTCTCCTGAGGAAACAGCAGCCTCACTCCCATTGCTTCTTGTTCCCTCAAATATTCTAAATCACCATTTATACTTAGCTTCTGAAAATCAAATATAAAGGCCCACTGGTCATATTGCTCACTTGGGTTATATAATAGAGTGTTATTTTGTAGATTAGATTATCTGTTTTATTCCAACTTAATGAAAATAATAGTTCTTTTATTCTGAATGAATTCCTCTGGAGTGAATAAATTCTGTGTATACAAATAAACTTAAGGGAACATAATAGATACTCAATTTTCATAAAAGACCCTGACATTGATTTAAAATCAGATAAAACATAGATTGCAGAAATGTTATCCTGATTTAATGTGAAAAATACAATTCTACGGATATTTTTACACAGTATGTAAGAGTACCTTGTAGTTTTGCTTGACTCTGTGTTCAGGGGAAGTAACTGCTGCTGTCAGACAGAGCCAGATCATCATCACTGCACAGGACAACAGAATCAGACTCAGAATCAGGCGCGGCATTCCGGTCCTCTTAGACACGCAGGACAGCCAGTCCGTGGATTTCTTCTCCCCCTGAGACTGGGATAATTCCACAGAGTCGCCAAAGCCCAAAATCTGGGAGTTCTTCAGGACTGGAGTGGCTGACCCATCTACAGAATCCAGATTAGTCTCAAAGTAGTTAGCTGTGTTGTACTCTACAAAAATGGAATAATTACAAATAAACTGGTATCATGTAATTGGAGGGGGGGGGGCATATCACCATTTTTGTGAAACTATTCCCAAACAGTGGTTATTTTTGCAATTCTGCCAGTTTTTTTTTATATTCGAGTTATCTATATTCATGTAATCTACATAGTAAATGATAAACTTAAGGAAATATTATGCAAGTTTATTTTTGGCAATCTAAAAAATGCTCACAAACATAGGAAAAAATTGGATTATTCCAAAAATTCCCATTTTAGGGTAATACACTTATATGCAAATCATGCTTTTGCTTCCTTCCATAAGATGTGAAATTTTTAAAGATGGAAATATGAAACAAAATTTCATCTACCAAACTTTACTGAAACTTTTTATTAAAAAATTTAAATATATAAACAAACGACCTACTATGTAAAAAATGTCTCACCATCATCTGTGTCTGTGTTGTCAATCTGAGCAAAGAACTGGGGCTGTGACTTGACAATAATGACCCTCTGTTTATTGGCATAAAAAGACCAGCTAGCTGACATACCCGAGTACATCTTGTCTAACATGCTGGAGTAAATACTGTGTACGTACATCAGGGGGTACATCACATCCATCAGGTCATCCTATTATAAAGATATGTTAACTTATACTGTGATAAATTGCAAAAGTTCATTTATCATAATTAGGGCAATTTGTTACCTTTTTCTAAACAAAACATTGTGTATTCTATTTTGTGTATGAAATGTATCTAAAATAAGTGATCTAATTTGTATGAAGATATGAAATGGATCATATACCTGGCCCTGACTTTCTAGAACATGGGGCACCTGGCTCTTACATCCAAGTGAACAAGCATCCAGCTCCTCACTTTTATTATAGGCCTCTTCACAGGCTGTTAAATAATCACAAGATATCATATATAATCACAGGATATCATAAATACAACTGTTATTATAGGCCTCTTCACAGGCTGTCAAATAATCACAAGATATCACAGATACCAGGGTTGTCCCAAAAAGTGGTAGACAATGTTTATAATTTATTTAACATGCAACCAATACTAACCAAATTTTGCATAGACATAATATATTCAATGTTCTTTAAAAGTGTGAATTTTTAAATATGTATCTTTAGTATTAATAATTTTAGGACGATTTATATGAACGCCGATAAAGCCTGACAGCGCACGGACAAAATTCGGAAGAATTCACCCATATAACTTTTACATTTCCTTTCATTTCTTTAGTACTATGTAATAAATTGAATTCAAATTTAAATCACTGAAACCAGAATCAAAATCCTAATAATATGTCAAAATTTCATATAAATAGCATTAGAAACAGACGATTGGTATAGTGATTTTCATAGTATCATTGGAATTGAGTTTGATAAAAACGACATCGTCAAATGCGTTACTGCGCACGGAGATGTAAAAAAATTGTGTTGGATATGGTTTATATACATCAGAGTCAAGAAAAAAAGAGTTCAGAAGTGACATTACACTCCAGATTTTAATAAAGAAGTTATTTTTATATGGCACGATTTTCAGTGAGAGCTTTAACCCTATACCAAATATAGTTACAGAATGTAAGAAGTAAAGTACTGTTTGTTAAACTCAGACATTTGGGAACAAGCTGGACCGCAAATGACATCAAACAATGTGTATTCTCTGCTGCCTACAATGTAAGGCGATCTTTCGACTAAATTTTGACTGAAATTTGAATCTGCTTAAAAAAAAACAAATAAAAAAAACAAACAAAGACTAGTGAATTTAAATAAGTCTAAAAAAAATTTTGAGTGTTAGTAGACGCGAGTGAAGCAGACAAAGAGATCATGACGTTAAAAGAAACGTAATTTACACTTGCTTTCGTGTGCCTGTGCACACTTACATTCTTTCATTATTTTTTACATAATTTTCTTATTAGATGTGATATCATCATGAAACTTGAAATGCATGATCATAAAATGTTACTTTTTGCTATGACAAGGAAAGAAATTTAATTAAGCAAAGAGAAACTACTCAGTAAGCTGTTTTCCCTGTCTACGACTTTTTGGATCCACCCTCGTACAATTGTTACATTGACAATTAACTATAACATAGTATTGTCACAGTTTTATAATTGTAATTTTTTTTGTAAGACATCATGCTCCCTTTCTTTGACTAAGAAAACAGTGCAAACTGAATTACTTGTACATTTATTCTAGGATTACGTACATGCTACACATCCCTGCTTTGTGAGATTCTGACTGTTGTGGTTACAGTAAACAAACTCCATGATGGAATAGAAACGACATCCTCTTTTACAGGGATCCATTAAATAACTCTACAAAAATAATTCACATTTAATAGCGAGGGCAGCGAGCCTTGAGAAGGAATGCTTTCGAAGCGAGCTCAATAGACTGATGTGTTAGAACAGAGGAAATTGGGAATGAAATCTGTACAAATGTCTGGCAAAATTTTATGTGAAACCTTCCTAGAATTTCTTTGCTACCAGGATTCCATGCGATAATGGGGAAAAAATAAATAACATAAAAAATAAAAGGCTTTCTGTTTGTAGAAATCTTACAAGCTATAAGAAAATACTTTATACAATCTAATTAAAATTAGATGTTAGATCCACTCGCATACTCGCTACACTAACATGATATCATCTAACAACATCCCATAGAGGGTCATGTCAGAAGTCAAATTCAGAACAGCTCTAGACTTTTCCACTTCGATTACGTCAACAAATATACAATGATTTTGCAGGCGACGATTTGATTGGTTGATAGAATTTGACCCCTGACACGACCCTCTTTGGGATGGTGTTAGATATTAGTATAGCAAGTATGCGAGCGGATCTAACATCTAATTTTATGTAGATTCATACTCTACAATGTCTTTCGTCAAAAATTGCACTTGGTCTATGCCGTAGTTTCAATCAGACAAGTGGCTGTCTCCATAGGCTCCGACAATCTCCTTTATGTCATGTGATGTCAGAGGTAGTCAACATGTCTCTTGCGACTTGATGTTTGAAGTAGCCGATCAATGTTTCATTGACAAGTGTCTTTTTGAAAGTGTAACAGCGCTCACCCCAAGCATCACACCATAAAACATATTATTATTAATATATGTAATATGGCACAGTGGCATAAAGAAAACACACTAACCCATTGCATTTAATGTAAGTCACTTATCAGCTTTGGACAAAAAATGTAGCTACTGTAATACGTTCTATTTCCATTAGTAAACTCTTCACATAGGCGTCGGAACCGGTAGGCTAGGGGGGGGGGCTTAGCCCCCCCCAATTTTTTTGCAAAATTAGACATTATATAGGCATTGAAAATTGGGATTTACGTTTTTCTGTTGGTTTAGCCGCCCCCCCCCCCACTTTCGATTAGCCCCCCACCCTTTCAATTTGCTTCCGACTCCCATGCTTCAGAATTAGAGACGCATTTGGTCATCTGACTTGGACAGCATGGGGTTGAGGATAATACAAAACATGCCAATCTCAGTTAAAATTTTAAATGTTAAATGTATCTGTCACTCCAGTTGAATAATAGATGAACTAAAAGACATGTAAGTCTAAGAGAGCAAGAACCCTATAAAATTTATCATCCATTGATAACAATACATTTCAGAGGCATGTTTATTGTTTTTAGATGACGTTTTTTTCTTATGCCATTTCAGAGGCATGTTTATTGTTTTTAGATGTTATCATATGATAAATAGATTCAACTACAGATATAAACTGATATCATTTTCATTCGATTTCTACTCTTGATGTATAAAAAATCCACAGCAATAGAATATTTCATGTTGTTAGGATTTGTTTGGTGACATTCAACATGTTCAACATTATATTGTTTACATGTTTATGTAAATACATTTGTCCCAGAAATCCCACAAGATTTGTATATTTTCTGATTTTTTCACAAAAGAGCGCACTAGGAAGTTTAAGTCTTCTTCCGTGGAAATAGAACGTATTGTTGCAAGTGACATTTGAAGATTATATTCATAATATAATTTATAATATGAATTTAAGATAAAGCTGTGATGAACATTTTTGTCAGAAATGTCATAACACATAATCTGATGATTAATGATATTTATCAGCAACTTAATATTACAAAAAATTCCTTTATTTGAGTTTTTTTGGAAGAAATAAGTTTTTAATAAAGATTGAATGGCTAATATAAGCTGCATAACTACATCAATAGCTACCGGATCTACATAGAATGACTGTGCTTGTCTATAAATATAACCAAGACAATATCAAACCTTTACCTTTTCAAACGTATGAGGACTGTATGTATTTGCACAAGACTTTGTACATGATGAAATATCGTCGAGAACTCTGCTAAATATACTGTCAGCCGAACAACACGTAAAAAACAACAGGGATATACAACAAACAAAGCCTAACTGCAATGTCGCCATTTTGGCTGACTGGATTGATGTTATTGTCACGTGATCCTATGATAAAGAGATTAGCTAAATCGTTCTAAAGAACAGTCATTTCACAGGAAAATGTCGAACTTTTTGGTCTGTGATTTTGCACATTTTTGACATTTATGTAAAATTCAAATGCCATGGACAAAAGGTAAAAATTGTTTGTATTTATGGAAATAAAGGTCATGTCAAACTTTAAGGTCAAGGTCAAAAGCATTTTATATCCATGAAAAAGTCTTGTAACAATGAATACACATGTTACTTTTTTTGTATGTGAAGTTTTAAAAGTACTATATGTTTAAAAGTGACATAACTTATACTGTACTACATTTGAAATCCTAAGTTTATAATATTCGGTAAATTTTTGCAAAATGGGTCAAACTTCAAGGTTAAATAGTTTGGTTTCTCTGTGAAAAGACCTCTCTTTCGATTTTTTTTTTTAAATCTTAGAATTAAATTAACTTAAACGTGGTCATAAACGTTTATAATTAAAGGGATTTCATGTCATATCACTTAATGTCCTTGCAACAAAACGTATCTTTGCCACCATTTTGACCTCATGACTTTGACCTTTGATTCTAACTTACCTTAGTCTGGTTATGACTTCTAAACGGTTGGAGCTAGGGCTTTCATATTTTACATTTATATTTCTTGTGACATACCCTTTGTTTGGACACAAAAAATTGACGTCATACCCTTGATCTAGAAGGTTGACCTACTTGTAGAAAGTTTAACTTTGACCAGAACTTTAAAAAGACACACAAGGGCTTTCATATTTCACGTGTTTATTCTTTGAGACGAGACCTTTTTGAGTTTTCCTAACATTTAACCTTGATGATTGACCTAAAATATTTCATCTTGGTGGTGATAACTTCTGAGGGGTTGGTTCTAGGGCTTTCACATCTCACATATATATATTTTGTTGTTTTTGTGACATGTCTTTTGTTTGATTTCTTGAGCATTTTTTTTTTAATCTTTTGACCTTTCCGTTGATCTACTGAAAAAAAATGAACCTTTGCCATAGCTTTTGAACAGTTTGTGCTCGTCTAATAGCTCTTTCATATTAATGTGGCAAGGCCCTTTTTAATTGGTTATTACATTTTTTATCTCATGAATTTGATCTTGGAGTTGACCTTCTTAACATGATAAAGCTGAAACATTGTCAATATGAAATTGTCATACATGCAGTGGCATTCACTACAGTCATATATTTCACAAACACATGTACATCTTGTTAAAGTTTTAGTCTAAAAGACATGTTTTAATCCCATGGGAGTAATTTAGCCTCGGTGCTCAAAACCAAATTTGATAATTTTACGATAATATGATGACCGTAATGTTATCAAAAGGGCAGCTGTGAGTTCAATCTACGCGAATATAAATTGATGCCGATTAAAGCAAACATGCAGATGTCCTGACTGTTACTTTGAAGCATATTACGGCTACTTCGAATATCCAAAGGTCGGGCATTTTATCATTAATTCTTATAGTAAACGACCTTATTATAAGCTGTTTAGTCAAGGTTCTCGAAGACATCTCACTTTGGGTGTTAACACAATTATAAATAATAATGTCCATCTTAACTCCTTTATTTTTAAATTCTCATATTAAGGGGGTTGGGGGTTGGGTTGGACATTTAATTTTTTTTGTAGTTTTTATATATTACAAAAATCTCCTATTCCCTTGCTTCTTATCTCTCTAGCTGCACATTTCTTCTTCTTCTTTTTTTCTTTGAAATCATAAATTTGTTGATTGTACATCAGTCAAAATATATATGAATACGCTTTTTTCGTCATTTTGTTTGGGTTGTTCAATACAATGTAGTCGGAAAATAGCTCTTCAGAGCTAATGTTCTTTGTTGATGTACCCGACTTTAAATAAATATTATCTTATCTTAATGTGTTTAAATAAAAAAATCATTCATATGTTGTTTGCCTCTTCTACACACATTAGCACATTTTTCGTTGCAGTATACATGTATATATAATATTGCAGTGGAACTCTGATAAATTTCAAAAAGCTTTAAAAGAAAAACAACGCAGCGACGGATTATATTGAGCGCAACAAAGTCACACAATATATGTACGCACACTCACAGCCAAGCCTGGGATTTACTAAGTCAATGTTTGTCAAGGCCGGGGATATCATTTCCAGTCTGGTGTCAACTAGAGCTACATCCGCCTATAGCACGACAGAAAGAGGATTATTACTTAACTATATATTTCTATTGATTTATGAGCGGTCTCTTTCTTGTTTTATGATTCACGTGGAGGTCCTTAGAATTCAGTTCCGGCTGGAGGGAGGAGGGGCTAACGCTATAATATTTTTGATAGATAAGCACCTCTCCATAACCCCACCCCGAAATGCCAGTATTAATTATAACTTTAATTAATTATGGGAAGGAAAACAAATAATTTACTTTATATGTCCATGGTTTAGCAAACTACTACAATAGACTTCATCCTTTCCATTTGTCAAATTATATTTCATTGATTCACACCCCCGGTCACACAAGAAACTTTTAAGTCATTCTAAACCGTCGCCAGCACTTGAAAAAATAGTAAAGTAAAAATTGGAATCTGAATTGCTTCAGTTCCGGTGTGAAATTATTCAATAAATAATTAGTTTAAAAAAAAAATCAAAAATCATATCCTATTACAACAAGTCTTTAGAAGTATAAATATTTTTATACGCTAAGAGAAAGTTTAACCAAACACTATTGAAAACCACACGGAGTGGACGGTGATGGACCTTTCTCTAAAACTTTTCCATATCTTTTTCCCTCAAATTCTTGAATTTGGAAGTGTTTGTAAAACGTGGGGGAGGGGCAAGGAGCTTGAAAATGAAAACTTTCTTTGTAACACGTACTGGAAAAGTGGAGGGCGAACGGGGTCTATATAAAATTTAAAATACGTGTATACATGTACAGTAGTTATGTCTTTGAGCATCTGAAAAAGACATTAAAAATTTCAAAACATATAATATGATTACGTAGTTATTGATACATAAGATTTAATTGAGATTTAAACTACGCGAAAGTAATAAAAATATATTTTTAAGAGAGTGTACTTGTATAGATCTACGATGAATTTTGGCGCCAAACTTCACTTTCGAATCTTCTCGGGATTCTTGCCTCCAATAAACGATACTGAAAGGTTGACTTATCACTTCCGGATCAGACCAATCGTGGCTTTCGATCGCCTTGCGCGTGGTGGGATTTGATTGGTTCGACTTTTGCCATGTGGACCAATGATATATTTCCATCTGTAAAGTCACGTGGATTACGCCGGCATCTTCACTATCAACAGAACAGCTCTGGAGGACACGTCCAAGATGAAAACGTGCGTTTGTTTGCTCCTTTTTGTGGGAGTTACTCTGTCAAAAGCAACTGAGTATTTCAGGGAAGAGTTTGATTCAGGTTTGTAATACTTCTTTAGGTGCAGTTTTGCATGAAAGTGCTATTCACTATTCATTCTATCTACACCAACTCTTAACTTGTCAGTGTCATGAGTGTGAATATAATGTTTTGCAATAATTTACAGGCAGAGTTATGAAAATATTGTTAATCTTTCATATATGCTTAAACTTAAGCAAAGGTCGATATAATATGTGAAGTATAGAAAAATCTTGCAGGACATTTTATAACATAAACACTGCAAAATGCTTCTAGACTTCAAAATACTTTATATTTTGTCAGAAATATTTTAAAATGAATCTTAATCTTAGAAATTTTTAAAGCTTCAAATAATAAAAAAAAATTGTAAACAACTGCAGATGACACCTGTAAGATTAAATTTAATGTTTTCAGAAAGTTGGAAAGACAGATGGACGGAGTCTACTTTCAAAGGAGCTGACCAGGGTAAATTTGTCTGGACTGCAGGCAAATTCTATGGAGACCCTGAGAAAGATAAGGGTATGTTTTCAGATAGAATCAAAACATTGAGTCGTGAAATTTTCTCAAGGCAACAAAATAACAACTTGTTAATATATATGCTAATTGTGTTTGTTAATTATTCTGTCAGTCTAATGTCAGTTTTACAAGATGCCTGGCAGGTATGAAACATGAGTTCCTAAATGGGAAAACTAATCTGAACCATTTCTTTTAAAGGAATCCAAACCTCTCAAGATGCTAAGTTCTATGGAATTTCTTCCAAGTTGGAGAAACCATTTAGCAATGAGGGAAAGCCTCTGGTCATCCAGTTCACAGTAAAGCATGAGCAGAACATTGACTGTGGTGGTGGATACATTAAACTTTACCCCAAAGATCTGGACCAGAAAAATCTACATGGAGATTCTCCATATTTCATCATGTTTGGTAAGATTTCAACATATTTTACAAGATAAGCAAAGTTCAGTATTATGTAAAAGCAGGTGTTATAATGGATTTTAGGTAAGATTTCAACAACAGTGGTATAATGAATTTTTGTTTTTCAGGACCTGATATTTGTGGACCAGGCACCAAAAAAGTCCATGTCATTTTCAACTACAAAGGAAAGAACCTGCTATGCAAGAAAGAAATCCGTTGTAAGGATGACGTTTTCACTCACCTGTACACCCTTGTTGTCAACCCAGATAACAGCTATGTAGTGAAGATTGACAACGAGAAAGTGGAGAGCGGACAGCTGGAAGAGGACTGGGACTTCCTGCCACCAAAGAAGATCAAGGTATTACAGATAATAATGCTATTATGGCCTAGAAAATCTCTAAAAGGAGTTTTTCCTTTTTAAAACTGAAAGTTGAAGATCTGACGATTTTGTTTAGTGTACCAATAGTTGTCTGATAATCAGGGTTCGAAATTAACTTTTTTTAGCACTAGTCCACACGGACTAGTGACTTCTAGCTTCCACTAGTCCGCAACCTATTCCACTAGTCCACCCTATAGTATGTAAAAAGAATAATACAAATCTTAAAATTTTATCAATTAATTCAATTGTGTCCACACATCAGTTGGAAGCATGTGGTAGAGGGTTTTCCACATGGAGTTGTCTATTGATCACAATGTAGAAAACGTCGTGGTTGGATTTATTTTCAAACATAGAAATAAAATTAATAAAATGTGAACCGACAAGACTTATATCCGGATTTGCACTTCCGTACGGACTAGACCCCAGACACAATTTTTACTAGGCGGACAAGAAACCCTGATAATAGTTGTGAAATCATAGAAAATACACTTCGTTGTAGGATCCAGAGGCCAAGAAACCCGATGACTGGGATGAGAGGGAGAAGATCGATGACCCCGATGATAAGAAACCAGAAGACTGGGACAAGCCCGAACACATCCCTGACCCAGACGCCAAGAAACCTGATGACTGGGATGATGAGATGGACGGAGAATGGGAACCCCCACAGATTGATAACCCAGACTACAAGGTACACAGTGTTATTATCCAGAAAGAAAACTTGTATTTGATTGATATTTGACTATTGTCATATGACACAAGTCAATAAATTCATACTTATTATGCAGGGAGAATGGAAACCCAAGCAAATTGATAACCCTGATTACAAAGGCAAATGGGTCCACCCAGAAATTGATAACCCAGAATATACTCCTGACAGTAACCTCTACAAGTATGATGATATTGGAGCTGTAGGATTTGACCTCTGGCAGGTAAGGATGTTGTAATGCAAAAAATGTTACATGAATTGAAATTGCCACCTTTATTTAACTTTTATTTCTGTTTTTTATGTACATGTCAAGAAGTTTCTGAATTAATTATAGGTGAAATCTGGTACAATTTTTGATAACATCCTGGTTACTGATGATGAAAAACATGCTGAAGAAGTCGGAAAAGAGACCTGGGGGAAAACCAAAGATCCAGAGAAGAAAATGAAGGATGAACAGGATGAAGAGGAGAGAAAGCAGAGGGAGGAGGAAGAGAAGAAGAGAAAAGAGGAAGAAGGTAAACAAATAGTTAAAATATCACTCAATTACTTCCTGGTTAAAGTTCAGAAGAAAAAGGTAGACAAATGCTTAGAAGAAAATGTCACTTATTAACTTCCTGGTTGATGTTCAGTGTTCCTTGGAAAAGAGAGATAACTCTTTCTTGAATAAACGAATTACAAAAATTATTCCCTTATAAAATCACCATTTCCATCATAATTTTATGCAAGGAATAGTAAGAAATTGCATCTCATTTTGGAAAATCAGTAGTATTAATGCAGAATTCCACACAATTGAATACTGAACAGAGAAATGGTTAACTATGAAGTAGAAATTTTTTGCAACAAAATCTCACCTACTGCTTTTTCTCCTCCAGATAAGAACAAGAAAGACGATGATGAGGGTGAAGATGAGGATGAAGAGGAAGAGGACAAGGTAAGAAAAAAGGGAGACCACCCAGGAATAACCCCCCCCCCCTCCAGAATAATTATTTTACTTTCTTGAGGATAAAAGCTGGGAACATGCAGAAAATATATAATTTTATATTCACCATGCAAAAAGTGTATGCCATTGTGAAAAAATATTACATGGCTTGAACTTTAATGAAGGACTCTTTGATCATTCATTTAGAAAATATATATCTCGGTATTTGAGAACCATTTATTAATGTATTTCTTTTCTTTTTATGTAGGAAGAAGAGGATAAGGCCACTAAAGATGAATTATAATAAACCAATTTAACTAGATCTTAAAGACATTTTGCAATGTTTAGGAAGACCATTCGAGCCAATTCATTTTTACCTCTTCATTGCTCACTACACAATTCCATTGATCATGATAAGCCATTCAATCATGAACATGTGATGAGTAACTGTGGACGTGTAAATGTGTCTAAATGTGTATGTTTACTTAGGGATGAATGCCTGAGAACTGAATGTTGATGTTAGATGGAATATAGTTTTCTATTCTGGGGACATTATTTATTGTTTTCACTTTCAGCAGATAGCTTTACTTAAATTGGCGAAAAAATCAAAGGGTCCATTCTTTTTTAACTCTTTATAAAAAAAACTATTGTCTGTTGTTAAGTATAATTTATTCATGAAATGTGAATAAAAGTGGGGTTTTAATAAATCTGTGTTATTGTTTTTCCTCCTTTATTTTTCTAATCTTGACCTGTGTTATGAACTTAAATAAGTGACGTGCCAATATAAAAATACTGGTAACGCATAATTTGTCTGTAAATGTCAAAATGGCAAGGTCCAGCTAGTACTCTAAAAGACTAAACCATTGAAGATGATGATTCTTTGGTTTTGATGAATGGTGGTCTTGTGGTTATATACCAAGAAATGGAAATTTCTTTTGTTCATGTATACAATTGCAACATTTAGACTTGACCTGTAGACTCTACAAGCACATTTTTCATTATCAGAAAAACACCAGTAGAACTACAGCCTCATCAAACACTTTGTCTTAGACTATAAAATGAAGGTGAAAAAAAGGGAAATAAAGCCTTGAAAATGAGGCCACCTTATCTCTTTATAAGTGCCTAGTACTGATTAAAATTTCAAGTCTTACAATGACAACAGATGGTGTTTCAGTTAAGAGTAATTTAAATGCAATTTCAAGAGTAATGTCCCTTAGCGTGAATGGGTATAGGCCAAACTAATTTTACTTACACAACTATCAGAACAGGGTTATATAAAACACTTGACATTTTTATCTTGTAGCTGCTTTGTGCAGTACACGTTCATCTTGCATGTTCTTTGTTAATGTGTTCATTCTTTTCATCTTTTTATTGTGCATTATCCTGCACAATTAATTTCATAATTTATACCGATGTAGCAGAGGCATACAGAAGTCAATTTCATTGAAGTAGATCACAATGACAATACTGACATCTGCTTAGGTGAATTCTTTGAAGAGAAATACTGTAAATTCACATATTTTCGTGGGGTCAAATTTTCATGGTTTGAGGGAAAGAAAATATTGGATTGTGGGGATTTAACGTCATGGTTGGAAAAAGTTTTGTAGTAATGCATATGGAATTTAGCATTTCGTGGTGGTCGTAAATTTGTCGGTCTCTCCATACCTCGAAAACATGAAAATTAACTCCCCACAAAAATAAGTGATTGCACAGTATACCAAGATGTGAATGTGGCCTGGAGGAGTACAGTCCAAGAAGAAAGAATATGGCAGACAGCAATAACTCTCTTCCTTTTACTAGCAACTTTAATCATCAGCCAGGCATAAAATGTATAGCTTCAAAATAAAAACAACTCCATCTCTCTTACACATTTTATTTTACTAGTGCTTTTGTTATGTAGATATTTCAATATTGCACTGTTTGTATCTGAAATCAATCTCAGAGTTTGATAACAAACCCTAGTAACAATCCACACAAATAAAACAGCCATAATAATATATGCATATAATTATAAATATTCAATTAATAACCTACTTCACTACTTTATTGCACTTATTCTTGAACAAAAGTGTATTTTTCTCAGCACTAAGGAGTATTTTGTTTACAGTATTATTAGTTGTATTTATCTGGTGGTCACAACAAAGATGTGGAAGACAAAAATATGATTGTTTTCAAGAAAATGCTGTCTCATGTTGAAAAAAAAATCAAAAGCTATATAAATATAATTCATAATGCATAGTTGATAAAATACTGATAATTTGACATCAAAGTTGAATACAACCTAAAATATTTCCATCAAAAGTGCAGATAACACTTATCACAGTTTCAAAACCGGTTTCAAAATTCTGGGATTACGTGAGCTCAAAAAATTGTAATGACAATTATATAAGGTTATTATGTGTGTTTCATAAGAGGTGTCGATGGAATGGACAGGGATAAAGCAGATAGTCTGCCATTATCTCCCTTTGGTGATTATCTGTCCAGGAAGACTTACAAAAAATAAGGAAAGAAAAAAATCACGAACAATATAATCCAGAATACAACGAATCCATACCAAGTATAAGAGGTCTGACTATTGTTATAAATACTTACATGTCATAAAATGTTAAAAGTAGTCTTTCCTTTTTTTTTTAATAAATAAGTTAGTGTTTGAAAAGTGAATTCATTTCCACATGCATAAATACATAACTTTTTTACCATACCATCTTTTCTCCTTAAAACTAATAACTAATATAAATATAAAATTTAATTCTCTAACAAAACAAAGCTATTTTGAAAGCAAAACAACATGAAGGAAACTCAAAAATAACTTGGTTTGTGTAACAACATGATAAGACACTTAAAAACTACAGTAGAAATTGAATATTCTGTTTCAAAAGTAACAATAAGAAAAAGAATTCCATAAACTCCCATAAAGACATGAATTTAGTGAAGCACAGATAGAGTTAGAAGGACACAATAACGTAGATAACATCATCACAGCTGATTTGTAGAGTCTTCCTGTCTTTGTTACTTTATCTTGTTAACAGTAGCGTACACTGGCTCCTGCACAAAATCAAGTTTAAAACCCTTTTACTGCAAAATAAAAGTTCATATTAGCATTTCAAATCTTTCTTCATCTTCACTAGCCAAGGGTTTCTGATGCGCTACTCTCCTCATAAGCCCTGGATTATGAGGAGAGTAGTGTATCAGAGACCCGAGATGGTGAAGATTATCTTTCTTAATTTATCTTTCATAAATCTCATGATCCTATATCCATATGAAATTATTACAGACTTTCAGAGTAAAACAGTATTGATAAGAAATGTGTATATATCAAGTAAATAAGCAGTATATTGATAAAAAATCTCATTAGTCATTTTTTGATATTACATTTTTATGTAAGTGCACGTCCAGGAAAATAGTTCTGGATTAAAAGAATGAAACCTTGCTAAATTCCTCAATGATATATTGGTACTTTTTAATTATTCCATTAACTGATACAATTTTATTCTATTAACTGATACAATTTTATTCTATTAACTGATACAATTTTCAAAGCAAGAATAGCCCATATAACTAAAGCAAGGCAAAGCATTGATTTGTTCATTAACAGCAATTTCTATGAACCTATTCACATCTTATAAATCTTATTTATAAAGGGGTTCCAAAAAAATTAGTAGAAGTATAAAATATATTAATTTGATTTACAGGTCTAATAGATAAAAGTCTGTTTTCTATATTTTTTATACTTATTAAAAGTATAATTGCTGCATGCGATCAAGCATTTAATCTGTTATATGAGCATTACATAAGCTGTATGCAGTCACACAGTCTATCGGTACATAGCATGTATGCAGTTACGCAGTATATCTGTCTACATGGGAATACATTGTATATACGTCTTGGCAACATATGATCAGTCTAATTTATTAATATATAATCAAAAGTCTACATCAGGTGGAATCCTTATCAATCTTCATAATTTTGTAAAAATCAAAAATTGGAAAATTTATGAATATAGACTGTAAACCATAAAGAACTATCAATCACACCTGAAATCAAGAAGATCTATAAGAGGACTAAAAAATACTCACAGAACCGTTCTGGACTGGTTTTGATGCGACCAGAAATCCAAAGGGATCATTAGGGTCCGACACAGGCTGCAAAAGTTAACCAGGTCATCTTAATGTTACCTTGTATGTATGCATTGTATATTAAAAAGATATATGAAGATAAACAGAAGTTATCAAAAAATGTTTCATCTGAAAATCTGTTACATGCATTTTTAAAATACAAAATCGATACTTTAGCAATAAAGTGTTTTTATAACAGTATAACTGTTGTGCAATTGTTAATAAAGTGTGCATATATCTGATGAAGGAAAACAGAAAATGGATTAAAGGTAGGTAAAGCCAACTAGCAAAGAAAAAAATGTCTTCTGAAAGAAAAATGGGATTCCTGCAGGAGACATAATGATTGCACATTAAATTTTAATTTACAGTTATGATACTACCTGGTATAATACTATATTTACTACAATTAAATTTCAGAGGTGTACATGCTTTAAAATAAGTATAAACAAATTGGTCAAAAAAATTAAACTTAATTTTATTGTTATTCCATTTGATCATGCAAAGCAGAAAAAAAAAGTTTCATACTCTTGTTGCTACATTCATTTGCATCTTGGTCTGATGAGTGATTAAAAAATCCTTAATTGAGCAACATATCAAATTAAAATGTCAGAGATTGAAAATGATATTATAGAGAGAAAATGACAAGTTAGTAAAAAGAAACCTGCAACACTATAAAATTTGAGTATCAAAAATTTCCCACTCTTTCAAAATGCAACACACCAAACTTGGAAAACAAAAATTTAGCTTGGTAAAAAAGCATATCTATAAACATAGATTGCACATTTATTTTGTCATTTGATCCTCTAGGGAAATTCTGATTTAACTCAGCTTATATCAAAATAAAATCATTACTCAACTAAAACTGAATTTTTTGATACTTTCCAGTCAGTACTGAGATAGCATTAATAAATTAGACACAGCAAACTTTACACCTGTCTGATTATACTTACCATATTTTTACCACCGCTAGATTTTCGATGACTGTTTTTCTTTAAATTACCACCTTTACAATTAAAGGAGTCTCCAAATGAATTATCAAACACAGTGAAGGGATCATTTCTTGAATCACTTACAAAGTCTCCATTTTTAGTGTCTGAATTATTTTTAAATGGACTAGAAAATGGGTCACTAGAATTCAAATTGTCAAAAGCAGAAGACCCAAATCCATCTGAATTGAAAGGATCTGTGTCTGCAAATGGGTCATTTGTTGCGAAGGGATCCTCAATTGTAAAGCTGCTGAAAGAGTCAGAGTGTGAGTCTTTGGTGCTTTGCTCTTTTGGTGGTGCTTCCTGCATGGACACGCTATTTCTAGGGGGTGGAGTTGGCATAGATGAAGGGGGAGCAGTCGGCATAGATGATGTGACATGTGACCGCGGTCGAGGCCGTGGAACTGGAGTATTACCGTTCGTGATTTGTGAATTGGATGAGAGTGATACAGTTTTTGGCACATTTTCTGAGTTTCTTGGAGGAGGAACAGGTAGGGAGGGAAGCTGGTGTCCTGTATGAGAAGAATTAGGTCTGGGTGGGGGAGCAGGAGGAGGGGGGTCATTTGGTAAGGGAGGGGGAGGGCCTTGCGGAGAGGGTAAATCAAAGTCATCAGAATTATCAAAGTCGTTCTGATTCAGAGTGAGTTCCTCTGTAGCTTTGCTAAAAGCAGACACATTAGAAGCACTATTGGGCTGCATGTGTAAAGCGGGGGAAGACTTGAGGAAAGATGTATCAAATGGGTCAGACAATTTACTGGTGAATGGGGAGAATTCAGCAGCTGGAAGACTCGAGTCCTCAACATTGCCAAATGGATCACTTGCCTGCTGTGGATTTTGTGTGGGCTTTTGCATCATTTCATTGATTGATTTTTTGGGAGGAGCATTACGCTCTGCAAATAAGTCTTTTGGAGTCTTATTTGCTTTTGTAGATCCAATGGTACACAGGTCAGCGAATGCATCCTTTGGTTGAGAGGCACTTGTTACTGGAGTGGCAAATGGATCTTCCACTTTGGTTGGCGCTAGAACAGGCTCATCAAACAAGGAGAAGTTCTGCTGTTGAGATACTTGTGGCTGTTGTTGACCTCCCCATGGAGTGCCCATTGGTTGTTGCCTTTGTGGAACTGGTGGTGGAGCAAGGCCCCCACCAAATCCTCCCTACAAGAAAGAAAAAAATACAATTCATACAATACCTGCAATTACATGGAAGACATTGGTTCATGTAATCATAAGACAAGTAAGTACCCCTTGCTGAGCAGCAAATGGGTTTGCCTGACTGGTTGGTGGAAATGGTGTAGCTGGCTGTCCAAAGGCTCCAAAACCTTGCTGTTGCTGAGGACCACCAAATCCTGGTTGAGGGCCACCAAAAGGTTGTTGAGAACCACCAAAGCCTTGCTGTTGTTGAGGGCCACCAAACCCTGGTTGAGGACCACCAAATCCTGGCTGAGGACCACCAAAACTCTGACCCCCTGGACCAAACAGACTCATGATATCATCTTTCTTCTTAGCAGGGGCAGGTTCACTGCTGAAGAGATTGAGTTCATCCAGGTCAGAACTGGCAGACTTGCTCTGATTGGTTTGTTCTGCCGGAGTTGATGAGGCTCCCCAGGGGTCAGAAGATGTGGCGGCAGAAGCAGGGGGTGAGGGAATATCATCAAATAATGACTCCATCTTGTCGATCTGTTTTATTCCCTGTAAGAATTTTCAAGGTTCATTTGTCAGTAAGAACAAAAGTAGAGGACAGTGAAGTACTGATATGAAAGATTAAATTACTAAAATATTCCTCATGCAATAAAAGTAGAAATTAAAAGTAACAACATTTCTTTTTTTGCCCTTTGTTCAAGTTTAATTTATTTTATTTTAGTTTAGCTAAATAACACAAAATAATGATATACAATTCCTGCACACTCAGTAATATGTTATTATATAATCATTATGTACATGTACAAGGGTTGTCCTTAAAAAACAAAGAGCAAATGTTTATAATTTTTTAACCTTGCAACAAATACTAACCAAATTTTGCACAGACATAATACATTCAATGTTCTTTAAAATTATGAATTTTTAAATATATATCTTTCATATTAATAACATTAGGACGATTTAGGCCGATAAGGCCTTCGGCGCACAAACAAAATTAAGAATAATTTACACATATAACTATTACATTTGCTTTATTTCTTTCGTACTGTGTAATACATTGAACTCAAATTTAAATCACTGAAATTACACAAAGCAAATACAAAATTTCATATAAAGTGCTTTAGAATTCAATGAAACATGATTTTCATTGTGTAGGATATTTTGATGAAAATGATGTATAAACATTTATACCGGCGCACATATTACTAAATTGTGTTGGATATGGTCTATATACCAAATTGACTACAAATTTCATTTGCAAACAGAAGTGACATTACACACCAATGTGTAATAAAGATAATGCTTAAATGGCACAATATTCAAGGAAAGTTTTTCCTTTATACCGAAAATAGTTACTCATTGCAGTATTCAGTTTACAAGCGCAACAATTAGTAACAAGTTATCTCTCTTTGCAAACAATGTGTATTCTTATATAAATGTAAGGCGATCTACCCCACCACCTAAATTTCAACTGAAATTTGAATTTGGAAAAAACAAGCATCAAAAAACAAACGGACACTAGTGAATTTACCATAAGTCCAAATTTGAACAAGAGTGGTCTATCCATAAAAAAATATATTGAAAAAATGTTAAATTTGTAACGCGAGTGAAGACAAAGAGATCATGATGATTATAAAAGACGTAACCCGCAAATCCTTGCGGGGCCGGTGTACACTTACATTCTTTTTTATTTTTACCTTTTTTCAAGTTTAATCATGAAACATGAAATGCTTATAAAATTTACTTTTTAAATAACACAAAATAAATTTAATTCCTGCAGAGAGAAATATGTTATTATATAGTCATTACGTACATGTCTATTTTTCCTACTTCTACTTTTTATTACCTGTTCAATGCTGACTAACTCTGTCTGTAGAGCTGACAAATCTGTGGGTTCTTTTTCTACGGGAGCATTGTTTGGTGGAACCTGACAAATATCAATAAGTCAGTATTAAAAGTATAATATATTATTATACATATAATATCGAAATATTTTTCATTTTTGTTTTTGGTATCTATCTGAATCAACTGATAATTTTCTTTTGGTAGTTATAAATTAATTTACCCAGTACAGTAAAACAGCCTTGTAGCAATCAAGCTTATAATGAAATGACACTTAAAACAAGGTGAGGTTCATTCCCATGACTTTTGAATACATTGTGAAATTAGCAGATACATGTGTTTAACAAAGCAATTGTTTGTCACAGGTACTATGTACATGTAAGCCTTTTTTATTACTGTATATATATTTGATTCATTTAAAGTTCATTTTATCATAATTTCCATCAGTATCATTATACAAGTGCAATGAAATATTGTGTTTTATAAGTACAGAGGTAGACTTTCAGTCAGAATGTTAGTTTTTAATGAAGTGTCATTTTAGTCTGACAGTTGATGTTATCTGAATCATTATGTTAATGGGAGATATTACACACATTATAAATTCATGTGATTATGAATATGGGTAGTTGTTAACAACATCTTGGCATCAACTTTATATAAGTTTTGAAGAATTTTCAAAATAATATACGTAAAAATTTAAAACAAACTGGTGAACTACTGGTAGATAACAAATACAACGTCAAGAAATGAATTTTTGGTAAATTTTGCCTTCATGGATCTGTAGAGGTATAAAGAAGAGCTTTTACTTGTTTAACTAAACTAATCTTAACTTGTTAAAATAAACTAAGGATAATATACCTGCAAATAAAATTTTGAAGCACAGAGCTTATGTACATGGTAAGCACACTTCCTAGTCCTAATAACTAGCCAGAAGTAAAGTTTGCTACTGTAAGCATTGGCTCCCTAAGTTATGACCTCCTTCACACTTTTAAAAGGCACTTATATTCATAAGCATCCAATGTTTATCAATTACAATATACTAAGTTATGACCTGAACAAAACTCCAAGAACAGAAGGATGGAGAGACAGATGGGCAGAGTGATTCCTACCCCTCCCCCCTTTCCAACTCAGTTTGCAGGGGCATAATATAATTTAAACATGCAACTAAAGAGCTCTCAATATTGATATGTTTTTGGTTTAAAACAAGAAGAATCTTTGGAGACAAGATAGACTATTTTTTTTCATTCAAAGCCTTGATTTCATTTAAGGATAATTTTTTGTGTTAATTATTAATATCAGAGAAAGAGAAAGATAACTAAGACCAATCACACTCAGATTCAGAAAACTAAGTATCAAGAAATTAATAAAGCATCTATAGCTACTGGAACAAAACTTACTTCATATATAGGCTCATCTACCTCATGCTCACCGGAGTTGTCCTAGTGATTTTATGTGAACAAGTTTACAAGGAAGCCACGAAAATCTAATACTAAGAATACTAAGGTCATGTACTATGTACCGGTACATGTACTGGATCAACAAACTACATCATTAATCGATCACAATTGTCTAAAATTTATAACAGCACTCTAGGTCTATATGTCTAACATTAAATGTACATTATCAATTGATTTCATAAAGGCTTCAGAGCTGTGAGAGTTTTACCTTTGAGTCTGGTTCATCATCTGTGGATGACTCTGTGGTTAATTCACCACCAAGTTGTACAACTGAATCAAAAAGATTATAGAGATTATATCAATGGTTTAATATTTTTTATATTAAAAGAAGGAAGAAAAATAGTAAACATATAGGTATCTACCCAAAAAAGTGACCTTTAAAATGAAGGTAAAATTTTAAATCAATCAATCCTTCAACTTCCTCTTTATACAAAATTTACAATAATAGATGAGACAATGAATTCTTCAAAATACCAATAAACATTTATTTTACACATAATCATTTATTCTTCTAACCAAACTGCACAATATGATTGATTGATAATGTTAAATATTCATGAAACAAAAAATTTGAATTTTACAGAATTCTTTCAAGCTAACAAAGATTTCTTCTGTAACTTCAATCTCTGACGTTGGTGAATCAAATCACTGTTCCAGAACATGCATTGATGAAATTGTCATTGTACGACAAATACTAAATTCATCTCTTGAATTTTTTTGAGCTGGCATACTAGTTTGGTTTCAATAAATAATAACAAGCTCAAGGGAAGAACCACCTCCATTAGCTTTAAGATGGCCATTCATCAAAAATTCATACAACACCCTATGCAGTCTAAACATATTTGGTGGTTTAAATCCCTAGATGCATCACTGATGCAAGTTTGGCCCAAACATAAATAAATATTATACTGGTCGCTCTTCTGGAACGTACAGGTCAGACACAGCATAGTCTGTATCTTAAATTGTATCACAAAATTAAGTCTACCCTAAGGCCTACATGTACCTTCTCAGGAACAGACTAGCTCCTAGCACATTAACATCAAAATTTGGTCAATCACCTGGAAAATGTTGGTCGAATGCAGAAACTCCTACCAGTCTGGTAGTATCCATCCCTACATGTGATATCCATGCAAGTTTAGTTATGACAGACCTAATACAATGAACTTAAAGGGAAATGAGAATATTGGACCTGACCAAAAAAACTTTTAACCCAGACAGACAGTGATAAAGCTCCTCCCTATGGTGACCGATTGTTAACCAGGGAATGACTATTGTGTTTGGACTGCTTACCATTGTTTGGCATTTCTTACCAGGGAATGACTATTGTTTTTGGACTGCTTACCATTGCTTGGCCTTTCTTCTTTCGGTTTGTCATCTGTCTGTTGTTTGGCAGCCTCCATCTCTTTCTTCTTGTTTTCATACACCACTTGGAAGAGGTCTCTCAGGGTCAACACCACATTTTCTGCCTACAATATTTTTTGAAATTTCATAAAATTCATTTACCGGGGTATTTATAGAAAATTGGAGTGACGTCTTCTTCAAACTGTGTTAGAAGTACTCCAAGCAAGCAAGAACTTACAGACAGTGCTTGATATCATGGAAAAGAACAAAATTGCAACACTTACCGCTTTTTCTGTTTTGATTCCAAAGAATTTATGAGTTCTATCCTCTGTCCCAAATATATAACCAAATGCTCGTCTGTCACTCACATCCCGAGAAATGAAAGAGATCTTATGAACAGGATGATGGTGCAATAATGTCTGAAATACAAGGTCTTTGGATGAAGTAATGCAGAGAATTTAAAATGCACCATTACTCATAGAAATTTAGGGAGGTAAATAATTTTTGTGGAACACAATTTTTTGCTGTTTTTGAGGGTAGAGAGAGCATGATGATAGTACTCACAGCTGTTCTTAGGTCAATGAGTTTGATCCCCTCCTCTGAAATGTTAATTATAATTCTCTGCTTGTGTTGACCAGCAGCCTTGACCGCCATTTTCTGAGCCAGAATGGTTTCCTGACACATCCTGTCCCCCCTGGCGTCGGCGACATCGCTCACTCCAATCAGCTTGGCATTGAACACCACGCCCTCACCTTTAAATCGGAACGGGTCATTCCTAGGATCTGCATTAAGAAAATGTAAAATTAATATCTGTGTCAAATACATACAGGAATAACTTTCATACTTCAATTTCACAATCCTCATTGCCGTATTTATTTACATTCCAGATTTTCATAGTACATAATTGTAGACAACACATTTCCTTTGAACCAAAACAACTTATTGTTTCCTGTCCCACTGGATTTATTTCAAACACCAGCCTAACAAAATCCTTCTCTTCTATTTCCCTTTTTATGAGTTCAGCTAATATTCATACTCAGGTAACAATTAGAAGCTATCAAGTACAACAAACAATTATCATCTTTGGTTATCTTACCTGTACTTATACTTCCAGTATCTGACTGCAAACGAAGAAATGAAGACATATTGATACAAACCACCTCCAACAGTGATTATTTCACTCTACATTCTCACTGAGCAATACTTACAGTGTATAAGTTTTATATATTAAACAAACAAAGTATGTAAATCACCTGCTTTAAAGGAAGTTTTTCTTCTTATTCAGAATTATCACAAGATTGTCATTCTATCGTTAATAGTCTAAGGTTCATTTTATATTATACGATGTCTAGTCATCTTTATACTTTACGTGTACAAGTAACTGTCCTTGTTGCAAGTCTTAGTGTGTGGTAAGTTTCTGCAATTTCCTAAGTGATATGTAATCAATTTTGTTTGTTTTGCTTTGGTCATTTACTTGTCAGGGGCATGGAAAGATTTATTAATTACTGAACAGACATATCTAAATTCCTCTACAGGAGGTTTATGCTATAGTTTAAGTTACCTACCTAGGGATGGTTTTTCTTATAGTTTAGTTTACCTACCTACAGGAGGTTTTGTAACCTAAGTTATTTACCCATCGAAGGTTCCTGTAATAGTCTAGATAACCTACCTACAGGTTTCTGTAATAGTTACCTACCTACAGGAGGTTTCTGTAATAGTTACCTACCTACAGGAGGTTTCTGTAATAGTTACCTACCTACAGGAGGTTTCTGTAATAGTTACCTACCTACAGGAGGTTGTTGTAATAGTTACCTACCTACAGGAGGTTTCTGTAATAGTTACCTATGTTACATGAGGTTTATGTAATAGTTTACCTACAGGATGTTTATGTAATAGTTACCTACCTATATGATGTTTTTTGTTATAGTTACCTACCTACAGGAGGTTTCTGTAATAGTTACCTACCTACAGGAGGTTTATGTAATAGTTCCCTACCTACAGGAGGTTGTTGTAATGGTTATCTACCTACAGGAGGTTTATGTAATAGTTACCTATCTACATGAGGTTTATGTAATAGTTACCTACCTATAGGAGGTTTCTGTAATAGTTACCTATCTACATGAGGTTTTTTGTAATAGTTACCTACCTACAGGAAGTTTATGTAATAGTTACCTATCTACATGAGGTTTATGTAATAGTTACCTACCTACAGGTGGTTGTTGTAATAATTACCTACCTACAGGAGGTTTATGTAATATTAACCTACCTACAGGAGGTTTTTGTAATAGTTATCTACCTACAGGAGGTTTATGTAATAGTCTAGGTTACCTTCCTACAGGGGGTTCCTGTAATAGTTAGGTTACCTACCTACAGGAAGTTTCTGTAATAGTTACCTACCTACAGGAGGTTTCTGTCATAGTTACCTACCTACAGGAGGTTTTTGTAACAGTCTATTTTACATGTACCTACAGGAGGTTTTTGTATTATTTACCTGTCTACAGGAGATTTTTGACAGTCCTTTTTTGACCTACTAACACGTTGTTGTTTTAATAGTTTTAGTTACTTACCTACAGGAGGTTTTTTGACGGCCCGTTTTTGTTGTGGCGTGCTGTCTGTTTTAGTAACCTACCTACAGAAGTTTTTTTTTGACGGCCCTTTTTTGTTGTGGTGTGCGTCTATTATAGTCTAGGTTACCTACCTACAGGAGGTTTTTTGACGGCCCGTTTTTGTTGTGGTGTGCTGTCTGTGGGAGTGGTGGTGGTTGTGGCAGCTGCTGGTTCTGATACGGAGGTCTCAGGAGTGGATGTGGTTTCTTCAGACATTCTGGTGGTGTATACTGTCTTAATGGAGTAGTCTTACAATGATGTTCAATCAATGACAGGCAAAAATGTCAGCACTACAAAAGATATAACAACAAGAAATTCAGGTAAAATATTTAGTTTTCTTAAAATCTCTGATCAGAATTCCAGACAATGCATGGTTGGGATTGCCTGTCTGTAAACTCAAAAAAATAACCAATTTATCTTCATGCTATCTTGGCTTGCACTTTTATATTAAATCATTTTACAACCAATACCAAATGAGGATACAGATCAAAAAATACCTATAACCATACAGATTTATAGACAGTGGGAAACTCCCAATACCTATCTTTCAAAACAAGATAAAAATACTGTATTAAGCAGCAATTTTACATACTACACTAAATCATAAAAGCCCATGTTTTGATAATTATATGTTTATGTACATCTTCAGGAGATGTTCATCTTATACTTTTTGTAAATATTTCTAAAATGTTAACATACTGCATCTGCTATAATATGGGCAGTGACCCTCATTTTAGTATGTAGAGCATGGCCCTTAATTAAATCTACAATACATTCACCTCCATTCAACAAATCTAGGCATGGGTAATAAAGATATATCACTGTGAACTGCACTCCTTCCCAAATTAATTCAAGCTGAAACATGACAACATCCCAGCATTATCTTAAATAACCTAAATTACAAAGATAAAACATTTTATGTTGTCCAACCCCTATTGTCCAACATTGCCTCAAATAGCACCTGCTTTATTTAGTTAAAAAAAACTCTGAAAATCCACCTCTCATCTTTTTCTCCTAATTAAAGAAAAAAACAGACAAACCTCCCACTAAATCCTCCTCCCCACGTATCACAATAACGACCTTTACTAGGGTACCATACAGCTCATTATCTGTACTATCTATATAAAATATCCGTCAATAAAATCTCAGATAAAATACCCTAGTCTTATGATGAGGTATAGCTATAAAGCTAACACTGTTAGTTTCAGTATGTACCTGTATACAAATTACCCCCGCGAGGATCAAAGGTCCAGACTCCCTGTTAATATTTATCTCTCACTAGATTTCTCCCACTGAAGGCTATTGGGTATAGATACATACACTGCAAGTGCTCACAAATTGTTAAATGATCTTAATGCATAGTATTACATAATCTCCACTTCACAAGGTAGTAGCCTTCTCATGGGGGGGAACACTTAGTCACAGAGTATAACAATGTAAGGCTGCAGCTGATTCTACGCAGTTAATGCTTTTGCTTTGATCAAAGAGGAAATCTTAACAGTAATTCCATGTTAATTAGCAAATGATGAAATGCATGTTCTTAAAATATGTTTTCAATATTTTGATGCAACCAGTATTTTCATTTAGATATGCATTTGGAATTTTAACTCTTACCTATCGGTGCATAATACCAGCAATCCTAAATAATCTAAGACTCATCTTAAAATCTTAACATTTCCTTATACATGTTCCTATACCTTAATTCTTTGAAAGCAGTGCATTTAAAAGAAATCTATCGAGCAGTAAATAATCAGGGACAAAATATATGGAAAATCCAAAAATTAAATACAAAATGAATTAATCAGCTTGAGTTAAAATATGCAACTTATGCATCAAAACAGATTTAAAAATAAATATCCACCACATTTCCCACTCTTTCCTCTGAAGTGCACTGAAAATTCTCTGAAGCGCATAAAAATTCTGCAGGTTTACAAAAATGTGTCAAGAGCCTCTCTGCTATATAACCACATTAATTCAGGATGTCATAAATATGGATATGGACATCAAAATTAAATGGGAATTAAAAAAAGTAATAAATATTAACCATAACAATTGTTGAAATGGGGATTAATCTGTTAATTATCTTTTCTGTACATTCCTAATGTGATTTAAAATCTTTTTTTCTCTCTTAATGATAAATCGTACATGAGTGATTTCACAGTTACACCTCAAAACACAAATACGTCAGCTGATGATTATCCTCCCCGTTTATGTCATGCAATTCTCGTTAACAATTACCCTCTCACCTCAGTTAAATATTACTGCACATACTACATCAATCACCTTAATATATGTGGCCCTTGACAAAGAAGAATACATGTATCACTATGACAAGTTTTCTAACAAAAAAATATATAAAAAGTTATTAAAAACATTCTATATCAATATTATGAGAAGTATTTTTTCATTTCATTCGGTAAATGATTCCTGCATATAGTTTTCCTCATAAAAATGTTACAAAAAGATTTGATAAATTACAAGAATTAATTAGTTTTTTTTTTACTCATCAAACACTTTAAACATTTTATCAAGTTGAAGTACTTTGTCATAATCATCCACCTCCGGATTAACAGATACAAAACAAAAGAACATGTATGTGCATAAATTATGCAGTAACAGCTACAATTTGAAATCTAAATCAAGCTATGCAAAAACTGAAATATTTTTTACCCGGTAAATGGTTTTTTATCCAAAGTTCCATGATAGAGGCCAATAAATATACACATGTATTTCATGACAGCAAACATTCTTTTCTCACTATTAGCTGTAGTTCATTAACTAGCTGGTGTTTAAAAATCAGAATGGACATCTATATATCCTAATTTTTTGTATTATACTTTTGATAGTGCAAATTCCAATTTCAATTTTCAGAAAAGAAGAGAAAGAAAGAGAGTTATGGTGACAAATATCTCATCGTATGCCTAATTTCTTATAAGTAAAATAAAATAACCCATTATTTCAAAAACTGCTTAATTTTAAAAACATGCCAAACATGTAACATATAATAACAATTAGTTAAAAAACTTGTAGTACATTTTCTGTCCCAAGTCCCAACCTCCTTTCACATCCAACTCAAATGGGATGTCATATATAACAAAATGGGGAAAAAAGTCAATCTGTATCAATTCTTTAAAATAATTCTCAAGAAAACATTTGAAAATGGCTTGCTTTAACCCTTTCACAATAACGGTGGTACACGTATTACTCTTTTCCGGGGCAAATTAATAACACTAGGCAAAGTTTTTGTTGACATTTACAAACAATTATTATTTATGTCATATTCACCAAAATATATCATTTTAGCTCACCTGAGCCAATGGCTCATTAAGACAAGTGAGCTTTCCCGATGTCCCCCATCACATTTTGTCTGGTGCATTGTCCGTCTGTCTGCGCAACTGTCTGCGGAGTCCCCCTCTCCCCCTTAATTTTAACTTTTCAATACTGAAATGATTTGTGTTTTTTTTCCCTTATCGAAACTGTCTATTGTAATTCCACATGATTTCCCTTTGATACACGAACTTTCTAAATTTGGTGACAGTGAAATAATGATTTTTCTGTTCAAAGTATAGATGTAATCTCACAAATATGATTAAATTACAAGGTCTGCTTTTGAAAAAGCTTCTTTTCTTCAAATATTGTAATGTATTACAAATGCGAAACAAATCTACATGACTAGTTAAATGATAATAAAGCAAGGGGATATCTAGTGCCAAACTTTTACATGTATTGTAACTTGGCATTTATTAGAAATTCACTTATTAAAGTATTAGATCTCTATACAGTGTAAGTAAAATATCTTTTTGTCACTGTCAACAAAGAACGAGAGAGTTACTATAAATACCTACTAAATCCAAGTTTTTCGACATAAAGAAATAAATCTTAGTTTAATGCTAATTGCTAATAAGCAGGGTTATCAAATCAATTAATTTAATCAATTCAGTTTTATACAGACATTCGGCTTGCCATTGTCAGATTGTGTAATAACATTAACAATAAATGTCCCTAGCATAATAAACACCTCCCCCTTGTTTACGACTAGCGACTACAAAGTTAGTGTACACCAATATACATAGAAGTCGACTTACAACGGAAAATTGTTTAAGAAAATTAAGGCATACTTACCATTATGTATAATTTTTCAATATGTATGCATTTAAAGAGTATTAAATCGTCATATCATTGCCTCCTCAGTCAAGCAAAACAAACTACACGCCTCCTATGTACAGCAAGGTGACACACCCTTGACGTAACAGACACGGCGGATTAAAGTATGTGAAATGACCCCCCCCTTTTTTTTTTAAATATGTCCTTAAGAACACTAGTGAAAGACTTGAAATAATTCTTTAATTTTTTAACTATATATTTTTTATCAAATTTTTATTTGAATGTTTTGAATTGCGTTCCAAAAATAAAGCGCAATTATAATATATATATTTAATGCATTTATTAGCTCATCACTGTTTATACTATACTGCTTGCATAGTGATTAATATGTTTAATCTTCAAGTTGTAATACACTGCATAGTTGACTTCACTGATGGTCCGTGTAACACTTAACAATTCAAATTTCTAAAACGATTTAGAGTTTTAGAATGTTAATATATTAGTTCAAACATCTAACTTTCAAAAACTCAAACTGATTTCGTATATTGAAATTTAATATTTTAGTTCAAAAATCGAAATTTTCAAATTTCCAGATAGGTTTTAGAATTTTTATATCTTAGATTTTTACCTTAATTTTTCAAAATTCAAATTACCAAAAACGATTTATGGAATAAACGTTTGAGGGTCTAAGTTTGTCAGAAAGTTTACACAACAATCTAAAGTTTGGTAATATTTTTGTCTGTGATTATTTGAAATTAGCTTCAAACTTCTAAAATACAACTTTGAAACGTTTAAGATTTTTAGAAATTTTGGTTCAAATGTTCAAATTTTAATAACTTAACACAGTTTTTAGAATTTTACTTTAAATATCCAAAATTTAAACCAGGAATGAACATATTTTGGATATTTGAATTAAACCTCTAAAAACTCAAAATGTACACGTGTTTTGGTTATTTTAAAGTTGCAATCTTAAAATCAAAATTCTAAATTTCTAAAAATCTAAAGCGTTTGAAAGTTGGAAGTTTGAGGTAAATTTTAAATAATTAAAAGACGAAAATGTTATCGAATTTTAGATTGTTAAGCGTAAACTTTCTAAACAAACGGTAGATTAAAAACTCTAAAGTTTAAAATACAAAATTTGTTTTTGGAAATTTGAATTTTGAATATTTAAGGTAAAAATCTTAAAACTCAAAAGGTTAAACCTGTTTGGAAAATTGAAAGTTTAGGTTTTTGAACTAAAATATTAAAATTCAATATACAAATCAGTTTGAGTTTTTGAAATATATAACAATATATTATAAAACTCTAAATAGTTTTAGACATTTATATTACACCCCAACCCATACACTTCCATGTATGTATGTATTTTTGTCCCCCGCTTTCGCGAAAGCGAGGGGACATTAAACCTCCTCCGTCACATCTGTCAGTCTGTCAGTCTGTCCGTCACATATGCCCATAACTTTTGATTTAAAGCTATGAAATTTCACAAGTGTATTCCTTGTGACAAGACCTTTCTTTAAAACCACCAAATTTGACCTTTTGACCTTGACCTTGCTTTCATCACTTTTACACAGAAATTTCAAACTTTTACTTTGGTCATAACTTTTGAATAAAAGGTACTAGGACTTTCATATTTTACAAATGTATTGTTTGTGACAAGACCTTTCATTGGATACCAACAACCTTGACCTTTTGACCTTGACCTTGGAGATTTGCGTACTTACATAAAAAACGTTAACCTTGACCATAAGTTTTGAACGGTGAGGACTAAGGCTTTCGTACTTCACAATGTAATATATTATTGGATACCAAGAACTTTCACCCTTTGACCTTGACCTTGGAGTTTTAACTACTTTTTAAAAACTTTAATCTTGGTCACAACTTTTAAACAGTAGATACTGAGACTTTTATATTTCACATATGTATTCCTTGTGCAAGACATTTCATTGGATACCAACAACCTTGACCTTTTGAACTTGACCTTGGAGATTTTAACTTTTCATAACTTTTGAACGGTGAGGGCTAGGGCTTTCGTACTTCACATATGTAATTTTTTTGAGAAGACCTTTCATTGGATACCAACAACTTTTATCCTTTGACCTTGACCTTGGAGTTTTAACTACTTTTAAAAAAAAAACCTTTAACTTTGGTCAAACTTTTGAAACTAGGACTTTTATATTTCACAAATGTATTTCCTTTCATTGGATATCAACAACTTTGACCTTTTGACCTTGACCTTAAAGATTTACGTACTTATGTAAAAACTTTAACCTTGACAACAACTTTTGAACGGTAAGGGCTAGGGCTTTCATACTTCACATATGTAATCCTTGTGAGAAAACCTTTCATCAACAACTTTGACCCTTTACTCTTGACCTTAGAGTTCACCTACTTTTAAAAAACGTTAACTTTGGCCATAATTTTTTAACGGTCAGGAGAAGGGTTTTCATCCTTCAAAAAAATCAACTTCAATGATAATTTCTATGAAATGACATATGACAAATGTTCATATTAGACACAATATGTCATAAAAAAATAACATCTCACCAACAAAGACACCGAAAGCGGGGGACCACAATTCTTTGAATTTGCTTGTATTATTTGTCTTTTGTATATAACATGGTTGTATGCCAACATGTTTGGTGAATCAATAAAGAAATTGAATTGAATTGAATATATGCACTACATGTATTTGGATGCTAAATAAATATCTATTTGTTCAAAATATCGCAATAATCAGAAAGACGAGAGAGCTATCGCACTTTAAAAATGACATGCAGAGAAGAGATTTTATCTTAAATCTTCGTCATTTTTTTAATCGTTTTTGTCATAAAGGCAACCTGCAAAAGAGAAAGTTGAAGAATTCGAACAAAAATAAATTGCATTTCAATAAAGAAATAAAATCATTGCTTTAGTTTAATGCTATTTTTCATTTCTTTTATTATAGGAAACAGAAAACAAAAGGGATAAAAGTTAATTATCAAATCAATTAATTTAATGGTGTGTCAGTTTCATTAAACAAAATTCGGACCTAAGGTGCTTGCCATTGTAAAACAGCTACCTTGTGAAATAACATTAACAATAAATGTGCCTAATAAATAAACACCTCCCCAAGCTTTCCCTTGAAGACGAAAAGATTGAAGCTAACTGAGTACAGAAGCGAACTTGCAAGGATAACTATACATGTACTTTGCTGGAACCAATATTATTTAGCAAATGGTGATTTTTAGTGAAACATGGCCTTCCAAATTGTTGAGAGAGAAAATTAACGAAATCAATAAAATTTAAATACCATTATTTTTTTTTTTTAATGCGACAATTTCAGTCTCGTTTTTTGGAGGAAACTTTCGACATATTTGAGGTTACAGTCGAAGAAAATAGGAGGGGTGCTCAAGCAATGATAATTTATTTCTTTAATATTAATATTTCAGTGTTCTTATTGCAAATTACAGACGAACTCAAACGATTGTCAGTTGATTGAAGCTCTCTCAGCACCTACTTATCAGATATCAGAGTTGATACCGCTGACTACGGCGATGATTTTTTACTGAATTGAAACTGCGACGCAAATATGACGAAACTTTTTTCACCATACGTCATTTGATACTTATAAAGACAAACTAGAACACAAAAAAGAGGATAGAGAGATAAAGAAAAAGAGGGCTAGTTTAATAAAATCAACAACAACAGATTTTTATTAGGAATGGGAAAATATGATTAAAATCTTATTGGAGGTTTTTTATTATGTCATGCGACTCTATATGTAGTATTTGAAAGAAATCAAACACGCACTATCGATTTTGAATTTTTTAACTATATAACGTTTTTTATAACAATTGATAAAACTTTTGAAAAGAAAATTTAAAAAATAATCAAGCAAACGAACGACAAAAAAAAAATGGTCCGAACTCGAAGGAGGGTCAAACTTTCTTTCACTTTAAAATTTTATCAAATACCGGAATGCATTACCAATACCACTGTAACGATGCTACAACAAAAGAATACGTGTTTTATACTGCTTGCCTGTAAATATTGCATATCTGTTATTAAAAAAACAACAACATTTGTTTACTGTATATATTATTATGTAACCTACACTGCGAACCATGGTAAAAATCGCTTGATGAATTTAACTTCTAGTTGGAACAGAGTTATTTATGTTTTGGTGATATATTGACAATTGATATCCAAAACACTTTATTATTTGTCTAGACCACTGTCATGAACAACAGCTTATTGCTTGTAAGCAAAACAAGTATGCCAACATGTTTGGTGATTTTTTATCAAATCAAGAAAAAAAAATGGGGATTGAATCGTTTTTGAAAGTGAGGGTGTGTGTGTTGTGGAGGGGGGGGGGGGGCAAAGAAAAAAAAACTTGAAAAAAGTTGACAAGAAAAAAAAAACAATAGTAAAAGTTATGTTGAACCCCTCCCCCCCCCTTCTGTTGCTACGTACCTGTGTCTGGAGAGTGTTATGATTTATGAAGCTGCATGGATAATTTTTTTTTTCAGCATAAAAATAAATGAATATTATATGTTAATGAGAGGAACTAGTAATTAAACTGAAAGAACTCTATTCCAACAATATTGATTATTCTACAATAAAATATACCCCCCTCCCCTCAAATCAACTAAAATCAATATCGACCACTCCATTTAAATCCTGGATCCGCCCCCGATGTCTGTCTAGTGGATAATGAAACCAAGTGTCATCTTCAGCTTGAGGAACAAATTTACTCTGTCAAATATGACGGACAAAACTCGATCTGTATATATATGCTGAACAAAGGCGACGTCAATTTCAGAGAGCCATAAAGTGGACAAGGTGTGTTTTACGTCTCACGGAGCCTGTTCTTACATGATATAAATATGGAATATATTACAAACAAGAGCTGCAGAACAAAATAAGCTATTTTAAATTTAAACCAAAAATTAGTCAAAATTTAAGATGGAAGTGAAAGAGTTAAATTACAAATGCTTCTGCAAATTACCAGCAAAGATTGTTTTTTTTTTTAAATGTACAAGTATTATATGATGTAGTTTTCAACTACCATATAACCCGAATATGGCACGCTTATAGCCGAGGGATTAGTCCATACTTTTCTGTTTATTCCAAACAGTTGATGCACAGACAGGGAGTATTTTGTACATCCAGTCAGGAGGTTTCACAATTTCTTAAAAACATAAGGATTCATTACGCTATGAATCATAAATCAGGCGCGTAGCCAGCATGGAAATGAAGTGTACGCAGAAAATGGTCAGGGGTCTGGGGGCCGCTTGAGGCCCCCTGTGGGGCCCGGGCGACGCCCTGGTGGGGGCCCAGGGGACGAAGACCCCCGGAAGCTCCTGGATTTTACGAAATTTTTCAGTCATTTTCTTGCAAAAGAAATGACGATAATCACTTTTCTTGAGCAAATACTTAGCTAAGTTATATCGATACTTAGGGAAGAGAACGATAATTTATCAAATTAATTTCATATATTGTTATTGGAAAAAAGTTTCCAAGTGTATCAAGAAAAAAAAAGTTCGCAATATCGTTATCACTGGAGTTTAAATTTATATTACAAAATATAAACGGGGGAGTTGTTGTCTTTTGATTACCTTCATATTTGATAGCTGAAACGATTCGAGAATGCTTCAGTTATAATATAATTCTTTAAATTGGTAACATCAGTAAAAGAATTTTTAGCTATATTATTATTTACTTTGTTCACCATACTTTAAATTGTTTAACGACATTTATTCATTACCTCTACGGAAATGAAAAATCTTGTATAGTCGTCCAAGACCTTTGTAACTTTTTCTTTCGATCATGGTCCCTTAGATCGCTTTCCTTCATCAAATATTTGTCCGGATAATCAGGATTACGCGGATTAACAGTTGAACATTTTGGTTCAACAATATTTTTCTCCTCAAGAATGTTGAAAGATGTTTTTGGAATTGATTTCATAAAGGACTAAATTTGAATGTGCAGACATGCTGAACAAAATTTGAATCGAAAGTCAAACAATAAGACGAAAAATAATTTGAAACACAGGTGGTGTCTCTTTTTCCCCGAATAAATTTCTCTCTTTCTTTTTTTCCTTCTTTTTTTATCTCTCTTTCTTTTTTTGGAAAATGATGTGTACGCACTTGCGTACTTGCGTATAGGCAGCTACGCGCCTGTAAATCACAAACACCGATTGTCACAGATAAGAGAAGCAACGTCACTTTCAGTACACATATTCGCAATAAAAATAATAATTAGCTGGTCAGTAACGATCCTAATGAAACACCCACGGGCAAACTGCTTACTAATTAGACCGACTGGACATTGGCTAGGACTCCATCTATATTTTTATATGGACAATGTCTTTTTTGGATACCCTCATATTTGACCTTTTGACCTTCCATGGAGGCTGATCAACTTTTGCAAACATTTTAACCTATCCATAGAAGATAGGTGAACAAGGCGGGTCAAATGCCAACAATGCGACTAAATTAAATCTCAGTTTTAAAATTTCATCTAACTTTCAAGATACATACTTCATGTTTCAAGATACATACTTCATGTTAAAATTTCACAAATTGCAAAAATCTCAAAACATTTAAATTAATTGTTTTGAAATGGTATACACACACATAAATGTGCAAAAATGTAGTTTTCTAAAACAAAATCTCAATTTTTAAATACGGTTGGGCCCTCGCTCCATTTTTTTGAAGGTTTATCCTCAAAGTTAGCGTAAAAATGCGAGAGGGGGACTGAATCCCTTTTCCAGACATAACTTTTTACTTTAGGAAATTTACAAAGAAAGTCCCATGTACTTTCTGTTGTAGCATACGAGGGTTGTCCCCGAAACTCATGGACAAGTTGTCTAATTTGAAAAATAACCATCACTGCGTTCTGAAAATTTCACTACTCTTTAGTACATATATTATGAATATACAGAGCAAATTTCAGATAGATACATGCATAAATAAACAAATTATTAGATTTTATGTTATGTATTGTATCGCCCTGCCTACGGCGCACGGATGATAACGTCAAAGTGTCTAAAACAAGCGTCACGTTTCATCTTTGCTTAAATAAAGTTGGATAAGTCCCACTAAAATTTAAAAATTCCTTTGATTCACATACGTGAGTGTCTATAACCAGTTAAGGTACTAATCTGGCACATACATGCAATCTTCTAAAGATTTATTATGAAGTTACGGATAGTATTCTCACAATCAGTCAACTAACAATCTCATATCAACGGTCGACAGTGACAGCGTCTTTTGCTATTACAATAGCAGTTTGTCCGTATATTTTGTACTACCTGGAGACTCAATCAAAAAGACTTTGCTTAGAAAACATATATTAAAGATCTGGTGATATTTGTCATATTTTCTTTCCTCTGTATTCATTTAAGGTCTCTTAAAGTGTCATTACAACATCCTAATCTGATGGAACTGCTCTCCGGTGCGCCATAACGTCATCAGTAATCGCTATTTTTCGTGTGTTGTGTTTACCACTTTCCCATTTCGAATGCTCGGGAAACTGCCAAAAATTAACCAAATGCCTTGAAATTTTAATAAAAACGACAAAATTGATGAAGGAATCGAATTATGATAATTTTCATCCCAATCTTATGTATTGAAAACTTTTATTATGAATTAATTCTTGTGTATTCTATAATATAACCTTGCTATTTTTACCCTGCGCTGTAGTACCGTACCCTGTGCACATTCAAGCATAATAAGATCTTTATTTTTGTCTATATATTATCAAAAACATAATGATGCACTTAAATATGATGAATAAACATTTACTGAAAATTTCAGCTTTGTGCGCCCATTACTTTTCAAGAAAAACGCTTTGACCACGATTTTACGGGACAACCCTCGTAGTCAAATAACAGTATCAATAAAAGAAATGTAGCATGAAAAACATTTAGAACTGAACGAAGTTGACCCCCTCCTCACCCCACCCCCCCCCCTACACACAGACAGACGAAATACGGTTTTTGACGAATTTTTTTTTTTGTTTTCTTGCAAAGAAAGTTTCTGAAGTAAGTTTAATTTTTTTTATCTATGGCAGGCTCCCACTTTCAAAAATTCGAAAGCTCATTTTCGCAGGTAAAAACAATTTGCGTGAAAACGCAAAATTTCCGCGAATTAACGCTTAACTTTCGCGTTATTGGGAAGATGGTCTGCGATAAGACGATTTCCTTTATCATATTGTTGAATTTGGATCGAGTTAGACTTACTTCTGAAAATTAAATCATAACATTGGCCATAACTTTAGAGTGGTTAGAGAAGGGGATTGAGAATTTCACAGATGTATTCCTTGTGATATTTTTCTCTTGGGTACCAACATTTTTTATTACTTGACCTCCACCTTGGAGTTTGACTTGCATTTGAAAATCTTTAAAATTTGCCATTGGCTGCCATACCGGGGAAGTGAGTATATAACAAAAACATATTGCTTTATTCAGTGAAATATGTGGAGATAACGAACAGTATTCGAGTTCAATAGTCCATTAAATATTAAAAAATAGGAGGGGTCACTCTTTTGAGTCTCTAAGGGACACAGACTCAAATAGTTCATTCGGTGCCTTTCGGATAATCCTCATAGATATTCAATGAAATATATGGAGATAACGAACAGTATTCAAGCTATTTAAAAAGTCTATAAACAATACAAAATAGGAGCAGAGCAAAAATGAACCTCCAAAACTTCAGAGGTGGACTCAGGTGCCATGAAGGAGTGAGCATCTCCTGCCAACCGGTCAAATCCGCCGCGTGTCCCTTTTCATGATCGGGAAATAACGAGAAAAAATTCGTGCACAACTCAGTGTGTAAATATTGTCCTTACAATCAGTATGAGAAAAGTCAGTCAGCATTTGACTAAAATAAATTGTATTTGCTGACAAGATCATTGTACATTTGTACATCGACCATAGAACTTACGCAATGATGACTTTAAACGCGACAGCTAATATTTTTGCTTCACCAACTTGTTTGTCAATAACTTACTTCGTTTTAGAAATCCTTCATACATAAAACATGCTTTTGTGTATCGAATCAACTGAGAGATATAAATTCTGTATGCAGGTGACAAAGGTAATATTGCTGCATAAGTAAGGGAAGCTGGCGATTGAAGAGTTAAAGTCAATACGTTTATCATAAAGCTTTGTTGTTAAATAACCACTAACGTCTTTTTAAGTAAAGGATCCGAATATGAAACAGATGTGTCAGACTCTATGGTATCTTTTTTTTCTAAATCCCATATCGATACTTACATAGTATCTACATAAGAACGAAAATTACCATTGTTAATTGACACTACGTCGTCGATGTATCTAACTGTGTGGCTGAAGGCCACAGCAAGTGTTTTCTTCATTTTATGATTTTGAGATATTTTTTTTGTTCATAAATATTGATTTATTTTTAATTTAAGATTTTGAACAAATTCTATTTCACATTAATAGAAAAATAAGTCTGCTAATAACGGGGCGTAGCACCCATAAGAACTCCAATGGATTGTTAGAAGACCTGGTCTTCGAAACCTCATAAATTGTGTCAATCAGAAACTCGAGCATCTTTTTAATATCGACTTCAGAGTATACTTATATTTAAAATCAGAATGTTTTTAAAAAAAATCATTTTGCAAATGACCAATGACAAGGTAAGTAAATTTACGAGTTCCACTTTTATTGAAAAAGCAGCTGTCAATGATGTCAAAAAGCCTGGACTTTAATTTATCGTGTGGAATAGCTGTAAATGAAATTGAAAAGTGCATGAAAGTTTTTATGTTGTTGATTTTTGTAAAATTTAGTGATTTCAAATGTTCCAAAAGTTCGTTGGAATTTTTTTAGTATCCACATCTGATTCACACCACTTCTCGAATATACCGTTGAACAGTACTCTTGAAGTTTCTCCTTCACTACTGTTCAAATATCAGTTTTATCAGTGAAGAGTAAAGAAAGAGGCTTGGTAGATCACTTACAAAATGTACTGGAACACGGTATGTATCTTCGTTTGTAAGGATTTTTTTTATGAAGTTTTGGTATCCAATATAGATGTGGTAATTCAAATTCATTTTGGTTGTTTGGAATATCAAAAATATTCAAAACTGACATGATTTTGAAGAATTTCCTCCTTAAAAAGTGATCTATATGTATACGTTGGATTACCACTCGTAGAATTAAATCCAAGATCCTCTATAATACAATTTATATAATGAGCCTCACAAACAAATACAATGTTGATACTTGCTTTGTCTGCATGAACATGTACGTATTGATAATGTATTTTATCTAATTCTTTTTCCATTTCTGGATTATTGAATACAGAAGGATACATGGTTTCATATTGCCCTTCAATCGCTTAATGCGCGATTTCAACATACTTCTGACATATGTTATCCATTCTGACAAAGTGTTAAGGTCTTTTCCTTGTCTGTCCCATCCCCTGGCGTAATCTTCAACAGAATCCACGATATCTATTTAATTACGACGTCAGTTGAAAGACTATATTTAGGACCTATTAAAATTAGTGTTCTAAAGTCCAAATGGTGCCCCGTATCAAGGATATCAACCCACCCCCTTGGCACGTGAAAGATCGTTTCTCTGGAGTTCGGAAAAGAGTACGCTCACTGGGGGCCGCCAGAGAAACCCAAAACTTTCAAAACCGTTCATACAATATTTAAATTTCTTCGCCGAAATAAGGCTGAAATATTGCCGACTCGGTGTTAAAAAAACAATAATCAATCAGTCATCTTCATTATTAACTATATTTACGTCACTAGTAATAGCATCAAAACGTGTACAGCAGGACAATAGTTATTAGGTAAAGAAGAATAAGAACACGATGGAGGATTATGTTTCAGATATTCATTACTGAGTATCTAGGCCCTGTAAAGTTTTCTTGTGATTAAAACATATGGGCGAAATAGTCGATGTACCGGGTATTTGTAGGAAATACATGGTGTGCAGTGTTTAACTGAAACATGGCGAATACAAGACTGGACCCTTTTGTGATTGCCCATAAAAATACCACGCCAATTCTTTTGTTTAAGAGAAAAACCGGATTGTTTTAGCTGCATTTTCTTCAGTAAACATGGGGTTTTAAAAGTCTATGATTTGTAATATCCATAATCACAGATCCAAGCCAGTATTCTTGTGTCGAGGAATCAAAAATGGATTTTCATTGACCTTTCCAAGAAGACTATTCAAAAGTTCAAAGGAACAGAGTAAAGTTTGGTGCGAATATGATGAAGACGTAACTGTCGATTTACATAAGGTAGTAACGAATCAAAAGAGACATCGTGTACAATGTATTAAATCCTTATTGTAAAGCTGATGCCCATGACTACGTTTACGTCTCTGTGTATGATTAAAAAGTCCCATCACAATGACATTGTTACACTGTGGACTGGAAAGATTTCAAACACTATCGGCATTGTCATTGAATCGAAATGAAGTATCCCACGTTTTTGGTGTAGAAGTTCTGGTCAGTTAAATTACAACAGTTAAAGAAGTGTCAGTTATCCAAATGTCATAGATTTATCATTTTTACGCAGAACATTTTAAAATAGAAGACATGTGATCGGAAAAGGAATCTTCAATATGTCACTAACAGAAACTTTACATTCTTTTCTTTACAATTTTTTTGTATAAACCATCGGTTTATACCAAAACTCGGAACCTGAAGACTGCACAAATGACATATGCAGTGGCATTCAACATATCGACGACGCATTGTCAATTATTATTTGGTTATTTCAATTCCTTTGTCGATACGATACATGCATGTGCCGATGAGCTTGAGATAAAAGATACCTCAGAGTCTGACACATTTGTTTCATATTTGGATATTTTAACTTGAAAAAGACGTTAATGGTAATCTAACAACCAAGCGTTATGATAAACGTAATGACTTTAACTTTAAATTCTCAGCTTCCCTTACTTATGCAGCAATATGCCTTCATGACCTGTATTTGGGGTTAACATCTCTCGGTTGATTCGATACACAAGGGCATGCTCTACGTATGTACACTTTCTAAAACGAGGTAAATTGTTGACAAACATGTTGATAAAACAAGAATATCAACAGTCTCGTTTAAATTCATCATTTCGTAAGTTCTTCGGTCGATGCAATGACTTTGTCAGCAAATACAATTTAACATTGAGTCAAATGCTGACTGACTTTTTTTCATACTAATTGGTAGACCATTATTTAAACACTAAATTGACGACGGATATTCCTGTTATTTCCCGATCATGACAAGGAGAACACGGCGGGTGTGACCGGTCGGCAGTGGATGCTCACTCATCCATTGCACCTGATCCACCTATGATGTTTTAGAGGTCCCTTTTTGCTCTGCTCCTATTTTGTTTTGTTTTATGGGCTTTTGAGCTTGAATACTGTTCGTTATCTTTATTTATTTCATTGAATATCCCTGAGGATTATCTGAAGGGTACTGACTGAACTTTTCGATTCTGTGTCCCTTATAGACTCAAAAGAGTGACGCCTTTTTATACGTGTTTGCCAGTATCATATCATATTATTTGTACTCATAAATAAATAGGTACTGAACGACAAGTACCTATGGCGACAGACTGTCAAAAAAAAAAAAAGAAAAAAGAAACCAGAATAAGATTCTTCATCTTTAAAATTGTCGAGGAGAGTGGAGAGTTCTATTAATCATTGTCCTCTGGGTCTTGAGACATGTATAAAAGCAGGGTATACTTTGAAGGAATAGATAATGATATATAATAAAGGAACTGATTTTTGGACCCTCATATGCTGTTGCAAACCAATAAATGTTGTTCTTGAGTCTTTTTAATTATTGTGCCACTTTCAATCAAACAAGAATCTTCTGGATATAATGTACACTATTCTTTGTTACTTCCATTGTAGTCAATGAATTTTATTTGATAGAATTTCTTTTTATGAAAAGAAATCTATTCATTCTTCATTTTTCAATCACATGTACATCTTAAATGATGCTTTGTCTTCATCAATTTGACTTAATTTACGAAATAAATTTTTTAGCCAAAAAGTTCAGACTGAACTCTAGATTTATTACGTTGTAGACTGTTCATTTACGGGTTTCAATGAGTAATTTGTAATATCAACGCATTAAATCAGGCTACAAATGGTGAACCGCTTTGGTCCAAAAGAAAAATCACAGAAACGCAGGAAAAATTTATTCAAGATAACAATTTATGAAAATATCACAAGTTTTCCAAATGAATAATAACTTAAACATAAAAAATAGCCCATAAAAATGTTGTTTTATAAGTAAAAAAAACAAACAATGATTCAAAATCGAAGTGAATTTTGAAAAACAGTGATCAAAATTTGCAACAAATAGTACAATGCAGGTAATATTATGTGTAGTAGCCGTGCTACTCACCTACATAATAACTCTAGACAATATCTATATATCACTAATATCAATAAATTTTCACCGGGATAGAAGAAGGTCTGGAAACAAACTCTTCACACTAGATGACAATCTACAATGAGACAAATCACCTCTACAAAAGCTGAGTTGTGACTGGTCTCCAACCAGATTTTACCTTATTTAGTTTTACCATTTGTAATGGCGTCAGTTTGAATTCCTGTAACTCTTTTACAGATAGTTCATTAATGAAGGCGCCATCCAGTTTCTCCGCTTGACAAACGTCTGCCATTTCCCAGAGTCCACATTTTCGAAGACAAGCAACTAATTCGGTTACACCAAGATCACTGAAGTTTGTTTTAGATGAAATTTGTTGGACTTCTGTTTTAATTTCTTCGAAACTTGGTGCCACTTTCCCTACTGGTCTTAACATCACAGTTCCAACAGGTTTTCCCTTTTCTGAGCTCAAAGAAATATCTCTGAAATTACCCATGTCTACATAGTCTGGGGGATTGTTCATGTTAGTGGGTTGTTGTTCTTGTGGTTTCCATGGCCGTGGAGATGGCTTGTTTGCAATCTCGAGTTTTCGCTGCAAGTTCGTGGAGAGAAAGTCGCGGGCTTTGTTTACATGATTTATGTTGTTCATAGCAGTGACATGAGCTGGTGATTTTTTCAGAAAGGATGGCTTATTTGCTAATGGTGGTTTTGAATTTGGTGGAAAGAACTGCTTTTCTGGTTGCTTTGGTGATGGCGTAGGGTACAGATATTCCTCCGATTCGCTCTCTTCATCCGGATTCTCAAATAACTTGGCTTTCATCGACACGTTTTTACGTGGATTTGCGTACTTCCTGCTGTTTGTACAGAGATCGCTCAAAGACCTTCCCAGTTGACTTCCACCACATCGTTCCCCGTTCCGTTTCCTTTTTGCATGGCTTCTTGGTAGTGTGGTGATATCGGGTGGCGGCGGCTGATGTACCTCCTTTTTCAGCAGGGACAAGTCGGGGTAGTTATATTCGTGTGACAGTTCCGCCGCGCGGATTTCTTGTTCTGATGGAAGTCTTTTGGTTTTGGACCTTTTTGGGCTCCCAGCGGGGAGGTCGTGTGGGGGACGGGAATCTATATCTGAAGTCACAGGACTTAGTTTCATCAAAATGAGGACTCGTCTCACTGCATGACGAAACACTTGTAACTGTCAAGAGGAGGGAAAAATGCATGTAAAAGCTTATTTAAACTTGTATAAAATGATTAACATAAATCAAGTTGTTATTTATATGATTACTAGTATTTGTATCATTGTTCTTAATTTTCCGAATTGATTGTGACGGTGGACACCCCATTTTATTCGATGGACACAGAGCACCGTCACGTAAGGTATTAACATTTTAAAAGTTTGTTATTTGTCGTGAACTTTATTTTATTGTGAACAGCATACAGTGAAAAAACCCTTTAGAATTTAAAAAATATATATAAATAGATAAACAAATTAATACATATAATAGAATTTATTTTAAAAAAAGATTTATGTTCACAATGTATACTAATTATGTGAGCTTTCTGAAAAAAATGCTGATTTGTACCTTTGAAGTCAAGGCATCACTCAGGCGATTTCTGACCGAGTCTCCCATACTCCTTACCGGGACTTTGGTTGATCACAGGATTAATCTGCTCAGTGGCTCTTAAAAGAAATTACACATACATCTATATGCATGTAAATTATTTTTTCTTTTGACAAATTAAAATTTTTAAGACCTTATAAACAGAACTGCATGATAGTTCAAATTATTTTTTTTAATAAATCGAATTAAAAAAAAGAAATTTTCAAAAATATGATTATTGTACAAAATAGCGGACGTTTCTTTAATTTTTTCCCCGTTAATTTTCTGGTTTATTTATAGTAATTTTTAACTTACCACCTGTTCCTCCCCCTGTTCTAGTGTGGATAATCCGCCAAAGTTCAAATGGACTTCATTTTCTCCATTATTCATCATTGTGATGAAATTGCATAAACCTGCACAGGACTTTGCTTTAAGGAGGATATTAATCCATGAACAATAAATAAAACGGAAATCGGCGCGCGGATGTTATTGTACATTTGGACAAATGCAACACCATCTTGTGCTATATTTATATTTAAGACGACCTCAATAATCACCTTAATTAGACACATAAATAAAGGAATTTAGTAACACTGAATTAGAAGAGACAAGAACAGCCGCCATGAAGTATCTACAGATTTTCGTTGTCCTGTTAATTGTGGGATTGGGTGCCGCACGGAGAGGTAAGATAACCCAGACAGAAATATAAAACTTACTCTCCGCTAGTCTTTCTGATGTATAAGGGTGTTTTAATGATTTTACTGGTTGTATCTTTGTTAGTTTTTCTTATTTTCTAGTTTTCAGTTTTTATATCCTTTTGATATATTTGTTTGGATTTTGAAAGTCTAAATGTTTTGAAAGTCATTCCTTGTAATACTAAATCTTTCAAATTTATATAAATATAACAACCATATGTTAAAATTGGAAAGTTACACAAAACTGAATATTTTTGATAACGCATGTATTATATAGAACAAGCTGTATAGTATTCAAAGTCAACATTTTGACTTAAGTCTGTTCACAGTTTATGGTCTGCAGGCCTGGCTTAACACCGCTATGAAGACTTAACATGTAAGGCAGATTTTTTTTCTATTATAGGCAGAAGGTTTCGAATATTCTGTTCTACAGAAGCAGATTGTCCCCACTTTTCCACATGTGTTAACATGGGTCTTGCGGACAAAAGCGTTTGTTTGCCAAGTATGATTGCACTCTTTTTATATGAGATAAATTAAAGTTTTATTTTACAAGCAGAATTGGTAATTATTTTGAATAAATACTGCTAGTATTTAATGCCAATATCTTTCACAATCCTTTAAAGCATTTATGAATTTATCGCTTTGTAGAAAAAATGGTGAATATAAGGATGGAAATGAAATTATCCAGGCTTCCATCTTTGGCAAGTTGTACTGAGGATAGCGACTGTGAAAATGTCGGGAAATGTGAAGAGGTGCCTAACTTTGGAGTGCGCATGTGTATGCCAGGTGCGTTGTCAGTTTAAGTTTATATGCTGTTTATACCTTAAAAAATTAATTAATTATTATAAATATAGAATAAAAAACATGGAATAAAAATGGAAAATTATAGAATACAAATAAAAATTATACAATAAAAATGAAGAATTATTCAATATTAATGGAAAAAAATCGAATATTGCAACGGGTTAACATAGCATACCGTTCACTTTGATATATTTAAAGAGAAACAAGCATCGCCAATTCTTGTATTATGTATTGTATGATGTAGAATACAAATTCTCGTAACATGACTTTATGTGTTGTAGGTTTCGTCAGTAAGATGCTTAACAAAAAAAGTGATCAACTGGCAAAGACCTGCACCTCCGAGAACGACTGTGGCGCTTCCTCTAAATGTATAGAGTTTCCAAAATTCGAAAAACAGATCTGTTTATTTGGTAAGTTTCCTTTCCCAGCTATAATTAAAACAAATTGAAAATGAATGAATTGATATGAATTTAAAATTAAATCAAGACGTATTTGTGAAAAGCCCCCTTTGGCAGCATGTTTTGTAGCTTGTGGCGAAGGTTAAGATTTCTGAAATGGTAGTCAAACTCCAAGGTCAAGAGATAAAAAATGCTGTTACCTATAAAAAGGATTTGTCTATCTGAACATATAAAAATACATCGAAGATGAAAACATTTATGTGGTCTTCATTTCAGAAAATAAACTTTTACACAAAATGATGGTAAGCATCCATAGTAAGTTTGTAAAGGTGGACCAAGAACAACCAGATATCGATACAGAGGAAGACAAAGAGGACGGGAAAGATGACACCAAAGGACAAGAGGGAGAGAATGATCTGGATGATAATGACGATGATAACGATGATGGTAAGGATGATGATTTGGAGGATGCTTCATTTATCAATGATTCTCAGTTTCTTACCAAGATAGATGACAACGATGAGATATACAAAAAATTCATCAGTGCGCACAAGGCGTACCGCGGGAAGGGATCCTGGAACATGTTTTTCATGGGTGCCTTTTCAATGGCGGGAGTCGTGATCCTCATTTTATTTTCTCTATTATGGTTAGTTATTTCAAAATTACATAATTTCCTGCTATATACATATTAATGCTGTCTCTATAGAATCTGTGTCCGTTGAAATGAACATTATATATGATTTTTTTAAAAATATATAAATTTATGAATATTCATTATCGGAATTGATATTGAAAATTTGGAATGTGAATTGCATTCAGTTTTCCAAGGTCAGTGATAATAAATTTGATGATTTTTTTTTATCCAGTTGCTTGACCGTCAAAAAGAGAATGTCAAAGAAGCACAGAGAGGAATCCGGCGAAACAGGAAAAAAGGGACTTCGCAACGTGTTCCTGACAAAAATCAGCGCTATTCCAAATCCCTACAGTAAACTCGAAGAAGAGAAGGGCGTTAAGATATGATCATGTTTAGAGAGGCCATTGGATGACGAGATGAATGTTACCAAATAAATAAACTATTGCCTAGATCGGCAATTGTTGAATGTGGCGATGAACACCTGACTTGCAGTACTTTAAAAATAACGACTTTTTTTTTTCAAATACAACTGTAAAATATCATTCAATCATGGAAAGATATAAATTGCTGTGTCAATGAGGTTTTCATTTTATTTTATTTTTTAAACCACCTCATGAAATAAATTTTCAAAAAACGGAATTATTTTTACCTTTAAAAGTACTACTTTTTATTTGAAATCATTGACAACTGTGTTTTTAATAAAATGGAAAACACAAATTTACTTACGTTTGTCATTTGCAAAATTACTTTCTTATAGCGAATCTGATATACAAGTACTCTGAAGTTGATATTAAAAATGTTCGAGTTTCTGATTGACGATATCTTTGTGGTTTTTGGAAACTATATCCTCCGACAATGGGATATTCACAAGGGTACCAATTATTAGACTGGACCTATTTTTATTCATATGAAGAAGAATTTATCTCATACACTGTACGTGAAAAGAAGAAAACACTTTCTTCAATCTGACATTTAGATATAATTATATACTACTAAATGTCTATTTTTATAAATGTTTACATAAATGATTATCGACGGCGTGTTGTTAATCAATTTGCATATACTTGCGATAAGATATCCTGGTGAGCTTGAAATAACAGACAATCTAACAAACACTAAAAAAATAACTATTAAAGTCACGAAGAAAACTAGTAAATTTACTGTCCATACAATCACTACCTTAAAAGTCCATAACACAGAACAAAACAGAACAAAATAGGAGCAAAGCAAACACGGACCAAACATCAGAGGTGGGATCAGGTGCTGTGGGGGAGTGTGATACATATATGATGATAAATGGGATATGACGTTATCTTTCTGAACTTTCCTTACTTTTGCAGCAGTATATACCTTAATATTTACATTTCCAATGTCTTTGTCCGAGAAAAAATCACAAATTGTAAATGTACTTTATATCAAAAATGTATTAGTCGATTCCAAAAAAACCACGTGCAGGGCGGGACAAACAACTAGACAGAAGCATGGCTTGGAGCACGTGGATTGGCGGAATCAAAGCATGTATAAGGAATAACTGTCAGATTTTTCAATTTCATGACGATGATCAATCGATTAGCTTGCGTGATAATTTAAACAATAAAATGGATTCTTTGCTTGTTATTACTGGAATTAACGGTAGCAGCTGTTGCAGAAAAAATACATAACCCGCGTAATAACAAACAAAGAAAGACATTTTATTGTTCTTATTTATATCTTTTTAAATAATCATTTAAAAAGGATTAAAAAGTTTAATTATTGTATTAATAATGCGAACGTCTTTATACGTTTCATTGATGGAGCAGCCACTGATCAAGAAATCTGTACAGGCAACATGCCTAATCACAGTAGTTCATGCAGTGATTAACGCAATGGGTTTTCTTAAGAAATAAAGGAGAAAATATTCAGTGGATGTAAATATTTTATGCATAAACGCCTTCGGCGTTAATGCAAATCATCACAACAGCCAATCGATTGATCACATCATGAAATCGAAAAAAAAAGACAATTACTCCTTAAATATCACTTGCATACCGGGTTTATATCTCTCAGATGATTCCATACATAAGATCATGCTCTACGTATGAACAATTCTAAAACGAGGTAATTGATTATACCCCCGCTTGAAAAGTGGGAGGGTATACTGTAATCGGTATGTCCGTCCGTCCGTCTGTACGTCCGTCTGTCTGTTACACTTTGGGGAACCCATCTCTTATCCGCAACTCCTCTTATACCACGGAGTGAAATTTACTGAAACTTTCACAAAAATTTTATTACATATTGCCATTGTGCACCTCCTATTTTACTTTTTGATCCGATACATATTTTGGGTTTCCCGGCCACAGCAAAACATGGACTTTTCCATTATAATCATATGGGAGGCGGGGGTATCATTTAGTGAGCTCATTGCTCACAGTACCTCTAGTTGACATATAAGTTTATGAAATTAAACTATTACTGGGTACTAAAGCGCCCTTTATCGCAGACCTATTTATAAAATATTTATATGAGACAGAATTCATTAAAAAAAAAAACTTTGACATTAACACATACGACGAAGTTTTATCAATCAACATTGATGATTTTCATTATATGTTGATTTAATATGTCCCCACGAATTCTAAGAAAAAGACATCAGTCAAATAGTCTGACACATCTGTTTCATATGTAGATATTCAATGTAGATAAAACACGCATTATAGTAAATTAACAAAACTTTATTAAAATAAATGTGCTCATTTGAGCTTTTCTATCGTCAACATCTCTCATTTATGTAGCAAAATACCATTATCATTATCACCTCTATATAAAGTTTATGCCTCCTACATTTGTAGTTTATTCAACATTTAAGAGCGTACTCTGCCAACGAACCATTTCTAAAATGAAGCAAGCTACTGAAAAATAAGTTGGCACACATTACGAATTTTTATAAGAATACTAAATATTACTAATGCATTGTTAAAATGTTACTTTCATACACAATTCTATATCCTATATAGCGGTTTCATGACTTTTTTTATATATTTTTTATTAAATTTTAGAAATAGGAAGTGACACGACTTTTGAAAACATAGAAAAATGAAATTTTAATGCATGGAATTTTGTGTAAAAAATAATGAACTCTCATATGTCTACTTTTATAATTCTAATATCCTATATTTCTGTAACTTTAGTTTCACGAATTTTTATAATATTTTATTAAATTTTAGAAAAAGGAAGAACTTGCGTTCTTTAAAATAAAATGTTTTTTCTCTCAAAAATAAGGAGTGACCTACGATCCAACAATGTCTGCTAACAAAAAATTGAAAGGTTGAATGTTGAACAAGGAAGCCGTTTCCTATGAGAAATATGTAGATAGAAGGTTTATTGGATAAATCTCGCACAAAAAGTTAACGGAATATATTTTTTCTGTACTTTCTATGCATTTATTGGAAGAGTCATTAAGAATAATTACGTAACTAAGCAATACAGGCATTGAAGTGTGTTTACATACATAACTTCCTGGTTTTAATGAAAGGGTAAATGTACGAGCTTTCTTTACTCAAGGATTTTATTTTTGATATATGTATTATAGTTGTTTTTTATATATTTTTTTGTTTGAGCCAGATTCCCGCTTGGCTTGTGAGGGATGGCAACACTTGCTTTCCACCTCTGATGACATTGGTCTTAAAAGAAAACAAGTTGTAAGATATTATAGATTTATTTTGGAGAAACCGCAACTCATATCAATAAAATAATTAATTTTACAAAACATTCTGAAAAAGAAACAAATCATTAATAACATTTCATTTTTTTTCAACATATTACATTTCAAATGCGTTAGCTTTCAAGGTATATAAACATGAATATTATTAACATAAAGATGATTGAATTTACATGTACATACCTTAAAAGAAAACAAGTTGTAAGATATTATAGATTTATTTTGGAGAAACCGCAACTGAGGTTGTCAGGGCGCGCATGGCCATTATAAACCCCAAAAGTTTAATTATTGTATGAATAATGTGAACGTCTTTATACGTTTCCTTGATGGAACAGCCACTGATCAAGAAATCTGTACAGGCGACATGCCTAATGTAGTTCATGCAGTGATTAACGCAATGGGTTTTCTTAAGAAATAAAGGAGAAAATATTCAGTGGATGTAAATATTACTCTTTAACTGATTTATTTTTTCCTAATTCGAAAAAATGTATTTGTATGATGTCTCCGTAGTCATTTTCGAGGCCCAGCTCCTTTTGACAGCGTAGACAGTCCTGCAACCGTATTCCCTCAAGGTCTTTTATAAAACTTTTCCTCTGAAATCTTCTCTAATGCTTTCGATAACCACCTCTCCAAATTATAAGCCTCTGATATCTTCTCCAATACCTCCTCCCCTGAAATCTCCTGTTAAACCTTATCCTTTGGAATCTTCTACCATACCAGTTGCTGTTCTGTTGTTGTGCCTCCTCGACTTCTACAATATTGTAATCAGTAATAATCGGTTATTTTACAAAATGTGAAATAATAAAATTAATAAGAAAACTGTTTTAACTTTCTAATTAATATATAAAAAATTCTACCCCTCTACTTTGCAAATACATGTATATCATTTCTTCTTCGAAACGTTCTGCTTTGATTGTAATCCTTCCTTTCAGGAAGTAATTGTATGTTGCCAAGGCAAAAAAATCAAAGTCTATGGGAAATTATTATAGACAAATTTTGGCAATTTGATCAGGAAAGTACTGTATGTATACTTTAAAAAGCGGGCCTTATATTTTAAGCGGCCAACGATGCGCTAATTCATGATTACTGCAAATACAATTATTAATACAATATACAACGCATTAGGGTATTGCGCTAATTATCCATAAATGCGCTAACAACTCAACACCAAGTGATCGCGCTAAATTTGAATTCGCCAATTCATGTACAAGTTTGGTATCTTTGCTAACCACCAACCTGAAAAAAAACCCAATTAAGTACATGATCGGAATCATTGCTTAACCTCTGAAAAAATATTTCTTCGCGTGCATTATCACATATGCCGGGAATTACTATATTTTAAAAATACATAGGCAGACTTTGAACAATCGTTACATACTTGTTTCTTAAAATTATGTGTGTTTGTCTGCCTAAAGTGATTTTGAAATTATGAAACTAACTGGTTGATGACATTCTTTGAAACAAGGTTAAAATCAAAAGTTATCTGATATAAAATTAACTGCATTTGGAGCGCAAGTTTTGAAAGTTGCATGGTGATCAAGTTGGAGATGTCCAAAGTTACAATAGCATCTGCTCACAATTTTGTGCTTATTCATTTTTATTTGAGTTAGATACGTCTACAGACTTAATTTCATGTGTTTTTTTTCAAATAATTTAATCAAATAATAATTCAGTAAAAAATAAACTATTAGTTAAAAATATCAGAGGTCAGAACACAAAAGCTAGCAAGAGAAACTGGTAGCGATTAAAGTATGAGAGTTTAAAAGTTACTTTGGTAAAATAATTTGTAATTTGGTAAAATAAATATTTTTCGTCAAGAAAATATAAAGGTCTTTCATGAGTGTTCACTCCTCCATGGCATCTTATCCCACCTCTTCTGTCTCAGAGGTCCGTGTTTGCTCCTGATTTGTATTGTTTAATGAACTTTTTATCTTTAATAGTGTTCGTTAGTAAATATATTACATTCTGTAAAAAGAAGATTACTATATACCCTCCCGTTTTTAAGCGGGCGTATAATGATGTCAGTAAGTCTTCAATTTACCATATGGTAGAAATGTCTGAAGTGTTGAAAAGTCGTACGTTTGGATGATATTGATTTTGAAATAAAATGACTTTGATTTTAAAAACGTTGTTCAGGTATTTTACATATTACATCAATGCAATTATTCTAGAAATTTAAATTATCTTCAAGAAATGGAAGTATTCTCATCAAATTTTATCGTGACAAAAATGGACTCAAATTTTTGTAAAGAAGTTGACGTATTTAAATTCAGTAAATGTAGAACACCTTCTGTTGTACAATTTGTATATTCTTCCCAGCATTAACGATTTCATTCTGATGCATAGTTATGACAGTGAATGACTTTGATGAAGAAAAATCATTTGCCTACATCTTCCCAGATCTGACCAATTTGCGTTCATGGCACACCCTCCACCCGTCAGCGATACACCTCGTTACCAAGCGTCATTTAAATAGTAAAACTAATATGTAAAATCCAACCAATCTCTGAATAGAATCAAAGGAATGTTAATTGATATGAAGAAATGACAACCGAGAAAGTTTTTATTGCAGGCTTTTACAATTTTATTTTATATCAATTTCTATTAAAACATTAAAGAAATCTCTTGCCGTGGACTTAAATTCGGCAAAACGACGATTAAAAGTTTTCATGATCATTTCTACTTTGAAATGTTGTATCCCTTTAACTCAAATCAAAAATAAAGAGAGAAAAGTAAAAAAGAGTCTATTGCATATAAACATATTTTGATATTTTAATAAAATAGACTTTGATGACGAAGTAACAAAGTAGACGTTGTTATAAGAAAGTAGTACTCGAGTGTCTGCCTCTAAACCCTCCCCTCTTGCTGAGTAACATGAAGAATACACACTAGTTGTTCTATATTTAAGCTGTACTGGTCCAAGACCAGAAGAGAGCTTATAAATGCGAAAGTAAGTTGTCTGTCGTCCGTCCGTCTGTCTGTCTGTAATCATTTTATTTTTCAAAATGCTACTCCTCCTACGGTTTTAGTCAGATTTTAATATAACTTGGCACACAAGTAGATTACACTGAGATACCTAATTCTAAATATTGGTTTTGATTTCGATGCCATGATTACAGAAATTTCTTTGAAATATTTTCAAAATTCTACTCATCTCAAAGTTTTGGTCTTATATCAATATGACTTGGAACACAAGTAGACTTTACTAAGATACATAATTCTTCGTATTAATGTTGTTGCCATGGTTACTAAAAATATAAATTATTTTGAAATATTTTCAAAATGCTATTCTTCCTATAGTTTTGTTCTGATTCAATATATCAAGAAAACAACTAAAGCAATGATCAATTTTTAATGTATTGCTGTTGCAAATTTTCAATTTGAAATGGTACTTTATTATCTCCTTAGTTATAAGAATATACCAGTAGAGCTACACCTCGTGAAACTCAGTTATAACATACAGAATTCGATAAGGCGGGAATAGATTCTCGTTATCTTAATTAAAATAGCAAGAAACACATTATAGGTGTTTAAAATTGAAAAAAATAATTTCTCATGTAAAACATGCTACACTTTGTATCTTTCACTCATGTCGATTCATTCGGACCGCCTTTTGCACAGTACCAAGTCTCATGATATTTTTAAAAAGTTTCCAACATATTAACTTATCTTATGCATCCAATAAACGTGGAAGGGCGAAATGTAATGATAATTTTGTTGGGCATGTACTCCAGGGTTATTCCTATCCTAAACTCAACCCAGCGACCCAAGTTCATTTATTCACTCAAACCATTTAAAGTATATGGTACATGAGGACAATGAAAAATATTTACAGCATATATACATTCTGGTCAGAGGTATAAGTATATGATATATATAATAAGACAATGAAGTGGAGAAGAAAATGAAGAGAAAAAAAATGGAAAAAGGGAGGGAAAAAAACACGTAATAATGAAATGTGAGGAAAACAATTATGGAGGGCAGACTAAATCATATATTTTTAATATAAACGTACAGAGTTTTTTAAGTGTCATATCATCTTGTTTTGTCATCAGTTGAGAAAATTTAAGAACATTTGGTCTAGTAAAGTAGTATTCATTAATATACTTTTTCCTTATGTTTGACAGTGCAGTACATTCAAGCATAAAATGAAATTCATCAGCAATTTGTTTAGCATTACAAAGTGTACATAATCTTTCACTTAATGGTATTGATGCCCATCTTCCCAGCTCAACTGGTAGATGGTGATTAGTAGTACGAAATTTGGCAAGTATTTTCCTTAATTTTAATGACAGAGTACTTAAATACTTTTCACACTCAAAATTTGTTTTAAAAATTTTATACAAAGTACCTTTGGAAGAACTGTTAATATCAGAATGCCATTTTTGTATAAATTGATCTTGTAATCTTTGTTTAACAACAGTAGTAACCCAGTCTTGATTAGGATTATGATAAAACTGTTCATTCCAGATATAAGAAAGTCCACATGATTCAAAAATACGATTAACACAGTCAATCCAAGGGTTCTTACCAATTTCAGATTGTGAGTTAGCAATTAAAAATTGATACAATATACATGAAATTTTCTTATCTGTGCTATTCAATAATTTACACCAGTATGAGACTATTCTTGAATAAATAAGGACAGATAATGGAAAACGTCCTGTTTCACCATAAACCATATAATTCGGGGTACTACTTTTCAAATATAGAATATGTTTCAAAAATTTTAAATGAACACGTTCAATAATATCTAAGTTTTCAAAACCCCAGATTTCACAACCATAAAGTAACACTGGTAAAACCATTTTATCGAACAGATCAAGTTGACATTCTACAGGGAGGTTAAATTGTCTTATTTTTCTGATAACACCATACATAGCTATTTGGGCTTGGTCACAGAGATGTTTCTTGGCTTTTAGAAAGGAGCCAGATCTTGAAAATATGATACCAAGATATTTAAATTCTTTGACAGTTTCTAGAATCTTGTTATTATAGTAAAAAACTCTTTTGTTTAAAGGGCCTTTAGAAAAAATTAATAGTTTGGTCTTCTCTATATTTACTTGTAATTTCCACTCTGAGCAGTAGCTTTCAAATTCATTCAAAGCATTTTGTAGATCATCAGGAGTTTCTGCTAAAATGACAGTATCATCGGCATATAAAAGTATAAGAAGTTTCAAATACACACATAAATCATTTTCTATAGAAGTCGTAAGGCTTTGTAAACCAATTATATTTCTATCAACAAGATAATTCTCTAGGTCATTAATATACAACAGATAAGTTTTCACCTTGTCGTACTCCGACATTACAAAAGAAAAAATCGGTTGTATTGCCGTTCATCTTTATAAGTGATTTAATACCCTGATACATATTTGTAATATACGTGAAGCATTTGCCTTTAATTCCATAATTTAAAAGTTTACTCCAGAGACCGTTTCTCCAAACAGTGTCAAACGCTTGCTTGAAATCTATAAAAGCACTAAAAAGTTTTTTCTTACACTTCATCAGTGTGTTTGATAAAAAATGTAAAGTCAGAATATGGTCTAGAGTAGAATGTTCTCAACTAGATTTGGAACTGAATGTTCAAATAAGCTATTCTGTAAATGTAGTAATTGGGCAGACAAGGTACAAATTAAGGACTGAGCTATTAATAAGATTCTGAATCTCGCCAAATAGTGCATACATGTATTGTATGTAATTTATGTCGGTTCAGTGAATTTCTACGATTGTGATTAACTTAATGTCTTATTCTAACTTTATCTACATCTCGCACACAGATATGATAAAAAAAAAATTAAGATTAGAAAATTGCAAACGTTTGTAGTTGTTAAAAAATATTTTTCAAAAGAAGAAATCATAAGTAAATTTTTTAAAGTAATTTTAAGCCCAAATTACTAAATTACTAAAATAAAATTACTATGAAGAGTTTATACTGATATATCGCATCATATAAAAATGAAAGGAATATTTGTAGTTGATAAAATGTCGTCGAAACACCTAAATATTGAATTATTGACCCGGCAAAGCTGGAGGTATGTATGTACCCGCAAGTACATATCCAAATTTAAGTTTAAATATTTGATTGATAAATTGTTTCAACATTTTTTTTCACAAAAGAAACATTTCATTTATCTCTAATAATAAAAAAAAAACATCCATCAGTTCTTGATGTTTTATTGAGGCGTGTGATGTAAACATTTTCTTTCCTGTACAAAAGATATAATGGCATTATTGAATACATGTATACTTTCCAAACAATGATTAGAATAAAATTATTCAACGAAAACAATGAAAAGAAAATCATGCATTTCACATAATTGATAATATTATTTCAAGTTAAAAAAAGGATTTTTCAAGTAATTGAAAATTACTTGATCCACATAACGCATTAATTTTGCCGGATGGCGTCAAGTTATCAAATGGTATTGCGATCATCGTAGTTTTGGTAAATTCAGTGCAGTAATATTCAATGCATTGAAACGTTTAAATGTCGTTAAATACTGTAAAACTGATTTTTGATTCTTCATTCGGAAAAAAAGTTATATTTGAATGATGTCTCTGTAGTTATTTCCGAGGCCCATTTCCTTTCTACAGCGTAGACAGTGCTGCGACCAAATCCCCTCAAGGTCTTTTATAAACCCTTTCCTCTGAAATCTTCTCTAATACTTTCCATGATATTTCCTCCAAATTATAAGCCTCTGATATCTTCTCCAATACCTCCTCCTCCTATGAAATCTTCTGTTAAACCGTATCCTTTGGAATCTTCTTCCATACCAGTTGCTGTTCTGTTGTTGTGCCTCCTCAACTCCTACAGTAAAGTAATCAGTAATAATCAGTTATTTTACATGTAAAATAATGAAATTAATAAGAACAAAACTGTTTTAACTTTTTAATCATTATAAAAAAAAATCTTTCCCTTTATTTCACAAATATATAATTTCTTCTTCGAAACGTTCTACTTTGATTGAAATCTTTCATTTCAGGAAGTAATTGTATGTTGTCAAGAAAAAAAAAATCAAAGTCTATGAATATTTATCATAGAATTTTTTTTGCATTTATGATCATGGAAGTACTATAGGTATACTTTAAAAACTTTCTTTACATTTTAAGGGCTTTGGCGGGGACAACGATGCGCTAATTCATAAATACCGCAAAAAAATATTGATACAATATACAGCGCATTAGGGTGTAGTGCTAATTCATGAATGCGCCTACAACTCAAAACCAAGTGTTTGCGCTAAATTTGAATTCGCCGATTTATGAACAAGTTTAGTATCTTTTCTAACCGTCAACTAAAAAAAAAAAATGTTTTAGTACATGTTCGGAATCTTCGCCTAACCTCTGAAAAAAAAAATTCTTCTCGTGTATTATCACATAACAATAAATATATAGGCAAATTTTGATCAATCGTTACATACTTGTTTCTTTAAATTGTGTGTATTTTGTCTGGCCAAAGTGATTTTGAAATTATGAAACTAATTGTTCCATAACATCTTTGAAACAGGGTTAAAGTCAAAAGTAATCTGATATCACATTTAATGTGTTGGGAGCGCCATTGTCGAACAGTTTCATGGTGATCAAGTTTGAGATGTCCAAAGTTACATTTACATCTGCTCACAATTTTGCGCTTATTCATTATTAATGCATTGAGATAGACATGTCTATAGAGTTTCACGTGTTTTTTTTTTCATATAATTTGATTCAAATAAAAAATTCAGTTAAAAAATAAAAAATATTAATTACAACGATCAGAGGCCAGAGCGCAAAAGCTTGCAAGGGAATCGAAAAACCGGTAGCGATTAAATTATGAGAGTTTAAAAGGTACTTTGGTAAAATAATTTGTAAATTGGTAAAATAAATATTTTTCGTCACGAAAATATAACAGCTGTTGTACAAGAGTTCATTCAGAAACGTTATATGTCGAAATTAAAATACAAAACATTGTACTTTCTATCAAAAGGCTTTGATGGATTTATAATTCAAACATGAAGTCACATGATATGAAGTGTCTAACTTGACCACCTACCCGGAATACACATGCTCTCCCCCAGGTCCGGAATCTCTTCACATATCTCCAGGTCGTCACAGTCACTGTCGAAAGAGCAGCTTTTGAGAGGCGGAGGTTGGGGTACGTCATTTTCTGCCGAATCTGAATGGTTTGTGACATATAAGTGTCGCTATTAGGTAAAACATTTGAATGCTATGTTTGAATACTTGTTACTGATAACACTAGCAAGTCCTTAGAGCATCTCTTTGTTCAGTGTAATCAAACATTATAAAGACACAGATGTAGTTATGTTAACAGATATATAACAAAAGTCTTGTATGAGACTTATTATCTTACCTTTTCCTGCCAGACCCAACCCAACAATCACAAGGATAAGGAAAATCTGTAGATACTTCATGGTGGTTACTTTTGTCTCATCTGATGAAAAATTACTGAATTCCTTTTTATATATTTAGGGACATGGTATTTGAGGTCATACCGACGTAAATATAGCACACAAGTTGTTTATATTATTGTCTATTGTACAACAACATCCGCTCACCAATTCGGATTTAATTTATTGTGCATGGAGTAAAATCCTTCTAAACCAATGCCATATGCTCGTTTCTGTAATTTCCTTAACTTTGATAGATTCTAAGGAAAATAAGTTTAACTGTACTAAAGCGGATTCTGCATTGCAGAACCACGAAAGGTAAAAATGAGATCCTGAAAGTAATATAAGGTTCGTGAGTTCAAGACGTATAAGTAAATAATACGTAGAAACTTGCAGCTTCTTATGAAATATCATGAAAAACATTTTTTTAAATATATTTTTTTTTTCTTTCCTTTTTCATTTTAGCATTTAATTTATTTTTATAAAAAGATCCATTTATCTTCATTTTTTAAAAAAAAATATACCGGTATGATGCAAAAAGGCTCTGTTATTTAACAGATTCTAGGAGGACAGCAGCAATTGGCCCCCGAAACCACAGATCATATAGAAACTGGTTTCTAAAACCTACATGAGAGTTTTTCAATACGACAGTCAATTTAATTTTTATATCAACATTCGATTGATTGTGTTTAGAATCAAAATCTGTGATGACTTTAACTTTCAATCGTACGTTTGACTCAATGACCTTGTCAGCAAATACACATGAACAATCTGAGAATTTTCATACTAATTGTTTGGTCATTATGTACATACTGAGTTGTCGACGGGTTTTTCCAAAATTAGCAAATTTTCCGAAATTATCAAAATTATTTAAATTATCAAAAATACTAGTCCGAGACCAGAAGAGCTTATGCAAAAGTAATGGGTCCGTCGTCCGTCCGTCTTTTTGTCTGTACACATTTTTTTTTCAAAATGCTAATCCGCTTACGGTTTAGGTCTGATTTTAATATTACTTGGCACACAAGTAGACTACACTAAGATACTAATTACTGGGTTTCGATGAACGGTATTGCCACGTTTACTAGAAATTTCTTTGAAATTTTTTCAAAATTCTACTCTTACAGTTTTGATCTTATTTCAATATCTTGCAACACAACTAAACTACACTAAGACACATAATTCTTTGTATCTGTTGCCATGGTTACTAAAAATATAAATTTCTTTGAAATATTTTCAAAATGCTATTCCTCCTACTGCTTTGGTCTGATTTCAATATATCTTGCCAAGAAAATGACTAAACCAATGATTAATTTATTGCTGTTGCAAAGTTTCAAGTTCAAATGCTACTTCATCTCTCCTTAGTTATAAGAAAATACCAGTAGAGCTACACCTCTTGAAACTCTGTTATAACATACAAAATTTGATAAGGCGGGAATACATTCTCATTATCTTAATTAAGATAACAAGAAACACATTATAGGTGTATAAAGTTGAAAAAAAGAACGACTTCATTTCTCATGTAAAACATTTCACATTTTGTATGCTGTTTAACTTTCACCTCGAGTCGATTCAATGCCCCTTTTTGCACAGTACCAAAGAAGAAGGTACAGTTTCAATACAAATAAAGCCCTATATTTTTCTAAAATATGAAAGTGATAGAAGAAATTAAAATTAATTCTTTTTGAATCATAGGAATCTCTGCAGTAAGAATACACAAATGGTTTTCCTCATATGACCTCCTAAATGCCAATTGTGACGTCATTAACTTGTGCATTTTCCCGTATTTTCTTAAAAAGTTGCAGAAGACCTCAATTTTCAGGGAATTTTCTTTCAAAAAACATACTCTGCCACCGTCGCCCGGAAAGATTTTGAGATAAGTGATTTTTCATAGCAGTTCACATAATATATCCAAAAATTAAAGTGGGCGACGGTGGCAGACACTATTTTCTAAAGGAAAATTAGTAGAAAAACGAGTCATTTTGAAGCTTTTCTGCATTAAACTTAAAAATGTACCAAAGTAATGACGTCATATTTCAAGAAAGGCTCTTCTTCATGTCATATTCTTTAATGATTTATCATATTCATCTACTCAACTATTGTTAAAGCCAATTTCATAACTTTTTAAGAACATTGAATTTTTAGGGCACAATAAAGCTCAAACCGTACCGTCTTCTTTCATGATACTTTTAAAAAGTTTCCGACATATTAACTTATTTTATGCATAAAAAAATGATGAAGGGTATTTAATGATATTTTGTTGGGCATGTGCTAGAGGTTTATCCCTATCCTAAACTCAACCCAACCACCCACCACCCTCAACTAGATTTAAAACTGAATGCTCAAGTAAGCTTTTCTGATAAATATCTCTGCCAGTGTTTTGCATTTGTCGTTTAAAGTTTATCTATTTATCAATGTTACGGAAATGAATGGCATTGGTTTGGAAGGATTTTACTCCATGCACAATAATTTAATTCCGAAATTGTGAGAGGATGTTGTTGTGCATTAGACAATAATATCAACAACTCGTGCTATATTTACAATCTAAATGACCTCAAAAACCTCGTCTCAAAGACATAAAAAGGGAATTCAGTAATTTTTCATTAGATGTGACAAAAGTAACCACCATGAAGTATCTACAGATTTTCCTTATCCTTGTGATTGTTGGGTTGGGTATGGCAGGAAAAGGTAAGATAATAAGTCTCATACGACTTTTGTTATATATCTGTTAATATAACTACATCTGTGTCTTTATAATGTTTGAATACACTGAATAAGAGATGATTTGCGGACTTGCTAGTATTATCAGTAACAGGTATTAAAACTTACAGCATTCAAATGTTTTAACCTAACAGTGACACTTATATTTCACAAACCATTCAGATTCGGCAGAAAATGACGTATCCCAACCTCCGCCTCTCAAAAGCTGCTCTGACGACAGCGACTGTGACGACCTAGAGATATGTGAAGAGATTCCGGACCTGGGGGAGAGCATGTGTATCCCAGGTAGGTGGTCAAGTTAGACACTTCATATCATGTGACTTCATGTTTGAATTATAAATCCGTCAAAGCCACTTGATAGAAAGTACAATGTTTTGACATTTTAATTTCGACATAAAACTTTTCTGAATGAAGTCTCATAAAAGATTTTAAAAATTTATTTCTTGAAGAAAATATCAATTTTTAAAATCAGAGGGAAAAAAGCTCTAAATCTCTAATAATTTAATAGCTACCGGTTTTAAAATCCTCTTGCAAACTTTTGCACGCTGACCTTCTAAAACTAGTAGTTTAAATGTTAATTGATTTTTTCAATTTTGATTGTATTATTTTAAAAAAACCCACATGAAACTCTATAACACGTGTCTACTCGATCAGTTAAATGAATTAGCGCAAAAATGTGAGTAGATATAATTGTAACTTTGGAGAATTCCATATTTGAGCTAAATGTACTTATCACCTTAAAACTGTCCAATATGGGCACTCTAAACACATTTAAGTGATATTAGATAACTTTACACTTAGTTTCATCTTTTCAAAACCACTTTAGACAGACAATATATACACACAACACGGTCATGCACGCCAAGAAATATTTTCAAGAGGTTAAGCGATGATTCCGATCATGTACTAAATCAATTTTTTTTAGGTTGACGGCTAGCAATCAAGTGTAAAATAGGTCCCTGATCTGTGATTCCCCATCAAAAATGCTCAAATTTTCAAACATACATTTTTCTTTAACAAATCGTCGAATCCTTTGAATTTGAATTTGCTGTCTTTGCAATCTATAATCACTTGCTGAAATGAAGGATTACATGTTACAATCAAAGCAGAATATTCGAAAAGAAGTGGAATAACTGTAAAATAGAGGGAGATAATTTTTTATAATAATTTTAACAGTTCTATTCTTATTAAGACTGTACATGTAAATATTTACTGTAGGAGTCGAGGAGGCACAACAACAGAACAGCAACTGGTATGGAAGAAGATTCCAAAGGATAAGGTTTAACAGAAGATTTCAGAGGAGGAGGTATTGGAGAAGATATCAGAGGCTTATAATTTGGAGAAAATATCATGGAAAGTATTAGAGAAGATTTCAGAGGAAAAGCTTTATAAAGCCCTTAAGGGGATATGGTCGCAGCACTGTCTACGCTGTAGAAAGGAAATGTGCATCGGAAATAACTACAGAGACATCATATAATATATAACATCTTTTATCAAATAAAAAAAAGGTTATAGAGTATTTAACTACATCAAAGCGTCAATGCTACCGCATTGAATTCACCAAAACTATGCTGATCGCAATACCTTTTGATAACGTGACGCTACTTTTATTTAATCATTGTTTGGAAAGTATATTGAGTATAAACTGTCACCGAGTTTTGTTTTAAGGAATGAAACATCATAATATCAACAATTTTAAAATTGAGCTCTATTTCATGAAATGTATCACACAAAACACTTTCTAGAGATTACAAGATTCGAAGAAATAATTAATCAATCAACCATTTGAACTTTAATTTGGGTACAAATGTACATACTGTCGATATTGATTTCCATGTGGTTCAGATTAAATGCATATATCACGTGAGTGTCAGATCACGTGACGAACTTTAATTTACTTCAGAATGGTATATTTGTTAACGCACTTGTACATGTATTGTAAATGCTTTTTTTCTCAATCTGTTTTAATTTGTACTAAATTTATGACATAGTCATTGCTGCATGGAAATAAAGTTTTAAAAGTATATTTCTTAAGTACATTTCTTAAATCTGTTCATTTATTCAAAATATATAGTTTTCGATGGACTTGATTTTATCCAAAAAAAATTTTGTAGTAAATGTCAACAATTAAGCTTGGATTCCTTCATTTTTCAACCAATTTGAATCTGTCATACTGTATATTGACTTGAAAATAACACAATCTTACGAATATATATTAACAAAAACCTTCTCTTAGAATATTAAAGATTTTTGCCTTGATATTACTACCAAACACGTTTACAGTTGGTTGCTATAAGAGGAAAATTCCCTAGTTTGAGCTCCAAGACGTTGGCCAAGGGACATAACTCGAAACAAAAATACGTCATACAAAAACTACATATTTAATTAAAATCTTAGGGAAGATTTGTGTATGTTATATAAAAATTTAAACTTTAGTAGATATCTTCTTCACCTCAGGGCACCTGATCACACCTCACTGTTAACTCTTTTTGTCCGTGTTTTATGCTTTGTTCACAGATGTTTATTATTTCCAGGTTATTTGGAGATAGGTCTCTCTCTGTTTGATACCTTCATCTTTTTTATTTGGTTGGCTTTAAGCTGACGATGATACCTAAACATCAGAGGTAGAATCAGGTGCCTTGGATGGAGTAAAGACCTCCTTTCGACCGGTCACACTCGCTATGTACTCCTGGTCATGATCGAACAAACAGGAAAATCCGTAGATTAATTGATTGTAACAACACCTGAAAAGTACACATTAAAAGGGCTACCGAAAACCTCACCATTGTAAGTATGTGATCCGATTAAACCTAACGATTGATTTATCCTTCTTAAAATTTAACTGTATAAGAACACTTGTTTTGTGTCTTAAGAAGTTCAGGTAACCGTCTTTAGTTTCTTTATCACTTTGAGCCAGTATCTTGCCAATTTCATGCAAACAAGGTTTTTTCAGGCAAGTGTAGCCAGCAAGTGGAAAAGTTTTATCAAAAAGTTTATCAACAAATGGACTATGTGTAAATATATGCAATGTATTCTTAGATAAAAATGCACATCATCATACCACTAATGGCTTATATTTGGTATGGCTTTATCGATAAAGATTAAAAAATAAATAGTAAGCAGTTTTTAAACATTTTCGGTGTGTTTTAAAGATTGGTCTGAAAATATACGACAGAAGGACAAAAAGGATCTTATGCAAGAAAATTGAGAAAAAGTTTACAATCTGCACAATGGAACATTTTTTATAACATTCTACAGCGGAATCAAATATTGACTGGGATATACCCTCAGCAAATAACACCTTTTGAAGATATTATTATGTCAACGCATGGATTGGGTGTGTGACACGTGGTACAAGATAAGAAGTAGCCAAAAACTACGTAGAATTGTGAACCCTAGACTTCCTGATTGTGTAAAAAGGACGAGGGTACAATATTTCTGATCTTAAGTTTAGATTTTTATAGTTATTCGAACTATTGCAGCAAAATTGTACATTTTTAAGAAAAAACACAGACCCATTAGGTGATTCTCTTTTCTATCAAAAAATGTAGCAATATATAATTATTTAACGTCAACATTGATAAAATAGACTTACCTTATAAGTAGAAATTTTAGCGAGACGCAAATTTAGCGATTTATAAAATGTGCAGAAAAACTTAGCATGTAATTCAAGTCACTTTCAATACTTTCAAAGCTTCCCACGACGCATTTTTTCTTCTCATAATAAACCTTTTCCCTTACAGTGATTTGGCTATTGATTTTTCTTCTGTGTACCCCATTATGACAAGGAACATCCTGTAGGTGTGTCTGGTCGACAGAAAATGCTTACTACTCCAAGGCATCTGATCCCACATATCTGAATCGCATTTCATTGATGTTTTCATTTTTAAAAAAAGTTTAGAAATATTTTTTTTATTTTTTACATTTCTGAAGCCTAATGTTCACTAAAAAAAGCTGTTATCAGAAATATGCCAATGTTCATTAAAGTTCTTTAGCACAAATTTCATGTGGTAAGATTGCTGCTAAAAACTTCATGGAAAATGGTATTTTTTTCAAATTTGAACGATCTTTGATATTGTTACTGTTTATACATGTATATTAGATGCTACCTTAAATGTCATCATTAAAAATGGATTGCTTTAATTTGTTAAAATAAAACATGAATGATAAATTCAAAAACACAACCAAGTCAAAACAAAATAAGAGATAAATTAATTTGCTGATTGTTCACAATCACGCATGTCAGTTTCAAACATTCCTTTTCTCTGAGTTACTTTTTTTGTTCAAGTAAAACATGAATTGGCGACAAATATCATACAATATAAAAGGATGCTGCATAAGAATTTACATTTTCCATAAATTATGTACCCCAAATCGATTACACAATATGGCCAGCGTGTACAGTTACTAATGGCCACAACAAAAGAGAAAAATAAATGTTATTCTGACCGTTTAGTAATGAAAAGAAAACATGAAAAATTATATACAATGTATATATGTTTCCGCATACACAAAAGACATTTTAAAATACTTGAAATAAATGATGAATTTTTTTTACAAAAAAAAATTATAAAAAAGAGGTGGCAAGGCTAAACAAAAATACAGACAAATAAAAAACAAGAGGCCCAGGGGCCAGAGCACTCACCTGAGCACATCAGGCTTGAATTTACCCCCTCCCCCCCCAATTTTTTTTACAAAAAAGAATATACACTACCTGAGGATGATTCTATATAAATAACACTAATCGTAACTTTGAAGTATTTGAAAAGAAGATTTTAGCCCCACCCTAGCCCCAAGGGTCATGATTTGAACAAACTTGAATCTACACTACCTGAGGATGATTCAACATAAATTTCATCTTTCCTGGCCCACTTGAGAAGAAGATTTTTAAAGATTTTTCCTATATAATGTAAAACTTGGGTCGGCCATTTTAGACCCACCATTGACGCGGGGGTCATGATTTGAACAAACTTGAATCTACACTACCTGAGGATGATTCAAAATGAGTTTCATCTTTCCTGGCCCAGTGGTTCTTGAGAAGAAGATTTTTAAAGATTTTTCCTATATATTCCTATGTAAAAATTTTGGCCCCACCATTGCCCTGGGGGTCATGATTTGAACAAACTTGAATCTACACTACCTGAGGATGATTCCAAATGAGTTTCACCTTTCCTGGCCCAGTGCTTCTTGAGAAGAAGATTTTTTTAAAATGCCATTAATTTTTCTCCAATTCATAATTATCTCCCCATTGAAAAGGGCATGGCCCTTCATTTGAACAAACTTGATTCCCCTTCACCCAAGGATACTTTGTGCCAAGTTTGGTTAAAATTGGCCCAACACATTATTTTCCAATAGGACATGCTTCTTAATCTCCTAGTATCTCATCTCATAAGATGAATTTAGACATTGTAAACACTTACATTTAATGTTTTCATATCATACTCGTTTCTGGTTTAGTTTACTGTAAAAGAAATAAATTAGCAGAAACCTGTCTTTTTTGTAAAATCATGAAACACTCTTTATTTCAACTTGAAAAAAAAAATCCAACATATTGGAAAATTCCAATATGTTCCTCGGTTGAGACTTTTTAGAGAACAATGAGTAAATGTTAGGCTTTTTCTACATGTTGTAAGTAAAATCCCTTTGATCTCCCCGTGTGACAGTTGTTTGAAAAAAGTACATGATGTGCTTAAGGTCAAAAGACTCGTGTTCATTTCAGTCTGTTTTCTATGGATAACATAACTGTGTTTTGTGATTGTTTTTTCCAAGCTTAGAATATAATTAGGTCACGTGGGGGCGCCATCCTTCATTTATAATTTTATTCACTTTGATAATTTGCAAATCACTTAGTTTAAACGCATTTTTCAGTTCTGCATCACTGAGAGAACTGAAAAAGCTTCCATCCAAGCATTCTTTTTCACATACAGACGCCAGAGATGGTAACTTGGTCGTTTTAAACAAGTTCACGACCTCTTCTGTTGTCATCTCACTGAATTTCTTTGTTGGATTCTCCTCGCGAGATATCGGTTGTATTTTACCCACTGGTCTTGTTACTTTTAGTGACGCCTGGTATCGAGGTGTATCGCTGACGGGTGGAGGGCGTGGCATGGACGCAAGCTTGGTCAGATCTGGGTAGTCGTAGGCAAGGGAGTCCTCTTCGTCACTGTCATCACTATCCCCTGCATCCTCAACAATAGAAGAAACTTGTAGGTCCCGAGTAGAAGGGGGACTTTTCACTTCTACTGAGTGTGAGCGCTTCAACTTTTTCATTTCATCATGGACCTTTTTCAAGCCAAGTCTAAAAGTCTTTAAAAATATAATATATTTTTATTCATCAGATGATTATAGTCGAATATATGGTGTATGTTATATTTGTATTCCGTTCTTTCGTCTGTTTTTCTGTCACACTTTGTGTTTAGCTCAGTTTTAAAGAAACTATTCAAGATATATAATAAAATTTTATACTCTGATGCACATTTATTAGAGCTATTAAACTGCATTTTGACTTGATTCTCCCTTTGACCATTAATTAACTTTTTCTTTTAAGAAATGATAGATATTAGGCAAAGTAATTCAACTGCATCACTTTGACCTTGAGCATTTCTTTGCCCTCAACACCCAATAATTTTAAAGAAAACATTCAAAATACTTTCAGCAACCCTGGTTAAACTTTGTGCAAAGCTATCTAAATTAGCCAAAAGTGTTTAAGATATTTTTATCAAATTTACATGATTAAAAATTTTTGGAGAGACATTCTTTTGCATCAACAATTTCAACTTGACCTTTAAAATTTCCTTGACCTCACATTTCTTTGTGTTTAGTTTTGTTTCAACGATACAAATCACAATATTTTATCAAGCATAATTTGCTTATAAGGGGTGTTAAGAAAGCTCGTTCCGGGATGAAATATTTTCAAAAATTTCAAAGTAGTGCTTTACTAAAGAGATGAATTTTCAAATCTGACAAAATCACTAGAGTGTGCTTTAGATTTATAGCAAATCATTTCTAGCAGAAAATTATAGGATTTTTCTTCCATATGAAAAAAAATATATATCTTTAAAGCACCCGAATGAGAGAAATGCTGGTCACTTTGAGTGAAAATAAAGGATAATTTACTTTTGTTTCTTCATAGCTTATCTTGCATCAGACAAGGTGATGAGCGTAGGTATAAGAACGATATATCATTTTTCAAAAGAATAGGTTTGTCATTTTGAAATATTTCACAGATTTGATAATTTTTTTTGCATAGTATTTGAAAGGATGTTTTGACCTGCGTACTATATATGTCACAAATATGCATCATCCGTAATTTTTCTCAACAGACATCAAGTGTTTTAATACCTGCCCTCCCCTTATTGATTCAACAAAAGATAGTTAAAATCTTATCCGTAGCAAGAATGGACTCTGTAAACATGAAATATCACAAATTATAAATTTCTTCTCATCGTATTTCTTTTTGAAAATAAAATAAAAATGTGGAACGAACTTTCTTAACACCCTTTACATATTTAGAAAAAAATCAAGTACATTTTTATACCTTCAGCTTTCCTTATACCTCACTTTTCTTCAATATATCTATTTACTAGTAGTTGTTTTAAGGAAACGTTTTCCAGATATATTTATGTAAGCTTACGTGAATGCACTGAAAGCATTTACACGAATGCAAATTTATGCAAATTTAATAAGGATGTCCTTTTATACCCTGGCCTTCACAATAACCTTTGACTTTACTATTTATTTCATATACTCCTATGGTGGAAAAGAGTAAGTAATATGAATATACCTTTGGCAACTTTGAAAAGTCAAGTCCAGTTTTCTTCGAATATTCTTAAAAGAAAAAAAAAGAAAAGTGTAAAACACAATTCATTTATAGGACTATTTCAAACTTTTTGCTCACTTCTTTTGAATCCATTGAATATAAAATAACCATAGTTATGCGAATTTTGACCGTTTATGTCCCTTTAAATATACATCATTCAAATTTTAATCTATTAAAAGATAAAAAAAAGTGTAAACCAATATAATTTCGTCTAGAAAGTATCTTGCATTTTTCCTATTCAAGGGTTGTCAAGTAAAATCGCAGATAACGCGTTTCTATTGAAAATATTAAGCGTAAAACAATGGAGCAAAAATGGGTGAAGATGACTAACAGTTATCTATATAAAAGAACCCTTAAAACAATTTATCTGTTAACAGGACATAAGAAATGGACTCCTGAAAATTTAAGAGGTGGGATCAGTACCTTGGAGAAGTAATCTTCCCCAATAGACTGGTCACACCTGCTGTGAGCCCTGTGTATTAGCCAAATACACGGACTGATCCATGATTAAGAGAAGGATTAATTAAGTAATGGTCAATGACTGGTATGAAAAACGCCATACAGCATCGACATATGATAATTTATATTTTTTTACTTGCTGACAAGATTATTGTATCAACCTTAAAATTTGCGAAATAATGAATTTAATCAAGAAGTTTGATATGTAGCGAGACTGCTGTCCCAAACTACAAATACAAAGTTTCAAACTCCAGTGTGTGCACAAGCTTCCAAACCAGTTTACTGAGGAATAAAATTATTTCAAGCATGTGCAACGGTGAAATCACCATATTTTAAGTAGGCTTATCAGCTGTAAACTCTTTTTTATCCGAGATGACGCTGTGTGACGTAGCCTTCCGCACTTTGGCGTAATTATACGTGCATCGAAAGGCGATACTATTTATAACATGAAAATTTTTTATGTTAATTAAGCACATATTTATTGGAAAATTGTTTGAATGTATATTGGTACAAAATGAAAAAAAACCTGAATGATTTACTACACTGTAACATGTTAGTACACTCTAAGAATGACACTACAGTATTTTAATTAACAAAGATAAACTTGAGATACATTTTGAACTGGTATGCTGCCCCTCCTCTTTCGTTAAAGTTCTGTTAAGGTTTTTCCAAAAGTCAAGATGTTCAAACATTTATTTTTACAAAAGCTCCAAAACTATGTGAGGTGTAAAGTTAAAACTTTTACAATTTATCAATATATCACTTGAAAACAAATATTTAAAAATTGTTTTGTTTTTTTTTTTAGAAAAAATATATCAAAAAATTGCATAATTAAAAAATGTACTTAAGTGTATGTACTTAGGTGTATGGTATTTTGTAAAAAATGTAATATTTTTTAAGTATTTGTTATCAAGTGATCAGTTAATCAATAATATATTTACAAACTGTAAACGTTTTAACTTTATAAACCACAAAGTTTTGGAGGTATTGTAAAAATAAATTTTGGGGCATGTTGACTTTTGGTAAAACCTTAATGTTTGCATTTGATGTAGGGAACGTGAGAATTTTTTATAAATAATTGATAAAGCTTGGAAGGGAATTTTCTTTTCATTTTTGATTAATTTTTCGTTCCTTGTCACAGATCATTGGTTAAGTCTAGGCGTTATATTCTAAGAGATAATAGATCAAACAGTTACTCCCTTTCATCTCCCAACGATTTACGGCGGGTGTGACCGGTCGGCAGGGGATGCTCATTCCTCCATGGCACCTGATCCCATCTCTGATGTTTTGGTCCGTGTTTGATCTACTCCTATTTTGTATTGTTTTATGGACCTTCGATCTTGAATACTGTTCGTTATCTCTATATGCTTCATCTAAGAATAAGTGTAAATTACAAAATTTAAATAACAAATTCATTTAGGATAAGGTTAATTTTATGTGTAACAAAACCGCTGAAAAAAACATCAAAGAAAAATTATTGCAATACAGTCGAGAAATTGCAAGCCAAAAAAGCATCCTTTATAATGCTGTTTTTTTTCTGGCAGTTGCAAAAGCAGCAGGATAAAAATACAGTACTTAGCATTATTTTTCTGCACTATTAATAGCATCAAACATTCACTTTCTACCAGTAATTAATATACTTACTTTGGGCACCATTGTCTAAAAGTCATTATAATACTATGTACAACAATTTACCTATACAACTAGAAACTTTAAAGTGAAACAGTTAACCCTTCTCAAACAATTCTTTCAACTTGTAATCAAATTAAGGTTTAAACTTATTTTTCTACTAGCTATAGGTTCCTTCAAGTATTTTAAATCATAAATCAACTTCTCCTCAAGAACAAGTTATCAAATAGTGGTTCAAAGAAGATAATAAACATATATCAATAACTGTATGTGTAAATATATATTATCTATACCAGGATGCTATATGTAATATGGACCACTAAACATTAAAGTAATTATGTTCATCCAGCGTAGAACTCTAACCAAAGTGCAACACTCTTTTTTATCGAAATGAAACGTTTTCAAAATAATTCAATTTGGTATAACATGAATCTAACTCCTCCATGCCACCTGATCCCACCTGTGATGTTTTAGAGGTCCGTGTTTGCTCTGCTCCTATTTTGTAATGTTTAATGGACTTCTGAGCTCGAATACTGTTCGTTTTCTCCAAATATTTCATGAATACAAAGCGTTCTGTTTTACCCCTTTCAAATATATAATAATGATGCGTTCATATCTTTTGAAAATTAGGTTATGATTCATGCTGTATATTTGAGTGTAAAGTGCTGAAATTATGCAACAAGAACAAACATATCTATTTCTAAAATTTTTCTATAAAGTTCTTCTTTAAGCAACAAAAGCATTTTTGATTTTTTTTTTCGCCTATCTATCCTAATATAAATCGATCAGTTTCTTTTTTACAGGTAATGTATGTAACAAACTAAGTATTGCTGGAAGATAATAAGCATGCCAAGATCAGACCATAAGCAATGTTTTGCCTGCAAATGTCTACTTACTTTTAATTTCTGAAGATGCAGGAATAATTGGGATAATTAATGAAACAATTTACAATGAAATAATTGGTATTACCAGTATGGACAATATTTAACATTTTCTTTTCAAATGTGTGGCAAAATTTTACGATAAATCATCTAACAGTATTTTTTGGCTTGATTTTTCTTTCTTTTTTTTTAATTAAAAAATCAATAACACACAGACATATAGGAGGTGGTTAGAATATTTTCTGTATAAAATAAGTTGTACAAAACATTGAACGTATCACTATATCTGATATCACTTCTCCTATACAAATATTGGCGCGAAATTTTACCTTCCACTTCCTGAACATCTGGAATCTCTTCGTAAGGACACTCTGGTTCATCGTCGTCGTCCTCTAAATCGTTGTCTACAAGTATAACATGATTCATACCTATATATTAAAGCTTAGAAATTTATACGCTAGATTTCAATATCAAAATTTAGTGCTCGGGCTCTTCATTACATCTCAGATATTAATTAATCAGCGCTTAACTGCACCAAACGTTTTTTAAAACTTTTTTGAAAATCTTGAAATAATTAATTCATACATTTGAGAGTTCAAAAATACGCCAGTTTAATAAGAAGTAAAGTAAAGACGAATTAACGATTTTGAATTATATAGTTTATCGCTGATTTTCAAATAAGGAGAAATCATATTGGAAAAACAAACAGACTCATTGAAGGAAATGCAACAGAGTTACATGTTGAAATGAACGAGCCGTGAAATCCATTATTAACACATAACTGAATTCTTTAGAATGTTATAATCTCAGATTTCATGCTTCGTGCTCCTTACATGCATATTTTAATTTTAAAATTGTATTCTCTTAATGACATATATCGGAGAGAGAAAACGAGAGAGAGATTTTAAGATTTACTGTAGTCGCCTGCCTAACGCAGTAGTTGGAACAGGCGTTGATTCTTTCGTCACGTCTACGGGGCGTAGAGACCGGTAAACCGGTCCTTCACATGAGATTATATAAACCGAGGTTTCGTGTAGCAGTAGGTGTTCAAAAGCCCTGAGTGCTGAGTATACGTCTAAATTTTTAGCCCTCTACCTGTAAGTGGCGGTGATTCAATGATGGAGAAATTCTCAAAACAACGTTAAACAACACTCATATGAATAAATTTACTTTACAAGCCCAAACTTATATCAACGGGTTTGGGTTTTATAAAACAAAATTTTCACTTCATGGAAGATGACATACAAAGATAACACGCGTTTATTTATTTATTTTTCTTTTTGGTCGTTTGAATACAAAAAAAACTTTTCCTAAAATCTTTACTCTCTGTTTCCTAAAGAAGCATTAAACTGAAACCCAGAACTGATGCTGAAACTTGAAATCACATTGTATGCATGAAGATGCTTTCATATGAAAATGCTCTTAAAACGATTTGTAAAAATATTTTTAATATAATCTTAAATATATCTTTAATCATAGATTGTTACATAACTCTTGCCTCAGGATGCAGGAATTGAAAAAGCAACATGAATTAATCTAGACTATATAGGGAAACTTAAACTTAAGATGGATTGTCTTTTCTGCTCATTGAGAAGATTTTAGAAGATGCTTTCAAATTTCAATTATTTTCTTCATTATTTCTCAAATGTTGTTCTTCAAGAGAGTAGTTTTATTTTCTTTTTATCCAAAAATGTTTTGCGGAAAACGTTTGGGTGAAATCGCCCAAAGGGTTTGGAGAAGTTGAAAATGTAAAAAAAAAAATGATCTTCAACTTACAGAGGAAAAAATCTCACTTGAGCCATTGGCAAAAAGTGACAAAACTGTAATATGATGTTTTAGACCTACCTTAGAAGTATAAAATCATTAAATATTTAATATTTTACGGGAACTGGATAGAAATACCTGGTAACGATATTGGGATTGGTGGCTGTTTTCTACTGAAGGGTGGGATTCTGGACACGGGCTTAGTGCCAGGAGATGGTTTTACCGCAGCAATCTCTTCATAATCATCCACAACCTCATCAGCAGAATCCTCGTCCTGGCCAGCCGTGTCTGTTGATGAACCCTTCTCAGGCTTAGCTAGATTGTCATGCAATAATGAAAGGAGTTATAGAGCATGCAACCTTAACTGTCAAAACAGTCAATAGAATTGTGAGTTAAATATTCTAAATTGCACATTGCAAGTTTTTTAGAGAAGAAATGTAGATTCATTCCAAAAACAAATATCATTTCTAACGTTTTATGGGTGGTGCTTTCTTTTTTCCAGGGCCTGGAGAACGATTGGATTTAGCATCTTTGATTTTTGTTGCCTCTCTAAATTGTGGACCCCCGACAGATGGTTTTGGAAATTCTGTAAATGTGACATATCAGTAACCAGCAATTAACTTATTGCTCCGTCAACAAGAATTTAGATGAGTTGTGCAGTTAACGCTATCGGCGTTTTACATACTAGAAATAAATGCAGGTAAATGAATATTTGTAAATAAATTATTTAAGATCATCAACTCTTTCACAACATGGCACTTTTTTTCCATTGTTTTGTCCCCTACAAATTTATTGATTTGTTCATGTAAATTAGTTGAAACTGATTCGCCGAGAATCATTTGTTAAAAAACGCTATTAGCCGGTGAATGTTGAAGCCACGCCCACAACGGTCAATATTGCTTGACGACGGTGATATTCCACAAGTATTTATGCACACAAAATTCACTATTATAAGCATATGATTACTGGGGTATGCTATTACATGTATTGCATATCCTCGGATGAAAATAGTTTTTCGTGGGATGAAAATTTTCAATGTTACACTCAAAAACATGCAACATTTATATAACATTTGTATGCAAAGCATGCAAACAATTAAATTAAAAAATTTATAGAATATTGCCTACCAGACTGAGTCGTTGGAGTAGGGGGTGCTTTTCTTCTATGGGTATCTGTACATGAAGAAAATAAATGCAATTGTAGAAATTTAATACAACGACTCATATCTACTCGCTCCAACCTATTGTTTTGCAAGATTTCTTAGCTCGGTCCTCGCTATACGTAGTTTGTATGCTCCATTAATCATTTGCAAAGAACATAAATGGATAAATAAGATACACGGCCTGGATAGAGACCTCAACAGAACAATATGGCTGCAGAGAAAATAAAAAAGAAATAATTTGAAACCACATGAAAAATCTCTAATTTGTTAATAACTTCCTTGCAAAACAAATTATTGATTTAAATTTCACGAGATTGGATCGTAAAAGGACCTGTTATTTTGTGCAAAATGGGGCATTCAAAAAACCTTCCTCTGATTACTTATTTCTATAAGGCAATTGAGGTAGACGAATAAACAAAAATATACATGACTGTTTTATATTTTGAACTACGATATGCAAACGGAAATGTGGACTCTTAACAAAACAAGTTTATTGGAGGACATATACATGTACATATGATATACAATAAATATATCACATCTGCATGTTTATATATGCAGTGTTGTCTTTAAAGAGAAAGTTTAAATGCATATTGATATAGTGGTTCATCTAACCAAAACTTAATTTCTTATTTGTATGAGTTCATTGAATAGAAAGGAAAGTGATTTTTCTGGGTTTTCTTAAATATCATACTTTGTTTGCTTTCAATATTTAAACTATTCTGAAACTGCCCTTTAATCCATCATGCGATCTTTTTTTAAGAAAAGAGTTAAGGGGAAAGAGGTTGACAATTTGGCAATCAAACGCCTTCCTCAACTACAAATTAAGAAGCTAATTGGATAATTATTGCAGTGATAAATTCTTTAACAGGTTTACTTTTTTTCTTAAAAGACACGAATCGCCTTTATTGGATGCGGATTTCGATTCGTCTAGATAAAAAGAAAGATTATGTAAGCAGCCAATTCAAACATTGAAGTGTTGGTATGTCAGCAGTCAATTCAAACACTGAAGTGTCGTCGATGCATCTAAAACTTCCTGGTCTTGATGAAGTGGAAGATAGTGCTATTTTTTCCCCCAAGGTTTGTATTTATAAAATTCATTATAATTACATAATATTTTGGACAGACTGAGTTGTCACAGAATTTGAGCATATTCATCCATGGGTTTCTGAATGACTCCAAATATTTTTTAAGGCAATGAATAGGCATCCAGGGAATACTATAGATTAATTGACATAGATGGCAGCAATGAATCTAGTCAGCTATGCACCCTTATTCTCTATTTCTTCTTTCTCTCGAACACACACACAAACACAAAAGAATATACATACAAGAGTATGTTCATTTTATTTATGTGCATGTTTGAATTATGAATGTAAAATATAGGTACAAAATTTACAATCCGATCACTAACTCAAAATTTAGTTTCATCCTATCATTCATTGACAGTGTAAAAGTTTCTAACTTTCTGAAAATTGTGCACTCTAGTTTGCATCTGTACCAGTAAAAAATATATTAGGAGGTAAAGTGATATTTGTTCGACAATAAATACAACAGCTGATAACGCACATGCAAACTAATTAGTTTTGCTTCAGTCGTGCATACATGAGAGGCCATTTTGAAATTGACTGCCAATTGTGAATAAGTGATAGTGATTTCATTTATTCAAAATAGGTGATATCGTCTGTTTGAAGAGGTAATATCAGCTTTTTTAAAAAGAGATAATCAACAATGTTAAAAAGTTAAATGGGAACAAAAGGGTTCAAAAGTTGGTCATGTGATCAAATCCTGTGAAGCCCAAAGGGCTTTCAGCAGTTCAGTATAAATTTGATCACTTTCTAGTCAACTAAGTTCATTTCCCAGTGAACTTTTTAAGATTGTTGCTTATCACTTATATTTACATTTGAGACGATTAAATTCCGAGTAAAACTGCATTTATTACAGGAACGGGCCGCCGTATTGCTATTGCTATTGCTATGCGCAATGACGTAGAAGTTGTTAGGTCTTGAAAGTTCGCCTCGCTCCAACATTTGAATATTTACAATGATGTTCAGCAGTCCAGCTCAGGAATTCTTTGTTTATAATGTAAGAACAATGATTCCTACTGATAAAAACCTTACTATATTATGAGTTCTTAATATATTTGAAGTCAAAAGCGGTGATGTCTCCTGTTTTAGTTTACATAACTTCAAAGTAATTTCGGGTTAATAAGATCCTTACTTTTCGAATAAATGATAACACCAACGCAAGCAGCGGAATAATTTTTGTTTATTTTGCAAGTTGTGGTATATCCCTATGCAACAGAAATCAATCAAATACTTTTACATGAGATGAAAAAAACACTTGTCGTGACCTTCAACTCGACATTAGGTATATCTATGACGTTTAACAATATCTATTCATGTGTCTACTCGATCCAAGTGAACTTGAAATAAAAGTGTCTGGACATTAACATTACACCTGCTTCATATCTGGGTGTTTTACTGACTATAAATGAAAGGGACCACCTAATAACTAAATTGTCTGACAAACGAGATAATTTCAGCTTTGTCCTTATTTATATGGTAATATTACGCTATTACATGTACAGCTTTTTACGCCTTTTTTCGCATAAATTAAGGTTACATTCTTCTTGCAATAAAACTGAACATTCAATTTTCAAAGAGAGCCAGGCTTTTCACTAGTAAGTTGATGTTACAGTGATTTCATCCGCCTCGTTTTAAGCCAACATTTCTGAGATCGATCACTGTTCGTCATCTTCACGTTTTACATTTTACACACAACAATATAAATGGCTGGAAAATCATACACTTTAAAAATGACAGGAAATAAATCTCTGTACAGGCGGTGTGATGTAACTATAAATAAAATTAATAACTTCCTTATTTGACTGTTTATCTGCGCTATTAAATTGTTAACACGTCAAAAATAATACAAATTTTAAAATGTAAATACTTTTTTGCCCATTTAATCAGAATTGTAACTTTTTGCTGCTGCACAAGATCAATTCTGCAATATGAATATGAAAATTGATGGCGAATTTTAAAACATGAACAAATTAAATGTAGCCAATTGTTTGTTTTTTTTTAGGGGGGTTGGGGGGTTGGGTTGAAATCACGTCGCAGGTTTTTATTTAAAAATCCAAAACTGTAGAATAATGAGTCTTTAATTTTCGATCAATTACAAATTCAAAAATTATTGCCTTATAGGAACAATGAAACAAATGGAGATAAGGAATGGTATTCAAGATCAAAAGTTGATAAAAACAATACAAATTAGGAGCAGAGCAAACACGGGCCTCCAAAACATCGGAGGTGGGATCAGGTGCCATGGATGAGTAGGTAAATAATGGACTAACAATTAGTATGAAAAACGTCAGTCAGCATTTGACTCAATGATAAATTGTATTTGCTGATAAGGTCATCGTTTCGACCATAACACTTACGAAATGATGACTCTAAACGAGACTGCTGATATTCTTGTTTCATTAGCTTGTTTTTGTCAATGATTTACCTCGTTTCAGAAATTGCTCATATGTAGAGCATGCTCTTGCATATCGAATCAACTGAGATATACAAACTCCATATGCAGGTGATGATGGTATATTGCTGCATAAGTAAGGGAAGTTGACAATTGTAAAGTTAAAGTCATCATGTTTATCATAGAGCTCGGTTGTTAGATTACAATTAAAGTATTATTCTTGTACAATATCCAGATATGAAACAGATCTGTCAGACTCGGTGGCATCTTTTATCTCAAGCTCATCGAGATACTAAGTATATGGTACCATTGTTCATTGACAATACGTTGTTGATATATCTAAATGTCGAGTTGAAGGCCACAGTTAGTGTTTTCTTCTTTTCATGTTTAAGATTTTGGACACATTCTGCTTCATATGAATACAAAAATAGGTCTGCTAATATGGTATTCATGGGAATTCAAAATTAAATCAAATATGAGGCATGGAACACTGGACAGATTCATATACAAAAGAGTAATCAAACCCTTGCGTATAAATTATTTTCCCTCGCAACAATACTCAAAGAAAACTTTAGAATGGAGTTAAATAAAAAAAGTAGGAATATTAACATTAGTATTTTCAGTACTTTATGGCATTTAGCATCATTTTTTTATAATAGATTTGCAACTATCCATCGCTAATTATTTTTTATTTTAAATTAGGAAAATCACTATGCATTATTACATGCGTACATTATCGAATTACATTAGTTAATTTACTTTTTATCACTTGTTTCGACATTTGTATTTCATTTATCAAATTCTTAGAGTGGTTTGGTCCCAAATAAGATTTTAACATAATTTTTAACTCACTTGGAAGAGGGGGACGAGGGGGTGGGAGTTCATTCGACGGAAGAAGGTGAACCATGGGTTTCTTTTGAAATTCTAAGTAAAGACTTCCTTCAACAACGTCCATGTTTACGTTGGTCGAAAAATTTCGGATTGTCATAAGTTCGTAATCCACGAAATCATCATATATTGGAGCATACACTTCAAGGTTTTGCACCACCTCACTATCCAGTGGTAGAATGGCTATAGATCTTTGACACGAGAATCCGCTCGTAGATGGCAGCACGCCTGCCGGTTTGTGATGCCCAATGACCACCTCTTGTCTGAAAATACCCGTAATCTTGAAGAAACCCTCGAAATGAGTGATGTTATCAATGGCCTCGTTCAGATTTTCGGTCATGACTCTTTCCATTTCAGAGTCTATAAAGCGTACATACTGAGGCATTTTGAAAGTTTCTACAACTTCACGTATCGTGTATGGTGTTTTGTCTGGAATAAGATAACACAAGACCTCTGCATCATAAGATACCAATATTTTTGTTTGGTTGATTCTGCATACAATACCCATGTCAGGAATTTCTCTATCTAGTTCCAGCTCGGCCCCGGTATGTATCCTGATGGGAATTGTCCAACGTTTTCCTTTGTGAGCATTAAAAGACACTCCCACCTTTATAAATCTTGGAAAATATTCCACAAGATCTTTCATGCTATGAAAAGTGTCTTTGAGACAATGCACATGGAGCTTACCACAATAACCCAATGGTATAAGAATTTCTGAACCAATATTTGAGTCATCTTTTCCTTCCAAAAGATTTGTGCCGACGGGGCGTGCTTTGACTTTTGTATAGTGTCTCTTGAAATCTAGTTTTATGAGATCTCCGTTTGAAAAGCTCTCAGCCTCGTTCTCACAGTAATATCCATCAGCGACTTTTACAATCGTTGGTAATTTGTCATTCACAATAGTAATAAAAGAAAAAGTCTCACTAGACCATTCAATACCATCATCAATTCTGTTTGCCATCTTGTTTAATCATTTTTAACCAAAATTAATTGCTGATAAATTTATAAACATCCGGGAAAGATTGATTTGAGGAAACATCTCTTGAATACAGGATCACTAAAATAACACGCTTTGTAAAGGCACTTAACGAATTGGTTATTTATAATTTTGTTGCAATTGATTTTCTTTTAACTCAAGTTGTATTATCTTTATTAGTATTTCAAGACCATAAAACTCCGGAAATAAATAAACATTTTATCCCTGTTCCTAATAGGAAACGAGATCATATATATATTTGTATATTGACAATGGTATGTTTAGATGTATAATGTAGAAAGACTCTTCAAAAAATACAAGAATAGAAATGTTAGTCAAACACATCAGTTTTCCCCTTTATCCATCTTTATTTCGACTTTGTCTTCCTTTTGATTACTTTTTCCTTTGCTTTTGCATTTGGATGAAACTATGTATGTTGATATTTGTTCTCATATTATAACCTTTAAATTTAGAACACATTTTAAAATGAAAGATATGGAGATATCGAACAGTATTCAAGATCAAAGCCCATAAATCAATACAAAATGTGAGCAGAGCAAACACGGACCTCCAAAACATCAGAGGTGGAATCAGGTGCCATAGAAGAGTGAGCATCCCCTTCCGACCAGTCACATCCACCGTGTGCTCCTTGTCATGAGTGGGAAATCATGGAAAATCCGTCGGCAATTCAGCGTATAAATAATGGACTAACAATTAGTATGAAAGACGTCAGTCAGCATTAGACTCAATGATAAATTGTATTTGCTGACAAGGGCATTGTGCCGACCATAGAACTTACGAAATGATGACTTTAAACGAGGCTGCTGATATTAAAACCAGTTCATGAATTCACATGTACATAAGTACAAATTTGTGCCAAAACTTAAAAAAATATTTAATTTATCAAGTATTGAATTTTCAGTTTGAGGCGAATCATATAAAATTTATCTGTTTACTTCCAGTACTTTTTTTAAAAATGTAACTGATTATGATAACTAATGGCTGTTAATTTTATAAATCCAAGTTATTTTTATAAATCCAATGTACATAAACTCATGTACGTGGCAAAGCTTATGTATTAGTCAGGTAAATTGAAAACTCCGTCATCAAACTAGTATACTATAATGACCTAACAATTGGTGTAAAACATGGCAGATAGAGTAAAACCCAGCAGTAGATTTTATTTAAAATTAAGGTCATTTGAATGACCCGTAAAATTAAAATTTGAAAAAGAATAGAACATGATTATCTATTTTTCGTGAATTCTAGAGAATCCAAAGAGATAATTAATCAATTATTCTGTAATCTCCTTTATAAAATCAAAATTAGTCCTTGGAGGTTTGGAAGGTCACATTATATATTTGCTTTGAATTTCGGAAAGAAATATTATAGATGATTCACGGATTATTCCTCCAGGAGATATTTAAGTACCCATTTCTAGGGGAAAGGTCACTGAAGCCCTTTCCTTTACTACTCATTAAAATATATATCCACAACAGTGATGGAGAAACTTCAGGAATACTGTACAACCATATATTCGAGAAGTGGTTTAAATCAGATGTGGATACTTAAAAATTCCATGGAACTTTTAGAAAATTTGAAATAACAATATAACTGATGTAACAATAATATCAACATCTCATTTGAAGTCATTATTTTGCAAGTTTTTTGGTCGATACAATGACCCTGTCAGAAGAAACAACCAATCACTGGCATTTTACATAATAGTAGTTACTAGTGGACCATTATTAACACACTGGATTATGTAAGGTTTTTCTCTCTCCCTTTTCCCCGATCATGACAAGATGCACACGGCGGATTTGACCGATCGGTAAGGGATGCTCACTCCTCCATGGCACCCGTTCCCACCTCTGATGTTTCAGAAGTCCGTGTTTGCCCTGTTTCTGATTTGTATTATTTTAGTGACTTTTGATCTTGAATACTGGTCATTGTAGGGTTTTTTAGATCTTAAAATCAAGGGCCCGACTGGGCTTTTCCATTTGGGAAAAATATTAACATTTGGTTGAAACGGGAAAAATGTTATTTTTAATATTTTTGTAAATGAATTCAAATAAGAGTTGTTTTTTTTATTTGCAAGGTATTTATTGACATTTTTACATTCAGTAAATTAGTCTTTGATGTATGCCTTTTAGATTTTTTTTAATTTTATTCCTATTATACATGTTACTGAGTTCAGACATTTTTTGACCATATTTGTCTGTTTTGATTTCTTTTGAGAATTTTCTTTTAAGAAATTGGGAAAACACATACTGTTCGTTATCTCCATATCCTTCATCTCCATATATTTCAATATATTAAATGAAAAAAGTGAAGAAAATGTACAACGATTGATTTCAAACTAAAGACAATACAATTCTGTAAACAGGGCATAAACAGGATCCCTGGAAATCCCGAGGGGGGATCAGGTACCCTGAAGGAGAAAGATCCCTGCCTTATATTGATATAGTAGAGGACACACCATTCGTCAAAATTAATTTAGTTTTAATCAACAAAAGCCTAACAATCAGTAGGAAGCCAAACTCAAAGCGTAGAAATTTAAGCATCATATTCCTATATCATATAAAGGTTTTTTAAGCAGAATATTATTTCATATGTAAAGATGACGATTAAAAATCTGAATTCATCTCGTTTGCCATATATTTTAGTTTTTAGTTGACCTTAGATGAATACGTCAAAATATGAAATAGATGTGGCAGACTAGAAATGAACATTTAGAAAAGAAGTATATTGCCACGCTGACAAAACTTATTTGATTTATTAAAATTATTAAACGCTATCATAGTTGCTTTATATGAATGGCAAGTGAAGCGCTTCAATATTCAATATTTTCCATTTTCATTGTACGATTTCTCTATTTTCAATGTATCTTTTCATTGTATATTTGCTTACTTTTCTTACTGTAAATTTTTATTTGTATTCTACAGTCGTCTGATTGACATTACAGAATACAAAAAAATAGCAATACAAATAAAAAAAATATGCAATTGCAATGCAATTGGAAAAGATAGAATGTTTGACGCGCCAAGGTTTGCAAATTTCCAAGAAAATAGAATTACAGCAAAGAAGTTCTCCCTTTCAAAATTTATGTTGTCATTATATCTGCACGGCACCAGGAATGATCGTATGCTCAATGCATTTCAGACGATCCTTGAAAATAAATTGTTTCCCATGAAAAGGAGAAAAAACTATGTTTTATAAAACTATTTCAGAAAAGGAAAAACATTTTCAAATCATGAAAGCATTTTTTAAGATATCAAATCCTCTTTGAATGAGGTCTATTTTTAACTTTTTTAAGAGTATGATCATTGAATCAGATCACGCAGCTGACAACATGTAGGACTGATCCAGAAAACCGGTTTAAATTGCGTTCTATGATTTGCTTGAGATATCACCTCATGCTATCAGAATTATATAATACGCAAGAACCTTGTGTTTAAGTGATTCATACATTTTATGTAATATGCTGATCGAAATCAATTGAGTGCTAAGAGATACACATGCATGTCCACCATACTTTCTCTCTGTGTCAAGCTACGAGAAGTAAGACTTAATTTAAAATACATACATTTTAATACATTTACTGAAGGCATTGAATCTTATATAGCCTTTTTATAATACACGTGCAAAACTTTATAAATGTCACTTATGGGGAACCGACAGCTATAATGTTTGTGAAATATGATGACTTAAAAATTTCTCTATCGTGAACTTCTTTTATACCATTAATACATACCTATCGATTTTTTTCGGTCTTAATTTTGATTTAATAGAAAAAAGTAAGATCTAGACATTATCACTTTCTAAACAGAGCGAGGCTAATGACAAATATGTTGCTACCTTAAAGGTATTATTAATCTTGCTTGAAGTCAATTTTTTGCGAATTCTATTAAATGACAAAATATTAGTAAAAAAAAATCCTTAAGCAAAAATTTTTAAAAGAAAGTGGGCAACTTTTATTGCAAATTTATATATATATATATATATATATATATATATATATATATATATATATATATATATATATATATATATATATATATATATATATATATGTATATATATATTGCTCGCCCAAGATGCGCATTTGTCAAAGCTTCTGCTCTTGAGTCGCGGAGATCGGTCCTTCATATGAGACGTTTAGATTGAGTCTTGTGTCGTAGTGGTAACGGTCGAAATTTTGAAGCCCCCCCCCCCCCTCCATCAGTATGTAGTGTGTCTCAATATTATTGAAGAATGTTCTAAGGGACTTTAACAAACAATGTTCTTAAAGTTTACAAAGAAACACGTATCCAGAGTTAAAAAATGGACACACATAAACTTTGAAAAAATATTGTAAAGTACATTTTAAAATACACTTTAAAAGTATTTTTTTAACTTGTATCATGTGGTAAAATTTTGCAGATTTTTCGTGCATTCCACTTTAGATTTCAACAACAAGGAAATAAAAATGCAAATAATTGTATGACTATATTGTACTTATTATTTGCAGCATTAAACAGATAAACAATTCCTTTATTCAGTCGACTCGATGATTATCATTAAATAAAGAACAAAGGCATCATTTACGTGATAGTTAGTATATATGTCCAGGAAATGCTACTCTAAGCAGAGGGTATAGTATACACTTATCCAATGGTTGTGAGTGGGATAGCTCTTTTATCAAACCCGCGACAGAGAACTATTCCCCGAGGGCTTGCAGACTATGAAGAATAGTTATTTTACCTTCTGAACTTGATAAAGGAAACATTTTAACAGAAGTATAATAATTGAAATAAGACTGTAATTTAATCTACACGGCGTTTTGACTGTTATATTTTAGTTGTGATATATCTATTATGACCTGTACCCTGTAATTATCTTCTTTCTATTTCTTATAGTGTATGTACATGTATTATACGGAAACAAACCTATTTTCTTTTCTTTTTTTAAATGAAATTAGCAAATGACAACTTTATGCAATTTTAATTGAATTGGATAATTATTTTCATTCAGCTTCTATTAAACGACAAAGGAGAATTTTTATCTAGAGCAAAGACATTTATGTGAACAAGCTCAAAGGTTTTTTTTCTTTTCATGCATAAGATTTTGCAAAAATTCTGCTTCACGTGAAAACAAAAATAGGTCTGCTAATAACGGGCCGAAATTGGTATCCATTGAAATTCCAATAAACCAGTTCACGATAAGGTACGTCAATTCCGTTTTTATTGAAGCAGCTGTTGATGATATCAAAAAGCCTGGACTTTAATTTACCGGTGGGAATGGTTGTGTATAAAGTTGAAAAGGCGTTAGTTTTTATGCTGTTGATTTTGGTACAATCTTGTGATTTCAAATTGTCCAAAAGTTCCTTTCAATATTTAGGTATCCACATCTGATTTATACCACTTCTTGAATATATTGTTGCACTTTACTCTTGAAATTTCTCCTTAATTACTGTTAATATCTTAGTAAGGAGTAAAGAAAGAGGCTTGGTTGGACATTTACTAGAACCCGCTATGTATCTTTGTTTGTAAGATTCTTATGAAGTTTCGAAATCCAATACCGGTATATTTATAGCAGTTTAAATTCATTTTGGTTCTAAAGGATATTAAAAATTTCAAAACTGTCCATATGATTTTAAAGAATAAACTTCCTTAGAAAGGGAAAAATTGGTATAAGTTGGATTTCCACTTGTAGTTCTTCTAAAATACAATTTATATAATGAGCCTACAAACGAAGACAATGTTGTTACCTGCTTTGTCAGCCAGGACCCGTACGTACTGATAATATGGTTTAATAACCAATCAAGGACCCGGAAGACAGTACACACCAAATTGCATTAAAAAAATAACAAGAGCTTCGTGGGTCACAACGCTTATCTGAGTAGCTATAGTCTTTCTGGTATTCATCGGCATATTTCTTTTTCTATATTCTTATGAAAAACTTTAAACAGATACCCATTCTATCCCAGGTGTCATGACTTGATCAAATTTAAATTCACAAAAAGTATATGCTTCATTACAAATATGACTAATCATGACTTTGATCCCTCATTTTGGGCTTTTTGTGGCTCCATCCCATCCCCCTTGAGGTCATCATTCTATACTATAATCTAGATACAAATAATCATTGCTTTGTTTCTCCTGGAAAAAAAATCATATACTTCAACGTAAAGCTCTGATCCTTTATTTCTGAACTAACCAACCCCCAGGGTACAAACTTCAATCTACACTACCTGAGGATAATTCCATATAAAATAACAGACACGTATTTGTTGTTCATGAGAAGATTTTTATGCATCTTTCCTATATATTCCCATGTTAAATTTGGATCCCCGGTTGTGGCCCTATCCTAGCAAAGAGTCATGATTAGACCAATCTTGAATTTACACTACCTAAGGTTGCTTCTGCAACGCTGTAACTAATCATGGTTTTGCTGTTCAAAAGAAGCTTTTTAAAGATATATCCTTTTATTTCTGAGTAAAACTTAGGTCTCATATTGGTCCGCCCTACCACAAGGTGTCATGAATGGAGGAAACTAAAATCTTAAGTATGTAATGAAGCTGTCGCTTAAGATTCGGCTTTCTATTCAGATGAGTCAGACTTTGTCCAAGATTTTATACGTGAAAAGAAGAAAACATTCGCTATGGCCATTAACTCGACATTCAGATATATCGACGACGTATTGTCAATTAACAATGGTTATTTCACTCTGGCGTCGATTCGATAAATCCCAGTGAACTTGAAATAAAAGAAACCGCAGTCTGACACGTATGTTTCATATTCAAGGTATTCTCTTGGAGAAAGACGTTAATGGTAATCTAACAACCGAGCTATATGACAAACAAGATGACTTTTACTTTCCAATCGTTAACCTCCCTTACTATTGCACCAATATACCTTCATCACCTGCATACGGGTTTATATCTCTCAGTTGATTCGATACGCAAGAGTATGCTTTACGTATGAACAATTTCTAAAACGAAGTATGTTATTGACAAACGAGTTGCTTAAAAAAGAATATCAGCAGTCTCAGCAAATAAGAGGTTTTTTTATTTGCAAGGTATTTATTGACATTTTTACATTCAGTAAATCAGTTTTTGATGTATGCCTTTTAGAATTATTTCACATTATTCCTATTAAACATGTTACTGAGTTCAGACATTTTTACTATATTTGTCTGTTTTAATTTCCTTTGAGAATTTTCTTTTATGAAATTGGGAAAACACATACTTTTTACCATTGGGAATGAAGGTTATTTCCGACCCCCTACGATCCCTAAAAGAAACTCTCTGTTATCTCAACATCATCTTCCATTACTTATGCAGCAATATACCTTCATCACCTGCATTCGGTTTTTAAATATCTCTCAGTTGATTCGATACGCATGAGCATGCTCTACATATGAACAATTTCTAAAACGAGGTAAATTATTGACAAACGGGTTGCTGAAATAAGAATATCAGCAGTCTCGTTTAAAGTCTTCATTTCGTAAGTTCTATGGTCGATACAATAACCTTGTCAGCAAATACAATTTATCATTCAGTTAAATGCTGACTGTCCTTTTTAATACTAATTGTTGGCATTATATATTTCCATTTCTAATTTTTTTCCCCTGTGATAACTCTTTGAAAGTTAGCGGAGTTGATTTCTTGATAATTCTACCGGAATGTAAATTAGGCAGTTCGATAAGTCAGCAGCTAAGGAGTCCTTATATGCATTCAAATCTGCGCATCTGTCTCTGTGTCTGATACTAAAGAGGCCAAATATGCATGTAAATCTTTTGCGGCTGCCTTTGTGTTTTACGTCAGTGGGAAACGACTTTTGAAATTGGCATGGGAATCCTCTTGTAATTTAAATCCTTGTCTACATTTTTAAAATATAAATCTACAATTTTGATTCACAATGAAATGGAAATATAAGGAATCACTGTCTAGTTAGTATAGTATGCCAGGGACATCAACAAAAGTGAGAAATATACTGGCATACTATACTGACTAGACAGTAATTCCTTAAATACACACTGAATTGTCGACGGACTTAAATCAAGTTATTTCCCGATCATGACAAGGAGCATAGAGCGAGTGCGACCGGTCGGCAGGAGATACTCACTCCTCCATGGTACCAGATCAAACCTCTGATTTTTTTTAGGTCCGTGCAACCCAAATATCCACGAATTCAAAATTATCACACCGTCAAAAAGTAATGATAATTTTCTTGACAAAAATTTTAATTCCTACATCAAAGGATGGTTTTTGGCAAGTTTTGAAGAAATTCGTTAAGTGCTTCCAAAGAAGAAATCAAAAATGTGAATGTTTTTAAAAGACAACAAAAAACAGGAAAGACGACATGCAGACGGAAGCCTGACACTCTTCGATCAGAAAATCTCACTTGAGCCTTCTGCCTAGATAAGGTTAAAATTAAGTAAGATGTGACGAAAAGAATTTTCCAGTGTGTGACTGGATATAATTTGACGATTTTAGTATTTTCTATCCCCAGGTCAGAAATAGAGATAGATAAAACAAGACTCGTTACATAAACATCATACCGTCACAAACACTGGAAGATATGACTGGCTCACTCAAATTGTGTCGGCAATAAAGGATAAAATATTGAAGGATTAAAGGCAAATTGTCACCAGACTCATAACCTTGCAGCAGAGTATAGGAATTATCAGTCAGAGAAATCGCGAGATCTATATGGCATATTCAATAGGCCAATAAGCATGGGACAAGTGAGTTGTGTTATTTAATAAATAAATTAGTACTAAAATTCTCAATACAGTCCTATGCAACCTCAATAACCAATTATATATATATATACCTTTTATATATATAATTTTAGATTGCCCTTTAGATATATATATATATATATATATATATATATATATATATATATATATATATATATATATAAATAATCATTAATTTGATCACTTACTTCTGCCAGGAGGCGGTGGTGGTCTAGGTGGTGGTTCCTCCTCAAGTTCCGGATGTGGCACCAGATGAATTCGAGGGGCCTTGCTAAATTCCAGATAAAGTCCACCGTCCACAAAATCCATATTGACATTTTTGGAAAAATTTCGCGCCAAGAAAAATTCATAATCATTTTTTTCTTCATACTCTGGAAGATAGACCTCAATATTCCTCACAGCCTCGCTATCAAGTGGAAGAATGGCTATGGCCCTCTGGGTGATCTTTTCTGCTGAAGTTCCAGCTAAAGATGGCTTGTGGTGACCAACGACCACTTCCTGTTGAATCAGTCCAATGATCTGTAAGTAACCATGGAAATGGCTGATATTGTCAATAGCCTCCGTCAAGTCCGAGGTCACGATTTTCTCGAAATCTTCATCTACGAAACGAATGTATTGCGGTAAATCGAAATTGTCTACAACTTCGCGTATAGTATACTCTTTCTCATCTGGTTCTAGATAAAATCGTGCCAGTTGATTTGATTGGAGCAGTACTTCTTTTCCGTCTATCTTGCACACAAGTCCAGCTTCAGGAATCACTCTATCTAATTGCAGCGTGACGCCTTTCTCGATTCGGACTTCTTCGGCAGAATAAAGCCCACGTTTCCCAGTGATAGGTCGTCCGGTTTTAACAAAGTGTGGAAAGTTCTTAATTAATTCTTCAACACTGTTAAATGTATTTTGCACACATTCCACTTTTACTTTCCCTTTGTAACCTAGTGGAATCAGAATGTCTTTGTCCGGGGATAAGTATCCCAGATCGTCTACTTTCGGTTTACCACCAACGCACCGCCCTCGTACTTTGGAATAACTTTTTTTAAAATCCAGTTTGATAAGGTCGCCATTTGAAAAGCTTTCGGCTTCATTTTCGCTGTAATATCCATCAGCTACTTTGACGACTGTTGGCAGATTGTTATATGCAACATCTCGAATGGAAAATGTTTCTTCAGACCATTTGATTTTCTCTTCTGCTGCCATCACTTATTTCTTGATTTGTAAAAATAATATACCATGTTAAGCAAACCAGGAAGGTTTTTACTTGACATGCAGAGCTAGATATGCTATGTTGTTATCGTGTTTGGTTATTTAACATATTCAAGGTAAAGTTTGTGTACGGCATTGCGTATAGGCGATAAATATTCAAAGAGGACTGTTTAATTAAAGGTTTTTTTTTATAATCTATTTAAAAGAATATTAAAAAGAATGGATGAAACCAAACTTAACGCTTTCGGCATTATTAAGAAACTATAACTTTAAAGCTTCATCTTTCGATCCTATCTCTTCAAACAATAATATTGATAAAATTTGATAATGAGTTAACAAGTTGATCTAATACTTAGATCATATATTAAAAAGTGTGTCCATTTCTTCTAAACTTTGTCTAAATTTGTGCAAGTCTAAACTGTTAAAGTTATTCTCCGACATATTTTGCAATATGCCTGATCTTTTATTTTTTTAATTTAATTTTTGATACCGAATGATGCACTCCGTTTGTAAATTAGTTTATCTAGTACATATAATTTATTTTTAATATTTTATCTGAGATTATTTGATATTTAAAGCTAGTTTTAATTGATAACTTAGACATCTCAAGCTTCTTGAAGACAACAAAAGAAATTAAGTCGAGGTCCTGGAGTAAACTGTACAATAACATTGAATGTTAGTAAATATTAGAGAAGAATAATAATCTATTTTGTACATTGCTTTGAGTAAGACAATAATTTTAAACTTTAAGGTCCTCACAAAGAAAAGGAAAAATGGTCCTTTATTATGAATAACATGTTCCAACTGTTTGAAGTCATCAGAATGAGCCCCAGAACTACATTTTCAAATGTAGGATTGGCAGTGAATTTATTATTTTATAACAATTAAATTCGTTGCGATGGTGTATTTTGCTCAGTGTGTAAAGATCAAAGCTGCTCTTTGCACTATTTTATCATACTTGTACGAAGTTTTCTCTAATGATATTTATATCGGTTCAATATATAGCATCCATAAATTATTGATAAATCAACAACTCGTAAATAGATGATTGTGTTAAAAGTTTAGCATGATTGGCAGAGATTTCTTCACGGCCATTTACAACAACTTAACGATCCTATACACGCACAGAAAAGAATTTAATTAGGGATGTATAGTTTTAAAAGACTTACCAAAGACGAAAGAAGTAAAATAAGACATGTGTGTGTTACTTCCTTGATCAGGGTCGGTGAATCTGTAAAATACAACATGAAGGATATACTGCTTCATCATAAGTGTTTTTCCGACGCCACTCCTTTAATTTAGATATAAAAATTATCCGTATAATTTATCGCATAGCTTAGTTGTAAAACTTCACTACATCACTGTTATTACTAAGTACACAAGACACTCAACTATTCGTTCACATGATGGTATGAATGATAAAAAATACCAGCTGGAGACGGGAAAAGGGTCACAGGCAAATTAACACATACATCTTTAAAAGAGACAGGTGGACATACAAGTGATTTAGGGTTTGGTCCATCTGAATTCACACACATCCTTAAAAGAGACATGTGGACATACAAGTGATTAAGGGGTTTGGTCCAACTGAAATTAACACACATCCTTAAAAGAGACATGTGGACATACAAATGATTTAGAGTTTGGTCTAACTGAAATTAACACACATCATTAAAAGAGACATGTGGACATACAAGAAGTGATTTAGAGTTTGGTCCAACTGAAATTAACACACACATCCTTAAAAGAGACATGTGGACATACAAGTGATTTAGGCTTTGGTCACTGAAATTAACACACATCCTTAAAAAGAATGTGGAAACATACAAGTGATTTAGGGTTTGGTCTGAAATTAACACACACATTAACACACATCCTTAAAAGAGACATGTGGACATGATTTAGGGTTTGGTCCAACTGAAATTAACACACATCCTTAAAAGAGACATGTGGACATACAAGTGATTTAGGGTTTGGTCCAACTGAAATTAACACACATCCTTAAAAGAGACATGTGGACATACAAGTGATTTAGGGTTTGGTCCAACTGAAATTAACACACATCCTTAAAAGAGACATGTGGACATACAATGGATTTACACTGAAATTAACACACATCCTTAAAAGAGACATGTGGACATACAAGTGATTTAGGGTTTGGTCCAACTGAAATTAACACACATCCTTAAAAGAGACATGTGGACATACAAGTGATTTAGGGTTTGGTCCAACTGAAATTAACACACATCCTTAAAAGAGACATGTGGACATACAAGTGATTTAGGGTTTGGTCCAACTGAAATTAACACACATCCTTAAAAGAGACATGTGGACATACAAGGGATTTAGGGTTTGGTCCAACTGAAATTAACACACATCCTTAAAAGAGACATGTGGACATACAAGTGATTTAGGGTTTGGTCCAACTGAAATTAACACACATCCTTAAAAACACACATAAAAGTGGACATACAATTTAGGGTTTGGTCCAACTGAAATTAACACACATTTAGGGTTTGGTCCAACTGAAATTAACACACATCCTTAAAAGAGACATGTGGACATACAAGTGATTTAGGGTTTGGTCCAACTGAAATTAACACACATCCTTAAAAGAGACATGTGGACATACAAGGGATTTAGGGTTTGGTCCAACTGAAATTAACACACATCCTTAAAAGAAAATTAACACACATCCTTAAAAGAGACATGTGGACATACAATGATTTAGGGTTTGGTCCAACTGAAATTAACACACATTTTTAAAAGAGACATGTGGACATACAAGTGATTAAGGGGTTTGGTCCAACTGAAATTAACACACATCCTTAAAAGAGACATGTGGACATACAAGTGATTTAGGGTTTGGTCCAACTGAAATTAACACACATCCTTAAAAGAGACATGTGGACATACAAGGGATTTAGGGTTTGGTCCAACTGAAATTAACACACATTTTTAAAAGAGACATGTGGACATACAAGTGATTAAGGGGTTTGGTCCAACTGAAATTAACACACATCCTTAAAAGAGACATGTGGAGATACAAGTGATTTAGGGTTTGGTCCAACTGAAATTAACACACATCCTTAAAAGAGGAATGTGGACATACAAGTGATTTAGGGTTTGGTCCAACTGAAATTAACACTTAAAAGAGACATGTGGACATACAATGATTTAGACATGTGGACATACAAGTGATTAACACAAATTAACACACATCCTTAAAAGAGACATGTGGACATACAAGTGATTTAGGGTTTGGTCCAACTGAAATTAACACACATCCTTAAAAGAGACATGTGGACATACAAGTGATTTAGGGTTTGGTCCAACTGAAATTAACACACATCCTTAAAGAGAGACATGATTTAGGGTTTGGACTGAAATTAACACACACTTAAAAGAGACATGTGGACATACAAGGGATTTAGGGTTTGGTCCAACTGAAATTAACACACATCCTTAAAAGAGACATGTGGACATACAAGGGATTTAGGGTTTGGTCCAACTGAAATTAACACACATCCTTAAAAGAGACATGTGGACATACAATGATTTAGGGTTTGGTCCAACTGAAATTAACACACATTTTTAAAAGAGACATGAAATTAACACACATCCTTAAAAGAGACATGTGGACATACAAGGGATTTAGGGTTTGGTCCAACTGAAATTAACACACATCCTTAAAAGAGACATGTGGACATACAAGGGATTTGTGGTCCAACTGAAATAACACACATCCTTAAAAGAGACATGTGTACATACCAGTGATTTAGGGTTTGGTCCAACTGAAATTAACACACATCCTTAAAAGAGACATGTGGACATAGAAATTAACACACATCCTTAAAAGAGACATGTGGACATACAAGTGATTTAGGGTTTGGTCCAACTGAAATTAACACACATCCTTAAAAGAGACATGTGGACATACAATGATTTAGGGTTTGGTCCAACTGAAATTAACACACATCCTTAAAAGAGACATGTGGACATACAATGATTTAGGGTTTGGTCCAACTGAAATTAACACACATCCTTAAAAGAGACATGTGGACATTCAATGATTTAGGGTTTGGTCCAACTGAAATTAACACACATCCTTAAAAGAGACATGTGGACATACGAGTGATTTAGGGTTTGGTCACTGAAATTAACACACATCCTTAAAAGAGACATGTGGACATAGAGGGGTTTGGTCCAACTGAAATTAACACACATCCTTAAAAGAGACATTTAGGGTTTGGTCCAAGGGTTTGGTCCAACTGAAATTAACACACATCCTTAAAAGAGACATGTGGACATACAAGGGATTTAGGGTTTGGTCCAACTGAAATTAACACACATCCTTAAAAGAGACATGTGGACATACAAGGGATTTAGGGTTTGGTCCAACTGAAATTAACACACATCCTTGAAAGAGACATGTGGACATACGAGTGATTTAGGGTTTGGTCCAACTGAAATTAACACACATCCTTAAAAAAGACAGACATTTAGGGTTTGGTCCAACTGAAATTAACACACATACAATGATTTAGGGTTTGGTCTGAAATTAACACACTGAAATTAACACACATCCTTAAAAGAGACATGTGGACATACAAGGGATTTAGGGTTTGGTCCAACTGAAATTAACACACATCCTTAAAAGAGACATGTGGACATACAAGGGATTTAGGGTTTGGTCCAACTGAAATTAACACATATCCTTAAAAGAGACATGTGGACATACAAGTGATTTAGGGTTTGGTCCAACTGAAATTAACACACATCCTTTAAAGAGACATGTGGACATACGAGTGATTTAGGGTTTGGTCCAACTTATTGTGAACTTCCTCGTTCTGAGAATCTTTGGTTTTTCATTAGATTTTGGCAGTACACATTAAAGAATATGTTGTACCATTCAATTTCTTCCCTTTATTTCATTTAAAAACTAGATTTACATATAGCATAAAAATTGTTAAAATTCACAAAACAAATTTCTTTTTAAAAACCGTCAAGCTATATACAAAAAGGTTAATGAAGCAGAGATATCAAGATATCAACATTCTCGTGTTAAGACAACACAACTTTTTTAAGAATGTGAGAAAAATTATCAACAAGTCATTTCTTTCTTTAGCAACCAAGAACAAATCAACATATAACTAATAAAAAGACTAAATTTAGAAGAAAAGAGATTTCCGCCTTCAAACCTGATAGAAATTTTAGATATACAGAAAACAAAATAAGTTTGAGAACTATGCATTGTGGAAACGAAATTGTCATCATTATCTTGATCAAGATAAGACACACACTATCTAGAGTTGTAAGGAAATAGATAGAAATGCAAAGAAATAAATTCTTCCTGTTAAATGTTTACAAAGTATGTTACATGTATTATAACTCTCCCCGCAACTGGATTTGGTTCCTCGCTTCAATCGGCACCAAATTGTAAATATATTGAAAAACTAACCAACATATAAATATTGTACTAGCATCTAGACGTGCGTTGTATAAGAATTAATCAGACTTAATTCTCGTCGTGGGTAGATGTATGGCCAAAGAAAGTTAACTACTTTGTAAATTTCCTTTTCTGTTTTCTCTCTAGCCATCAGACACTGGCGTACTAGGTTCTTCCTTGTCCGTCTTCTGTTATCCTACAAATATCAGCATCCGAACTTCTCTCCTTTAGTATCACCTTTTATAAAGTATTAATTTCTGTATAAACTGCTTTTTCGTATTTCATTTTCAGTAAAAATTCTATTCATTGGTATATCTTTTGAGTAATCTAGCAGAGAACCCCGTCGGTGTATGGATTTATTCAGATTTTATTTGTCAGTGGTACGTGTACATCCACTTCCAAATTTCCACTGAAGTCGGCTGCTGATCCTGATATTTTTCAGGTTCCATGTTCAATAATGATGATATTATTGTATTTTGTTCTTTGAATGTTTTACATCATACACTCCTGTAAATGAGTGGCTTTGATATTCAAGTACACCGTATTAAAACTTACTTTGCAATTCAGTCACATGTATATTTTTTGTTCAAACTAGATACTTTTTTAAATATCTGTGACTTACATGCCTTTTTTCTCATGGTCAGTTTGCTATTAAATAAAAAAAATCACATTTAGAGTTGCATTAAATTTTTTTTATCATTATATCCTCCGCTTGAAAAGTGGCAGAGTATATAGTGATGGGGATGTCCGTCCGTCTTTTAGGCGAATATGCTTCGGGGTACCCATCTCTTATCCGCAACTCCTCTTATACCACTCAATCAAATTAAATGAGACTTTCACAGATTCTTTATAACATAATGCGAATGTCATCTCCTATTTAACATTTTCAGAAAATTTTATTTGAAGTCGGATCTTTAAAACAAGTAACATGAACTCTGTAGAGCTTTTGACCGACATTTTTTAGCAAAACATCGATTTCGTCATTATAATCATATGAAGCGTTAGTATCATTTAATGAGCTCAATCCTCATAGTACCTGTAGTTTTTTTCATACCCCTGCTTGAAAAGTGGAAGCATATATTGTGATCGGGATGTCTGTCCGTCCTTCTGTTACGTTTTGTGGCACCCATCTCCTATACGCAACTCCTCTTATACCACTGACTGAAGTTTAATAAAACTTTTATTCGCAGATTCTTTGTAAAATATGCCATTGTGCACCTCCTATTTTATCCATAACTTACAGGTTTCCCATAGCAAAACATGGACATTGCCATTTTTTCTATTATATTAAAGGGTTTCCATCTCTTATCCGCAACTCCTCCTTTACCATTGAATAAAATTTAAAAATAATTTCTCAGAATCTTTATTGCATAATGCCATTATGATCTTCTGTTTTACTTTTGAATTTTGATCTGACACTTATTTCGGGTCTCCCAGAACAAAACATGGACTTTGCCTTTATAATCAAAAGGGAGGCGGGGGTATCATTTAATGTGTTCAGTGGTCACAGAGCTTCTATCCTGTAAGGACTTAGGCGTGTCTTGAATAGTTTATAATTCACCTCCCTATTTTTATTTAACGATACTAAATCTATGTTTTCAAACATTGGGTCAATTTCAATGTTTGATCTTTAGACTGTTCAAGCATAAACTAGAGGTACTGTGAGCAATGAGCTCACTAAATGATACCCCCTTCCTCCCATATGAATATGGCAGCGTCCATGATTTGCTACTGGAAACCCAAAATATGTGTTGAATCAAAAAGTAAAATAGGAGGCCACAATGGCAATATGTAATAAAGATTCTGTGAAAGTTTTATCAAATTTCATTCAGTGGTATTAGAGGAATTGCGGATAAGAGATGGTACCCCAAAGTGTAACAGAGAGACGGACGGACGGACGTACAGACAGACGTACGGACGTTCGGACATCCCGATCACTATACACCCTCCCGCTTTTCAAGCCGGGGGGGGGGTATAAAAAGGAATTTAATACAATTACTTGTGATTATCAGCCTTTTTGGATAAAATGATTGTTATACATTTAACCCCAGTCAAATTTCCAAAAACAACCAACGGCGACGGTTTTTGAAGCAAAAATGGTATTCGTCGGTTGACCGTCGGCAGTTCATCGCTCTTTGTCTTAAGTATCAGTCACATTATCTAGCGATGGGGTATACGATGAGAAACCGATGCGTTTTTTGATGAAAATGGTATGATTGCCTGCCGGGCACCACTAGTGATCGGACGGTGACTGAGGCAATTTTGCGAATCGGTGGGGTCATCGGTAGGAAATAATTCGTAGTTAAAATTCAGCGATGTCTCCAACGATGCCTCACATCGCTCATCATCGGTAACCCATCATTAAAACATTTTTCATGGATTGGCCGATGTATGGCCGAGCATCGTCCAATATCCGTTGAATCAGAGGTCATCAGGGGGTTGAGTGGTGTTCAACAGATAACTGCCTATCACCGGTCGATTTTCGACCAAACATTGGCCCGTAGTCGATCGATGTACGAACGATGTTCACCAATGTATGAGCGATGTAATATACATCGGCCGATAATCCTGGAACATCGTTTTTTGATTAGCAATGCATCGCTGGGCCTTTGTAAGTCCGGCCGGCAACCACGCCATTTTTATCATAAAACGCATCGGTTGCCCATCGTATACCTATCGCTGGATAATGTGACTGATACTTTAAGGACTACTAGGCCGATGTGGACCGATGTTGGGGCATCGCTAACACCACGGATTACCAACGATTACCACCGGTCTACGTCTACCGGCCGAGAAATATGACCTAGACATTACCGGATTTTGACCACTTTTTTCGGCCGACCAATTTTGTTTCCATTTGTCCAAGTTATAATTATACCCCCGTTTGAAAAGCGGGAGGGTATATAGTAATCAGTATGTCTGTCCGTCCGTCTGTTACGCTTTGGGGAACCCATCTCTTATCCGCAACTCTTCTCATAACACTGAATGAAATTTGATGAAACTTTCACAGAATCTTTATTACATATTGCCATTGTGCACCTCTTATTTTACTTTTTGATCCGACACATATTTTGGTTTCCCATAGAAAAACATGGATACTACCATTATATTCATATGGGAGGCGGGGGGTATCATTTAGTGAGCTCATTGCTGACAGTACCTCTAGTTTTTTTCTGCTGGGTGGCCGATTTCTTCATTTGAAACAATCTGTCAACCTTCGATCATCGTCCAACTATCGGCAGTCAGTTTATAAAGTCGGACAATAAAACCCCAGTCACATTTCCAAAAACGACCAACGCCCGACGGGTTTTGAAGCAAAAATGGGATTCTTCGGGTGACAGTCGGCAGTTCATTGGCCGTTGTCTTGCCTGATTTTGACCTCTTTTTTTGTCGGCAGACCAATTTTGTGTCCATCGGTCCAAGTTATAATTTTCTCTGCGTCGGTGGCCGATTTCTTCAATTGAAGTTATCCGTCGATCAACCTTCGATCATCGTCCGACCATCAGCGGTCAGTTTATTAAGTCGGTCGTTCGTCGTTCGACAATAAGGGTGTCCAATTTTTCGGCCGACAGTGAAAATCAAACTGTATTTTGAGCTCGATGATCGGGCGACGATTGGCCGACTTGTTAATATTTAACCTATTAAGGATACATAACACAAATAAAATTTTGATGCATGGATTGATATATATTTTTTGAACGGAAATAACATAAATAATTAACCCATAAGATGTAAAGAAATCTTTAGTATTCTTTGCTGCTTCGATATGCGCCATTTGTCGTTTTTATGCAATTCTATACAAAATTTTGCACACATTTTCAACATCGTATCACGATCTTATAAAATTCTGCCACTTTGCCTTGCAAACATTACTCACGTCACCTATCTGAATATAGATCTATGAAAAAATATTGCTGATTTCTAAAGAAAACAAAAAATTGTGTTAATTATCCAAGTCACTGGTGTTCCTAGGAATTATTGTGACTGCTCCGTGTCGCCAATACTTGTGTCAACCGATCATGTTCTTTCAGCCGACAAGACCAGAAAATTGTAGTCGCCCGACCATCGGCTTAAATGTGACCTAGGCATAAGGGGTTTCCAATTTTTCGACCGACGGTTAAAATCTAACTGTAGCTCAGAGCTCAATGATCGGGCTACGATTGTCCAAATAAATATATAACCCCCTGTTCACGCATAGACGCCGATTCTACTGCGATCAAAACTTGGCCGAAAACGGGGCGAATCGTGGCAAATCGCAGGAGAAACGTTGTAGAGTCTTCATAAGCGCAGTATGATCGCAGTAGTGTTATCATGATCGGAGAGCTCTACGCTTTCGCCACGCTTATTTTGAACATGCTCAAAACAAGCGAAGTGGGATCGTGGCCAACAAGATTCGAGGTATAGTCATAAAGGTGCGTAGTAGAAGCGCCGTAATCGTACAAGCAGCGCGGAAGCATCGTGGAAAGACCTTCGCGATCGTAGTAAAAGCGCAGTAAAAGCGTAGGAACATACCAAGTGCGATCCTTCAACGCTCCACAAGTTCTTACTACGTTCCCACTACGATCTCCCTACGTTACTGGCGATCCTACGAAGACCTACAATGACCTTATATCAATGACCAATATCATACCACGACCTATTTTATTTTTAAAGTTAAAGTTAAAGTGCTGATAAATGACCAAGCATCATCTGTCAAGTACATGTAAAGGGTGATACTTGAAGATTATTTGTAGTTGACACTTTGAACTTTTCACATCTTGTTACAGTTACAATTGAAAATGTCTCGTAAACCACGTGGTAAAGGCCGTGAACAATCTGCGGCCGCAAGAAATATATGCATCATCCCCAAAATCATACTAGAAGCGTGATACAATCGTAATATGATCGGCAACACCGTAGCGATATCGTCGTTCAGTCATCTAAGTCTGCGTAGCGTCGTAGAATGATCTTGAATGTCGTAGTGGTAACATAGCGTAAACGCAGTAAACGCGGCCGCTGGTCGGCAACGGTCTGCGTAACATCATAGTTGAAGCGTGTTAGCAGCGCGTTTGACGTAGGGGGATCGTAGTACTGTCGTAATGAAGACCATAATTTCCCAAATTGCTCGATTTAGACGCCGATCGTCTCCGATCCGCACCGATCCAAAACTTTTTAGATCGTGGCTTGATCGGGTTGATCATTGTAAAGTCGCAGCTCTGTGTGAACGGAGGGTAACCTATCAAGAATAAATAACACAAACAAAATGTTGATGCATGGATTGATAAATGCTCGTATATTTTTTGAATGATGACATAACGAATAAATACGTAAAATGTAAAATGTTAAGAAATCTCAAGTTTTCTTTGCTGTGATTAGTGCCTTTTTGTCGTTTTCTATGTAATTCTACACAAAATTTGGCAAACATTTTTAAACAGTGTGTCACAAAATTATCCCACTCTACCTTGCAAACATTACCTATGTGAATATAGATCTATGAAAGATATTGCTGATTTCTGAAGAAAACATATTTTTTTGTTTTTATTCAAGTCATCGGTGTCCCTAGGAATTGATGTGACTGCTCAGTGTTCTTTCATGCGACGATACCAGAAAATTTTGGTCGCCGGACCATCGGCGTAAATGTGACCCAGGCATTAATCTTGACAGATCACTTTGAAGTGTCTCCGTGCAGATATTTCTTTCCAAAACTCTCAGAACCTGCGTTTCTGACAGTAAATCTTATGATAAGATGCTATAAATCAAGTGAACCTGAGGTGGATGATTCACATACGTGGCACAGTGGTTAGTGCGTCTCCTCTAGACTCTAGTAAGAAATTCATCCTTACGTAGCGGGTTCGAATCTCACGGCGGGACGTTGAGACCGGTCCGAGACCATATAAATCGAGGTTTCGTGTCACAGTAGGTGCTGGCACGGGAAATATCCCTCATTGCTCAATAGTCCCAAGTACTGAGTATACTTCAGTAATTGTAACCCTCCACCGACAAGAGACAGCGTCTCCGTGAGTGAAAAAATTCTCGAGAGGGACATTATACATATAATTATATACAACTCAGTGCACTTTAGAAGCTCACGTATTTCTTCGCCCAAATTAGGGTCACATTCATCTAATAATAAAAATTATCTTTTCAAGTAAGATAAACATGAAATATACTTGGTATCTTAATTATGTCCGGTGTACATGTCCCTTAAAATATAATCTTAAGTTTTCAAAGACTTTGTCTTTTTAAAATATAAAATTAATTCCATTAAAACGATCCTCTAATAAAACTTAAAATTAATGTCCAAATAACTGTATCTCACTTCCATTCTCAATAATCCTGCAGTGTAGTCAGGGCGACGCTGCGAGTTTCAGACTAATAAAAACATACATAATCAGTTTATACATGATGGCCAAACAATTTGTATAACGAAACATATGGAGATAACAAACACTATCCAAGATCCATAAAACAATACAAAATAGGAGCAGAGCAAACACGGACCTCCAAAACATCAAAGGTGGGATCAGGTGCCATGGAGGAGTGAGCATCTCCTGTCGACTGGTCACACCTGCTGTGCGCTCCTTGTCATGATCGGGAAAATCAGTCGTCAGTTCAGTGTATAATCAACAGTGGACTAACAATTAGTATAAAAAAGCGTCAGCCAGGATTTGACTCGGTGATAAATTGTATTTATTGACAAGGTCATTGTATCGACCGTAAAACTTACGAAATGATGACGTTAAACGAGACTGCTGATATTCTTGTTTCATCAACTTGTTTGTCGATAATCTACCTCATTTTAGAAATTGTTCATACGTAGGGCATGCTCTACTGAGATATATAAACTCCGTATGCAGGTGATGAAAGTATATTGCTGCATAAGTAAGGGAAGTTGACGATAGAAAAGTTAAGAAATGTCAGTCAGCATTCGAAAGATTGTATTTATGACAAGGTCAGTGTTTAAACCACATGATGTTGACTTTAAACGAAACTGTTTATAAATCCTTCCTCATTATCTTGTTTGTCTATAACTTGACCGTTTTATGAATTGTTCATACGTATAACATGCTCTTTATCTTAAAGTCGTATAATTATTAAATTTAGGGTTTTTTTTATTTTCGCAAATAAAATATGTCCTCGGGTAGAACGTTGACTGATATCTTTCAGTCAATTTTTATAACCATTACTTTTACACTTAATTATCATTTACACGAGCATAACAAGGGGTAGGTAGGTGTTTTCGCTTACAGAAGACGCTTACTCCACCATTACATCTAATCCAATCTCTGCTGCAGAGGACCATGTTGTCGCTTAAGTAGACTTTTGAACATGGTTACTTAAGAACCTTCAAAATACGTTTTTGTAAACAGCTAGAATATCCTCACCAGTTTTGAAACGAAAATGCTTAACCTGTTATCATGTTAAGATATATCACTGACCAAATAGGAGAATTCAGCTTAAATATAAGAAGAGAAAAAAAATTTAATTTGGTTTCCCTCTCCATAAAGGATCACTTAGTTTTTTTAACTTCCTGTTTGAGAATTTTTCACTCATTTAAAGCTTTATGTTCTCATTCCAAAGACCTGAAATTTCACTTGAAAGTAATTAACAGAAAGCGAAGACACAGTTACTACTTATTTTTTATTGACTTGGTGCAGTCATGAGTGCGCCTTAGATCCACGCCTTCAATCATGGAGCGAGCGCTCTGCCGACTGAGCAACCGTGATGGCTAACTGGACAAAGAAAGTACTATTTGGAACCTAGAAAAGATAAAAAAAAAATCAGTACACCCTGACTTCTTCAAAACTCAAAGAACATACTGAAATTTTTTATACATGCCTGACTAAAATCAAAGATACATACATTCTTAGACAGAAACGTCAAGACCTGTCCATTGTGCTTAACCGTATCATCTAATTATCATTTATTTACAAAGATGATATATGAACATACGTGTGACATGAGGAAGGGTACAACCCGGCATTGTAGTCAATTAGAAAAAGGTGCTTTATGAATAATGAAGTGAATGATAGCATTTTCGAAATCAGAATAAAATAATTTAGTGTTTTTGACGTGAAATGAAATGTAAAGGTTGCATTTACTCTGAAAATGGATGCCATTTACTGGTAAACTGCATCAAGAAATATTATGGGGATTTCAAAGGTTTCACGGAAGTTTGTCGATTAATATTTTAATTTCCTGTATGAAAAAATTTTCGTCTTCAGTGAAGAAGCATTTTTGACGCCAGTTTCAAATATGATGTTCGTCCAGTCAATTCTTTCCTTAGCTTGTGCGTTTTTAACTACCAGTTTACACATAAAGTCATCGAATTGTTCAGATAATTTGGACTGTTCATGTTACAAAACTAAAGAAAACTTATTAGCAAATTGTTCCGGCTTAGGTCTTACCTCGTTTCCGGGATTTGACGACCGTGTGACGGCTATCGACTTTAGGTTTAATGCCTTGGAAATTTTCCCACACCGTTTCTCGTCTAACGTGAGATATCTCGATGTGTCTTATAATAGAATTAGAGAATCTTCTGCTACATCATCTTGCTGTGATCAATTGGAGATATTAAAAATGGATTTCAATCTTTTGGGTAATGGGAGTACCTTCAGGAATTTGTTTCAGAATCTTCCTTCTCTACATTTCTTGTCAATGAAAGGCAACTCAAAACGTTCCGATCTTGAAATCTTCAGGTATCCAGATAAACTGTTATCGCGGATGGATAGTTTGAATACTCTACATATTGATGGATATTTGTCTGCCAACATCGGGGATCTGTTTTCTGATAATAATAATTTAACATTCTTGGATTTATCGGGATTTCAACAAACGTGTATCTTGAAATTTGTGAATAAAGAAATGTTCAACAAACTCAATAAACTAAGGTTGTTATCCATTTCATACTGCTCTATTCGTTTGGTAGAAATGGGCGCTTTTCAGGATCTACGTTTGTTGGAACAATTAGATATTTCCAACAATGATAAATTAACTCTGGAATCGATACCAAACATCACACACAAAATCAATCCAGGTATCGCATTTCTAGACTTTGAAAAAATCCAATGTACTATTGGAACTAGTCGAGTATTAAGGAAAAGACATGTGAGGAACTTAAAAAATACCAGCCTTGAAAAATTAAATATCGCCTCCAACCGAATTGCGTATCTTGAGTTAGGAGTGACGAAATTTATTCCTAATACATTAAAATATGTAAATGCTGGTGATAATGTGATGAGTAACGAGTTATACATATTCGAACTTCATCGTCTTGAAGGACTTGAGATCTTGAACGTTAGTTACCAGTTTCGCACTCATCAAATGTTTCCAGATTTCTTCACTAGTTGTCATGACGATAATGCTGAAATTTTACCAAAGGAACAAGATCAATTAGTTTTCAGCACTGAAAGAAAACGAAACGAACAACTCAGAAAAAACTTAACATCTGACGTAGTTCAACATTTTATAATCACTTTGTATATACCTCCGAAGTTGAAAGTTTTGTACATAGAAAATACTCAATATACATTATCTATTTCTATCCCAGTTATTGCCAACAACAGTCAAATCACTCATGTTTATGGTAAAAATAATCTGTTCATGACGGCTTTCTCTCCTATTTACAGTATAAATAAACTGGAATATCTTGATTTATCACGTAATCTTCTCTCAAATATAACGAAAAAAATCTTCATTGACTGCAGCAATTTGACATTCTTAAACTTATCTTTTAACATGCTTGGGAATGTATTGGCTTCACAAAAGAGCAGCACAATCTTTAAATATTTGCCAAATCTGGAAGTCATTGACCTCTCATCAAATGGAATTACCATATTATGGCCTGATATGTTCAAATCTTTCGGGAAACTTAAATGTCTCAACGTGAGCCTCAACAAAATTGGTAACTGGGCTGTAAATATCGGTTACATGAAACATCTCACTTCATTTGATATATCTTACAATGAGATAAGTGTGCTCGACAGAGAGACTATGGATGATCTGGAGCTTTTATCTTCCTTCAATCCCATTTCGATCAATCTAGCAGGAAATCCTTTAATGTGTTCATGCGAAAACTTGCCTTTTTTGAACTGGTTACATTCCTTAATTTCTTCAAGACATATTGTTTTTCATAAATTGCGGGAATACAGGTGTGTATTCTCAAATGGTTCTGTGGCTAAAATAGGTAACGTACACGGTTTTATCCAGCATTTACAAAGTGAATGTCGAGAATATCCGATTATTACACTGGTCTGTGCATTCTGTATCACGGTATTTTTGGGAGTGTCCTTGGGTAAAGTTATACATAGATATCGTTGGTCGCTGACGTATTGGTATTACGTTAATAGAGGAGCAAAGAGACGTTTTAAAAGAGAAAATGTCTTTTATTACAGATATGATTTATTTATATCTTATGATGAAGAAGACCGAGATACAGCTTTAGAAATTGTAAACATTCTCGAAAACAATAAGCACTTGAAATGCTGCTTACCTGAAAGGGACTTCATGCCTGGAACAAATATGTATGATAACATTATAAATTCTATTCATGTCAGCAAAAGAATAGTGTGCATGCTTTCAAAAAACTACCTAAATTCTCAATGGTCCATGATTGAATTTCAAATTGCCCAAATGGACTCGGTGCTTTCAAAGAGTCGAAAGGACAAGAATGTTCTCATAGGAGTCTTTCTTGAGAAAAGATCACTCTTCGAACACGTACAATACATGAATAAGGCATTATTAAGCCTTTTAGAATCTGATTCTTGTATGACTTACTCCAATGATAGAAATGCACAGTTTGTATGTTTAGAGAAACTTTGTAATATGTTATAAAACAAAATTTGTGAAACATTTTTCTTGTATGACTTTTTTGAAACATGTGTTTATATATGCTTGATATTAACTTTGTAAATTATTACCATTAAACATAATTCAGGGCACCATCTTTTTTACTTAGAATATATCGTCACGGTCTGATCGGAAAGACTGTCGTGAGTTCGAATCACAGTCGGGTCGGACCTAAGTCGATGAAGGCTGACATTGTTCCATTGATAAACGCTTGGTATTTTGAAGTAAAGGTTGCGGGTCTTTCGTATCAGATTTAATACCGATGTTTACTGATACGATAAAGAAACCCTCACTGTTCATTGGCCTTGATTGCCGAGTAAAGGTCTAAAATCTTTTCCCTTTAAACCACAAGCCACTTTCTTGCGCATAGGGAATCAACACAAGCAGTAGATGGTAGGTTGTTCCACAGTGTTATGGCTAATGGAAAAAAGACTGCTATTGACCCTGAATTTTGGAATAAGGGAGAAGGAACCCGACATCAGGTGAAAAAATAAACAGAAAATGGAAGCACTTTCCCGGTAGATGGCAATGTCTCTATTTCATTCCACTATATGAGTGAAAAAAAATTGTCAAATGGGACCTAAAACAACAATCAATCAATCAAGATCAGGCAATGAGTAAAGAACAACATAATGAAACGAGAATATTATCTACACTGATTGAATTATAATGATATAGTCCGCAAATCAGTCTATCATTAAGTCAAATGCCCAATGAAGTTTTTTTTTATATTCATTGTTAGGCCATGATTTACACACTGACTATGTTTGCTTGATTATGACAAGGAGCGCACAATTGGTGTGAATGGAGGTTTTGGTCATCCAAATGAGAAAAACATTACAATTCTGAAGATATTTTATAGTTCTTTATTTGTCTAGCAGATACATTGTTTAAATGATTATATTAAAAATATGCAATCAAGCTTATACCAAAATTTTTAAATTCATGACCCCTAAATTAATATCGGTGAAAGTAAAAGGTTGTAAATTTTAACCTTAGTCATTTTTCCAAAAATGACCAACGTTCGACGGTTTTTGAAGCAAAACTGGGATTCTTCAGGTGACAGTCGGCCGTTCATCGACCGCTGTCTTGTCCAATTTTGAATTTTTTTTTTCGTCGGCCAGCTAGATTTTTGTCTATCGTTTCAAGTTATATTTTTTCTGCGTCAGTGGCCGATTTTTTCAATTAAAGCAAACCAAACTTCGATAACCGTCCGACCATCGGCGGCGATCAGTTTATTAAGTGAGTCGTGCGTCGTTCGACATTAATACCTAGGTCACATTTAAGCCGATGATCGGGCGACTAAGTTTTTCTGGTCTTGTCGGCTGAAAAAACATGATCGATCGACACGAGTATCGGGCAACACGGAGCAGTCACATTAATTCCTAGGAACACCGATGACTTGGATAAATAACACAATTTTATTTTCCTTTAGAAATCAGTAATATTTTTCATAGATCTATAGTCAGATATGTGATGTGAGTAATGGTTGCAAGGCAAAGTGGCAGAATTTTGTAAGAATGTAGTTCAATGTTGAAAATGATAGAATTGCATAAAAAACAACAAATGGCGCTTTTCTAAGCAGCAAAGAATAATTATGATTTCTTTACGTCTTACGGATTAATTATTTATGTTATTTCCGTTCAAAAATATATATCAATCCATGAATCAAAATTTTGTTTGTGATATGTATCCCACTTAGGTTAAATATTCACAAGTCGGCCAATCGTCGCCTGATCATCGAGCACCGAGATACAGTTTGATTTTCGCCGTCGGCCGAAATTTTTGACACCCTTATTATCGAACGACGGACGACCGACTTAATTAACTGATCGCCGATGGTCGGACGATGATCGAAGGTTGGTCGACGGATAAGTTCAATAGAAGAATCCGGCCAACGACGCAGAAAAAATTATAACTTGGACCGATGGACACAAAACAGGTCGGCCGACAAAAAAAGTGGTCAAAATCGAGCAAGACAAAAGCCGATGTACTGCCGACTGTCACCCGAAGAATCCCATTTTTGCTTCAAAAACCGTCGGCCGTTGGTCGTTTTTGGAAATGTGACCGGGGTTTTAGGGGTTTCAAAAAATTTGGTCCACGGTTAAAATCAAACTGTAGCTCAAAGCTCGATGATCGGGCGACGATTAACCGACTTATGCATACCCGGTTTTCAACCTATTAAGAATACATAACACAAAATTTTGATGCATGGATTGATATATATTTTCGAATGGAAATAATGCAAATAATAAATACGTAAAGTATAAAGAAATCTTAAGTTTTCATTGCTGCTTTGATTTTTGCATTTTTGTCGTTTTTTTTTCAGCCGATGGTCGGGCGACAAAATTTTTCTCTTATCGTCGGCTGAAAAACATGATCACCTGACAGTAGTATCCGGCAACGCGGAGCAGTCACATTAATTCCTTAGATTATCGATAATATTAAAACAAATAAATAATACTACGTCGACCAACAGTCGCCCGTTCATCGTTCGCTAAACCGCAGATTGATTTTCTCAATTCTTAAATGTCGACCGACGACCGACCGACTCGATGAACTGTCTGCTGGTGGTCGAACGATGATCGAGGGGGGTTGCTCGACGGACTGTTCAACAACTGCTTCCATTGAAAGAATCGGCCACCGACGCAAATATGCACGTCCAATGTTCATTTATTGGTTAGAGCACAACATTTCATACAGCTTCTCGATGCACGAAAACTCCTCCTCCACCCCAGGAGTACATGTTACACAGGAATTTGTTTCCAATAGACGAAGAATGGCCGGATTTAATGCTTCTACTGAAAGCGACTCTTTTAATAAAAGAACACTTAATATATCTTTCTCTTTTCGAAATTTGGAGTGGATGGCGTCCATCTGTGCCATTTGAAATTCAAACATGGACCACTGGGAATTGACGTAGTTTGTCGATATGATGCAAATGAATTTCCTACTGATGTGAATGGCATTTATTATGTTATCAGCAATATTGGTCCCAGGCATGAAGTCTCTTTCTGGGATACACAGTTTCATGCGCTTATTAGTTTCAAGTGTATTGGCTACTTGCAAAGCTATTTTAATGTCTTCCTCATCATAAGACAAGAAGGCATCGTACCGGAAGTTAAAAACACCTTTGTTTTTATAGTGTCGAGCTCTGCCTCTGGAAACGAAGTACCAATAGCGCAATGTCCATTGATATCTGCAAAGAACTTTCCATACTATGATTCCCAACAAGACGAGAATCAAAATCGAACACCCTACTGTTATGAAGCGATAATCAGCACATTCTATTGTCTTTTGGTGAACAAATACGGATATGTTTCCTATTTTTACTGAAGAACTGTTCGAAAGCACACATCTGTAATCCTTTAGATAAAGGAAATGCAAGCCTAACGATGCAGAACGACTTAACCATGTCAAAAAGTGCATGTTTTCACATGTGCACATCAATGGATTTCCAAGAAGACTAATAGATACTGTTTTATTTAAAGATACAAGTGACTGAAGTTCAGCCATAGTCCTTTTGTTCAGTGCACTCAAAACATTGTGAGAAAGGTCAATTAAAGCGATATGTTTCATGTGACGCATCTCAACGGCCCATTCATCAATTTTATTGGAACTTACATTAAGGTATCTAATAGTTTTTAAAGAGTGAAATATATTTGGTATAAAACCTGTAAGTCGATTGGTTGAAAGATCTAACACTTCCAGGCTGTGGAAGTGAGAAAATATTTCACTACTAGATTCGTCCTCTAAAGAATCTCCAAGCATGTTATATGATAAGTTCAAATATTTCAAACCAGTACAGTCATAACTTCGAGTTCCTGAGATATTGGTCAAAAGATTTTGCGATAAATCTAAATACTCTAATTTGTCGAATCCATACATAGGATACAAGACCTCAGTGAACAAATTATTATGTGCATACACATGAGTGACGGAATTATTAACGATGATTGACAAATTTATAGTCAAAGAGTAGCGTGTATTGTGAATATATAAAACTTATAATTTGGGGGGCGTGTATAATGTAAAGTTATAATGGGCATCACATAGTGTTTTACTCCTATTTTCGCTCTTCATGAATTTCGATTCAGACGAATTTTGGCAAGCAGATCTGCATGTAGAATGTTCATCATTGCATGTAGAAAAAAAGTCCTCGAATGTTTGATGTGTTCTTAACTGAAAGCTCGTGTTTAGCATTTCAAGTTTTTTTAAGTAATGAAGTTCAAAAATGTAAATTCCGTTCGTCAATAAATTGTCCCCGATATTGATATTCTTTAGTGTAGTAGGTAATAATCGTGTGACACCACTCTCTATATAAGCAATACGGTTGGAAGCAAGATTTATCGTTTTCATATGCGTAAGTTTTAAGTATTTGATATGATCTCTTTTTAGGACAAGAGTTAATCCAATGGTACATTGTAACTTCTCAAAATTTAAGAATTCAATGCCAGGATTGATATTGTAAGTTACATTTGGTATGACACCCAATGTTAATTCTTCATTGTTGGAAATATCTAAGTTTTCCAGGAAATGTAACTCTTTAAAAGCTCCCAAGTCTATTCTTTTGATTCCACAATAGGAGAGTGATAAATATTTGATCTGACCTAAATAATGGAACATTCTTTTTTCAATCAGAGGCAAAATACATGTCTTTTCTAATCCTGACAGGTCTAATGTTGTCAGAGAATTATTTTTATTAAACATATCAGCAACATTGGCAGCACTGTATCCATCGATATGCAAAGTGGCCAAGCTTACAAGCCCAATAAATAACCCTTTGGGATATTCGGCAAATTTCAAGAGAGAACGGTCCATGTTATTTTTCATCGACAGGAATTTTAAAGAAGATAGATTTTCAAATAAAGCCTTCAGTGCAATTCCATTCTCTAGGCGATTGTGGTCCATAACTAATGTCTCTAAATATTTACAACACATAAGTGTAGTATGTTTGGTTCGTATCTTATTTGCAGATATATCAAGGTATCTCAGATGAGGTGGTAGTTCCTGTGGCAAGGACCGAAGGTTGTTTTGCTCACATCAATCAGTGACACCTGCTCGTTAAACATAGGGAAATTATCAAGGTTTCGACCTGAACAATTAGCGACAGTGTATCCATTTCTTTCGTAGCAACGACATCCCGAGATATCGGAACAGTTTAGTTCTCCACAAGAAATCAAGAACAATAAGAACAACACATAAATGACGAAAACGAATTCCATGGACATTTTATTCCAATATGATGTAAACAATAGTGTTTCTTCTTTAATATTGTCTTATTAATAACGGCATGCTTCCTCGTGGCCTTCAAATACGTTTATATGGTATGAAATTTTCCTTAGTATTTCCCTTTCTTAAGATTACGGATAATTTGACCTAATTTCCAGCAAATAATTGTTTTATAAGCAAAACGCCTCCAATGTTTATTTCCTTATGAAATATTATTGAAAATAAAACAAAAAGGAAACTGACTGTCGTACCATGCTTTAAAATGTTTCTCAATTTTTCGATAAGAAATGATTATAAAATAATTCAGCTAAAAGAATTAAGATTATCAAAAAAATCATAACGAGGTCCAGGGGCCACATGGCTCACCTGAGCACATTTGCTAGGAAAAAACAGAAAATCAATCAGTTTATAGGATTGAAAAGAATAAAAGAAAAATATGACCAAGCACATCTTAAGCTTTGCTGTTCTCAAGAAACAACGTCGTTTTCTGGAACAGAACATAGGCCCGTCTAAATTTTGGCATAACTTACTTTGTCGGATAAACATAGGCCCAAATCCTACGACTTTCGGATCCTGTAAAACTAGGCCTAAGGCTAAGACCTCTCCGCTAAGTACTCAGCATGTGGATATTGGTTTTTTTTATTCAGAGACTACAATTACAAGATGCGGATCAAATTAATATCAAAACAGAATTAGAGCAGGGAAAACATTAGCATGCGTGAATGTTATCACTTTTTGCCATCTTTCAAACACTTATATACATGTATTACGCTAATCTATCTGTATTTTTAAGGTCAAAGCATTAAAATTAAATAACTATAGTTGTATCCTCAGAAAATTTTAAAAAATCTATACAGGTATAAATTTCACTTTTAAAAAACATAAATGTGCATGTAAATGATTGTCATATTTCGATATACAAATGTACATTTAAGGGGGCCGACTGTGGTTTTATTGTGTATGAACTACAATAGCGAAGCTCTTCATTTTTATACCATATATAACTTACATTAATTTCAGTGTACATGCAAAGTTTGGGGAGAAATCTACCGTCCAGGTATTTTTGAGGGACCTTCTCAAAATACAGGTACATTTACTATAGGATAATATAGGAAAATGCCAATTTTTAGCACTTAAAAGCAAATTAAGCAAATACTACAAAAGACTTTTTGTTCAAACTATAATATTTGATTAATTATACTATATTATACAATATATGTAAGAAACACAATATTCTACCGTCTTGTTACCAGAATATGGGCATCTCAAAATGCCAAAAATTGACGAATTTTCCTGTTTTTTTAGAGTACTACAAAATATTACGAGTATAAAGGATTTATATGAAAGCATAACAAAACCAATGGTGATATTCTCAAATTTCTATGTTTTAAATTTCAAGAGCATATGTTTATTACTTTTTCTTTAATAACATTTTTATTACCCCTTTCTTTAAGAGCTTCGGTTTATCATAACGCCAAAAACACACCGTAACGAAGTCAACCTACCTATCAATTGCAAAACTGGTTAAAACAAATTAGCTATATAAAATTGTAATTACATTTTTATACCTATAATCTATTAATTTTGTTTAATTTTAATAATTAAGCGGAAAAAGTTGCTCTAAAACAGTGAATACGCTTCATTTTACTATGATGCCGGACTCTGAGTACTCCGGACTTTTGTCCATTCCGTCCGTAAATTTTAGTCCCATGCACTTCTTTAACAAATTCATTTTAAAAAATTCTGTGTAGTCCGGATACTGTCTATTCTGTATTCCGAACGGCCATACTGGTCCCTACTGCTCATAATTAACGGTAATTATTCCCTCTAATCCGGCCACACCTGAGTTACTTCAAAGCAATTCTCACCTTTCGTGGGGAATGTGATAATCTGTGTTTACATTAGCATGATTATTAGTGCCATGAGATGAACTCGGTGAAATGCAGCGGTGACACAGTCCACTTGAAAAATATATTATATGATTAAATTACAATTTAAAAAAAAACTTTGTTTTAACTCCTTTTACCACATTATAACATAAACACAAACATATACGTACGCGATTTACAAATCAAAATATAAATCGGGATCGAAAATCGAACGCATTCAAAATGGCGCCATGACACTGTGGGGGAAGACGTAAATTTTTACACAAAATTAAAAGTTCAATATAATAATTAGCAAATCGTAAATAATTGTGCATAACTGTCAATACATTGAATGAGGTCTTTGACAAGCGAAAGCCCGCTTGATACTTAGTAGGCCTATATTATGCGTGCCTGTATATTTTGATTGCGGAAACATTTCACCCGACTTTCAAACTTCGTGAACAAATAAGAAAATATAGTCAGTCATGTGAGACTTTTTAATAATTTCTAGACTCCAAAATAGTAATTGATTTCATCATTTAATTCTATTTATGATATGTATATGATGTACTTGTAAATAAACAACGAAAATTTTCGAAATTGATATTTTCCTGCATTTTTCCTACACTCCGGATTCTGTCTAATCCGGCCAAATTTTATGGAACCGGCGGTAGCCGGATTGGACAAATTATACTGTATATACAAAAGTATTTTCTCTCAATTTAGACTGAGCTACTTGCTCAAAAAGTAATTCGTGGGAAAGCTTAGATAACTTCTGAGAACCTAACAAAGAGAAATTATTTACAACAAAAATAAACTATGTACGGGGTAAAAATTAAAATCTCAAACTAGCTCTATTTTAACAGAACAGTCTCAAATGCGCTAATCCTAATTAGCAAACTGAATTCTCATTGGTTGACGACAAAAACTTATCTTCACTTTACTAGAGAGCTCATAATTCTGACAAGAGTTATCTCTGATTACCCACGCCTCAATCTTCATGTGTCCACATGATAAAAAATTAGATAACAACTTTTTTCTTTAAATTTTCACAAAGGTTCTTAAAAATGAAATATTTACAGGGTAAAATCATATGGCTAAATTGCCTTCTTAAAATTCTAGACAAAATACTTCTATGTCTTTCTTTAAAAATTTCTCACTTGAGCTTAACAACTGTCTATCTCAATAGCTTTGTCCTTTGCTCATTCTTGAAATTCTTCGATCATCTCAACTCGTTCCATGTCCTTATCTCCCTCTTTCCACCTAGCTGTGGTCCATACAACTTTTTTTTTCTTGGAGAAGGACGTCTGTACACCAACGTGTACCATTCCACGGACTTGTGGACGCTCTCTCATTGGTACTACCTCAATGTCCAGACTCCCAAGCTTGAAAACTTCCTCTACCATCTGGTATGGTTTTAGAACCTTTGGTTTAGGCACGAATTGCCTTCTTTAAGCTGACTGGAACTTCTCATCTCCAGCCTTTCTTTTTGGAACATGAACAGGAGTGGGCCCCCTCTGTTTTCTCACCACTCTTCCAACTTCTAAATCTTCTTGGATCTCAGCTGCAGGACTTTGGGTTTCTTCCTGTACCACTCCTGATTTTCTGAGAGTCTCATTCCTCTTCTCTGGTCCATCTTCACCATCAGAATCATTAGAGCTTATATCCCTACTTCCTGAGTCTTCTGACATGCTCCCAATGAACTCATGAACATCATTGGAACCTTAACATCTTGTCATCGTCTGAGCAATCTCGGACCTTGTTCTCCTGAACATGTCTCTTTTTGTGCCTGACCAGGTAAGCGTTCTTGTTGGATGCATAGTTGCACAGATCACAACGAAATCTCTTTTCTAGCTGTCTTAAACCACATTCCACAATGTGTCTCTTCAGCTCTTCTAAGTCCAGTATATGGGCACGTTGGACACTTCTGCTTCGCAGTCAGATTTTTGCTTGATCTCTCAAACAAATCGTCCACTTCAGGACTGAGCTTAGTTCTGTTTTTGGATTTTTTGTCATGCGTACTTCTCAGCTGGGCTCAGAGAGAGATCCTCTGTGTCCTTTTCCAGCAGTTTTACTTCCGACACCAAATTAATGATTTTAACTGGAATGCAATGTTCTACACTGGCAAGCCCTTTGCCGGTTAGAGCTCTGTACAATTCGATTTGTTTTGGCACAATCAGTCTAATTTCTTGAGGTGTTACATCTTATTCTTTATGGTAAATTTTGCCAAAAGTATTTATTTCACTCCTATGTGGGTTCAACGTATTAGCTTCTGCAATCTTGTAGCATCCAAAAACCCCTAAGGAATCAACGGAACATCATTTCTTCCGAACCATATTCTTCTGTTTTTCAACCGTTCACGGTAGCTCAGTCGGTAGAGCGCTCGCTCCGTGATCGGGAGGTCGTGAGTTCATATCTCGGCCGCGACTGACCTAAGTAGATAAAAAATGGGTAGCAGCTGTTCCTTCGCCATGCGCTCGGCACTTTGAAGTGAAAGTTGCGGGTCCTTCGGATGAGACCTTAAAAACCGAGGCCCCGTGTCAGCGGCAGGCATTGGCACGATAAAGATCCCTCACTGCTCAATGGCCCTGAGTGCCGAGTAAAGGGTCAAAATTTGAAGCCCTTCACCGGCATAAGGTGACGTCTCTATATGAGTGAAAAATTCTCGAGAGGGACGTTAAACAATATACAATCAATCAATCAATCTTCTGTTTTTCAGGTCTATGGTGCAGTTATTTTCTATAATGAAATCCAGTCCCAATGCACCATGTACAGAGAGTTTCGCTACAGCTACAGTGTTCCTGTATGATCTATCTCCGATAGGGAAATTCAAAGCTGTTTTCCCATAAACTTCAATTGGTTCACTACTTGCAGAGAAAATATCTCTAGTAAGTGGTATGAACTTTTCTTCTCGCACTGAGATTTGATTATACAGGTTTTTAGAAATCAGTGAGACAGTGGCACCTGTGTCTACCAACATCCTAGCTCTAATACCATCGAATGAAACTTCAATATAGATACCTGGATCACTGATTCTGTTGTTGATTCCAACACGAGCGTCTCCACTTATCTCGTCTCTGAGGATTTTTAGAAACAAACTGTTTGGAAGATTGTTGGTCTTCATTTGTCTTGGTTTGAGATTTGGTCTTTTGAGCATATCCATCTTTGTTTCTTCTTGGAGCCTTGCATTCTCTCTGCAAATGACCCCTCCGTCCACAATTATGAAAGATTACTCTTTCTTTCTAATTGTTTCGAAAAGAAGCGTTTGGAACATTTTGGCTCGAGTATCTTCTTTGTTGGGACTGTTTCTCTTTCATGGATTTTAATTCTTGTCTCAAGTCATTCATTGCCTTTCCCATGTTTTCAATGAGCTTGCTTAGTTCAGATATATACTGGGTGTCTCATCGTTTCCTATTGGTCTGTAGAAACTTTTATTTTCAATCTGTCTTTGCTCCGCCTTATCATAGGCTCTAATTCTATTGCATGTCTGATGGCTTCGTTAAAGTCTCTTGGTCAAGCTTGCTTTATACGGAGTATCATATCTGAGTCAAAAAGAGCATCAAGGCATCAGTGGGTGCCATTGGATAGGCTAAGTTAGTTAGTCTTCTTATACTTTGTCCCAGTTCTGAAAATGTTTCTGTTGCTTTCGTTTTACGCTCCTTCAACTGTGCTCAGTAGAGCTCCGACTGATTTGAGGGTGCAAATCGCTCGCTCAACGCTCCAACAAGCTCATCATAATCATTAAGAGCATCACCGGATAAATTACCAAGCACTCCCTGTGCTTGTCCTCTCAATGAAACAGCAAGGTAAAGTCCTTTCTCAAGTTTGCTCCAATTTCCGAGCATGGCACAGGCATCAAAGTGAGATTTATAATCCTGCCATGAGCTGGTTCGATCATACGTTGCAGGTTTTTTATTTGGTCTACTTCCACCAAACATGGGTTGTTTAGATCATTTTTGATCTGTTGTCTCATATTTACGTCCTGCTCTTGAACGATAGCCTGGCTCGTTTTGTGCTTTATTTTCTCTTTTTACGTGCTCTGTCGGTCTCTTCCGATAAGTTATACCTAGCTCATACTCATCTGAATCCATTTTCCATCGATATCTGTGCTCATCTTTTTCTTGCCGAATGGGTGCACGCTCATCAGTTTCTTTCATTAAATATGGTCTCAAATCAAGCTTCTCCTCAATAGTTTTCTCCGCATATGACTTTGGTCTAATAGCAGGTGTTTCATATATTTTTTCTTCTTTTGTCTCAATTTCCTCTTCTTTGTACAAAGGGATTTGATGCTTATATATCAATTCTAGATTCCGAAAGTCTCTTAGTGTCAAATCCTGAGTGGTTTTCTGCTCATTCAGTTTTCAAATAGAATGGTCCAGACGCGACCGCTTCATTATTTCGCTTTCAAAACAAACATGTCATAGATGTTCGTAATTAATGTTTTCATTATATCAACAAAGTGGAGTTTAAATCGTGGAGTGCACTTGATTATAAAACATTAAATTAGTTTTCGAGTTTACATCAAATTATGGAAATATATTTTCAAAGGGAAGGAAGGGATAAACGGTAATTTCCATCAAAGAGTACATATGACAGGACATGAGGAAGGTTGTCCTCATTATCGGGACTACATTACAGATAC